>NW_022900942.1:29058529-29074215 GCF_012274545.1 Fukomys damarensis | reverse complement strand
TAAAATCAAAATGCCACCAGGGTTGGCTTCTTCTGAGGCCTCTCGCCTTAGCTTACAAATGGTTGTCTGTGCCTTCATGTGGTATTTCATATGTCTGTCTGTCTCCCAATCTCTCTCTCTTTTAAAAATTAACTTTACTCTTGAGTAAATACCAAATAGTTTCTCTGGTGTGAAAAATTAGAAGTGTAAATAAGGTTCAAATGGCATAATTGGGAGTGTGAAATAGGAAGAAAATGGCTAAAGGGGAAGTGGGAAGGGGAGGAGAAAGGAAATAAGGGAAAAGAAAAAATGTGGAAAAATGAAAAATGGAAACAAAGTCTTTGTAAATAGGGAAGGGTGGAGGGGGTGAAGGGAGGGCATGGGTATGGGGAAAAACAAGAACCAAGACATATCATGTAAAGGTACAAGATCCCAGTGATAAATGCAACTATATTGTTTGCTTTAAATGTACCAATAAACTTAAGGGGGAAAAATAACTTTATTGGCACATTTTAGGTATACATTATGACCACATTCGTCATTGGGAATTTGTACTTCTATGTGATGTATCTCAGTCCTTGGTTTTTTTCCCATTCCCCTTCCCTCCCTTCCACCCCTCCAGGGCATCAGTTATATTAGTTTAGGGCTTAATCTGCTGCTTGCATTTTAACTTAATTATGCCTTTCAAGACCTTGTCTCCAGATTCAGTCATATTCTGAGGTACTGGGAGGGAGAGCTTTAAGATATGCATTTGGGGACAACACAATTAAGTACATAAAATAGGACCTCCTAGGCCACTTCTAAATCCATGTCCTCAATATGTGAAATACATTCTTTGCATCCCCAAAGCCCCAAAGTCTTATTTTATTTATTTATTTTTTTTTTTGCCATCAATACTAAGGCCTTTGCCTAAAGTAGATTTTAGGACTGACACTTGAAGAGGGATAGAGGATCTTTAATAAATTGGCATCCTCATCCAAGGCTAGAGTATAGGCCATGCTTCTAGAGGCTGGGCTACCTGTGCCAAGTCTTTCCAGAGAGGTGTGGGGCTCTCCTGTGGCCTCCACAATCCTGAGCATTTCAAGAAAGGAGGGGCCGGGGATTTAGCTCAGAGGTTAGGTGGCCTGCCTTGAAAGCTCAAGGACCCAAGTTCGATCCCCAGTACCAAAAAAAAGAAAGAAAGAAAGAAAGAAAGAAAGAAAGAAAGAAAGAAAGAAAGAAAGAAAGAAAGAAAGAAAGGAGTCTGCTTCTTCCAGACCACTGACCAAAACTTTTAAGGGTGGATGAGGTAAATGTCTATGGAGAATTCATCTCCTTTTGCCTCCTACTCAAAAGGAGCTGATTTCCTCTGTTCTAGGAAAGGAATACAGAGAGAGCTGACTCAGCTTTCTGAGGGTAGAAATAGCTAAGTGGACAGCTTGAAGGAGGCTTTGCAGTTCACCTGCTCGTCCTCACACGGGAAGGGACATGTACAAGGGAGTGGATCAAGGCCTGCAAAGCCATTGTAAAATCAGAGTTCCTTGGGAAAACTATCTATCTAAAATTGAGAAGCAGTGGGGAGCAGGCTTGGATTGAAAACAGACAGCTGCTTCATGTGTTTCTCCTTGAACAGCCAGGGGCTGGATGCTCAACAGGAAGCCTCAATGGCGCTGGTAGCATGTCCAGGACTGCACTGTGGAACTCTCACTGTCAGTGGGATAGCAGATGACACCCCAGGGAAAAGACTCAGGCTTCCCATCACATTTGCCAGTTTTCCTAAGTCCACCATGTTCATGTCTGGCTAGCTTAATGTGCATTTGCAGGTCAAGTCCGCTTTCAGTTATGCGTGGCCGGGAAACTTTTCTATCAATAACCACATTCATGTCGGATTCACACAGCTCCTTGAACACTGAATATTTCTAAGTATTTGAGTTTACAACTGGGCTTTTCAGTCTCACTCACCCCAGGCAAGCAGACCTTCCTGGAAGGGTGAATGGAGGGATGGAAACGGCCTGGGAGCTCCTTGGCTGCCTCTGAATATCATTCTGCTGCCCTAATAAATCACAACCTACAGTGATTTCTACTAAGGTTTGAAAGAGGCAAGTGAAGCACTTGACAAAAAAGGGAAGAAGTAGGGCTGGGGCTTATGAAAAAATACACACACACACACACACACACACACACACACACACACAAATAAGAAGCAGCTTGAGAATAGCAAACATGACCCAGCTACCCATCTTTATTAGTTGTATTTGTCCTGTTGACAAATAGCCCCTACGCAAGGGCAGACCCAGCAGGCAGCAGGCACAGTCAACATGTTCCATTCCCGCTCTTCCCAAATGTAAGCCGTGGAATGCAGGAGCCTGTACCGTGGGCACGTGTGGTCTAAAAATACAACGCCTGGCCCTTCTCTGTGGGATCTGCTTCCCAGGCGACAGGAGCCCTGTGACCCAGGCTCTGCCCAGGGAAGGAGCAGGGGCCTCTGTATGCACCAGGGTAATTACTGGAGGACCTGGGCAGCCAGCTGCTGGGCCTCAGCTCCTCATTTGTGAACGCCTTGCAAGGCACTCGTTCTAACTTTAGAACTACACTCCAAACTTTGATCTCCCAGCACTGCTTGGCTTTAGGCAAAACATAAACTTGAGAGCTGCAGCATGTTTTTTAAATCTTATTCCCCTGGCAGTTTAAGAATAAGGACAGGAATTATTTTCAAATGAGAATCTTTGACTGCATAACACAGGCTTCCAAAATTAAGCAGAAACACATGGCAGCTCTTTATTATTAAATTTCCCTTGGAAAACAATGGTTTAAATTATGGCGGTTGAGACAATTTGATAAAACTTTGAAATGTAAACCATAACGTTTAAAATAAAAGTGTGTTGTGTGTGTGTGTATGTGTGTAAGACCATTTTGGAGTTTTTCTAGCCCTGCCATTATTAATCTATTCTGCTGATGTTTAAAATTGAGTGCTTGGGGTTTGACATATAAATGACAATTTTTAAAGCTGAAAATCAGGTCCTATGGGGATTCCTGAAGTACAGAGAGAAATTTGGGCTACCTGATTAAAGTATCTCCCCAGAAAGCATGTTTTAAGAAAATAATGAACAAGGTAAATTTTAACTCTATAAGTCTGTACCCGATTTTATGTAGCATTTAGCAGGAATTAGAAACCTTCTAGCAAACTGAGCTGTGTCACAGTTAGGGTCACCTGCATCCTCTATCATCAAAATCTGTATCTAGCTCTCCTTCTCTCCCCAGGCCATCCTGGAAAGGGATGTGGCAGAAGGGTGTTCTTGGAAACTGCCCTGTCCTAGGCCTCCCAGACACTATTTAAGTCTTCCTTCTCTGTAAGGAATGAATCAATTACTACCTTCTCGATAAAGCCTTTCTGATCACCTCATTTACAAATGTCCTCAAGGACTCATGAGCTCACATTCTTATGGTGTGTATCATTCCCTGGGAACTTATTTCCTGTTGGATGTGGTTAGTGATCTTCAGAGTACATATCTTCTCTTCTCAGCTACCTCCTATGATCCACAACGGCAAAAAATAGCTCTTCTTTTTTTTCTTTTCTTTTTTGATTTTTTGGTATCCTGCTTTGGGCCTTGCTCAGTACCCTGCGTTAATGACGGGGCTCCTGTGTTGAGACCTGCCGTGGGACAATAACAGGGTATAGTAATGATGAGAAGTTATCTTCTAGCATCACCCAGAGGATGCCCTGGGGAACACGCACACAGGAAAAAAATACACCCGGTGGAGGCCGGGCAACCAGCTGGGCTCATGGGTGAATGGTAAATACCACTTGGAACTCTCAGCTTGTTGGAGAAATGAAAGGGGATGAGAGAGCAGTTGTCCTTACTTTGATTCTACAAATGACTTCCGTTTTCTTTTTCTTTTTTATTTGTTGGTTCTCATAGCCCTGCTCCACCTTAGTCCCATGGCCTGTTTTTAAGCTTCTCTGATTAAAGAGATGATTTCTGTGCAGTGTGCTGTTGGTCTTAATGATCTCCATCCCTCACACACGCATCCACCAGCTTCCTGTGCCATCTCTGCAGCATCCTGTGACAATATTAATACCAGTTGTGGGAAAACAAGAACATCATTCACAAAATTTTGTTTATGCAAGTGAATTCCAGTTTGAAATTACTGCCTTTATAGTTATAAGAATTTTCATTCTCCCTTTCCAACAGCCAAACCAAGAAGCTCATTCACCAATTTGGATAGAGATTTCATTGCTTTGATCACTAGAAAAGATCATGGGTGCCCAGGTGAGTGTGGAACAAACAGGTAGTGCTGTCTTGGTATTCAAAGTGTGGTCCACAGACTAATGTCATCACCAGGGAGCTTATTAGAAATGTAGGACCCCAGTCTCCTCTCTGTACCCACTGAATCAGAATTTCCATTCTAACAGGATCCCCAGAGATTCATGTACACATAAATATTGATCAGAGAACCCCATAAAAGTTTTTCCCCACCAAAACACCTTCTCACAACAATTTGTCATGCCTGCCTGAGTGGCTAATGGTAGAGATTCACAGGATGGGGCTTATCCATTCTTTTTTTCACATGGAAAGTGCAAGTTCATTCATGGGTGGTGATTTATTAAGGCAAATAAGTTACTCATAGAAGTGCCTATGAGGTATCTGCTTCTTTCTAGAGAGAAACTACATTTGAAAGTGAGGAAAACATTAAGATCACGCATTGTAACCTCTAGGACAATATGCAAATGGGAATTCCCAAGTGATCAGGATGCTAGGGTCTGGGAGGGCTGCTCACCTGACCTGTGCCATAGGTATAGACTGGGAAGAAAGAATCCCTACAATAGCAGACTTTGGCAGATTTTCAACAGTTAGAAAATAACCTTCCCAAATAATTAACCACATTAGAGAAGGTATAAAGCCATAGAATGGAGTCAGGGAGCCACAGAAGATGAAAGCCAGAAAGGGAAAGTTGAAATGGGCCCATAAACAGAGTTAAGACCAGAGACCTGGGCCTGTGGTTCTACTTTGAGTCTGCATATGGACGCAGGAGTGTGGGCAACAGAAAGAATGTAGAAAGGTCAGAAATAATGAATGTCCTCAGTATTCATCCACCTGTGACTTTGTACGAGACCACAGCGGCACTAGAATGATTTACCCCTACCTCACTATAACCTACCCACATGGCTGCAGTACCTACATGAGTTCCTCCTACTACCCTGGGCACTCCTGGGAGAGTGCAAGAGCTATCTAGGTTCCATGAGAAATCATTCTGTTCCTTGTTCCATCCTAGGGTGCATCTCTCTATCCTAAAGGTGGATGCCTGTATCATTGTAGTCCTACAACAGTCCCATAAGCTACTTCTAAAACCAAAGGTAGATGCCGTCTCCTTGCCCCTCTGTGACTTGCTCAGCTGAGCTATGGAGACCAAGGGATAACAGAGTTCAATGAGAACTCCTTTCTCCCCTCCCAGCCTCAGAAGCCCCTGTGAAGCTTGCTTTAAATTTTCTCACAGGACCCATTCTATCTGCAGGACACCCCAGTGTCTTTTTATAATTTGGCTTCTGTCCCTCCCCGTTCCTGTCCTGCCACGTCACCAGACATATCAGTATATGTCTGTCCCCTAGCCATGGATATGGTTCCAGTCTTTTCTCCAGTGGGAACAAGAATGAGATAGGAAGGAAAAGACAAAAATAAAAATGGTCATGGGTGTGCCAGAGCCACGGAAGGGTCCCAGGGGCACAGCTCCTGACTTCACTAAACTTCATGGCTGCCACAGCCGGCTGCAGTTGTTCAGTGTGTTAATAAACCAAGTGAAACAACTTGAAAGTGAACTTCAGTAGTAACATAAAGGGACAGCAGCCTGAGGGAATGGCAGCAGCTCTATGCACTTCTGCTCATCTGTTCATTTATTCAACACCTAAAACGGTGTCTGGCATAGAACAGGCAATAACTATTTGCAAGCGAGTGACCAAATGAAGGCGTGAATTTAGAAAACACAGGCTTAGTGCTTGAATGTGCAAGCTTTATGCTAAATACTAGAATGAGGCAGGAAGTAGGAATCTGTCCCTGCCCTGACTGAGGATTTGGGGGAGCACACCGACAACTCCCATGCCTAAATGTGATAATGCACCGTCAGAGAGGGAAGCTTTATTGAAGTGAAGATTCTGCAGCCATGCAAGGGGAGGCCTGGGTAAGGCACATGACAGCAGCACAGCAGTACTGGTGGGGTTTGTAGGTGGCCAAGACACATATACTGAATCACGAAGGTTGGGATGCCTATGAAGGGGAGAGACTCTTCCGGCTTCCTGAAGCATCTCCTTGGGTGTGTGACTATGAATATGATAGCGTCACTACCCACCTTCCCAGAACTCTGGACTGGAGCTAGATTTCTTCTGTTCTTGGGAAAGCTTAAATCCGCCATCAATAGCTGACAGTCACTAGCACACAGACAAAACCAACGCAAGGCTGTTGAATGCACAGAAAGGTGGGGGAGGTCACTGCAGCTGGGTTTCAGGGGTCCTTGCATTCCTAACCATGAACAGGAAGGAACAGGCAGATTTAAAAGGGGGAAATGGAGGTTGACAAAGAAAGGCTTACTTTTGGAGAATGAGCAAGCAGTGGAGGGAAGCAGTTTTTATAGAAAAACCAGGGGAATTAGACAGGTATTTGCCAAAATCCACTGCTTCAAAGAGAGGCTTAGAGTCATCTAAGTACCTTTATGCAGGGGCAAAGATTGAATTTGGTGGGAATTTCTTTAGGATAAAAATTCAGGCACCCCTCATTCAGTTTTAAGGCTCTCTTGAAACTCACCTTTGAGCTGGAGGCAATTGTGTTGTGGTACATAGTTGTGTTTGATTGCATGCCAGCAAGTATTCTACAGGCTCAGACTTCTTTCATGTTTGGGGAGAAAATGTTCCTGTTCTTATATATTCTTTCATCCTAAATCTGAGGCACTTGATAAGAAGTCAGTGTTAGCTAAGGTGGGGAAGGGGTGTCCAAGAGAAATGTATATCTTTTACAGTGGAGGATGGGTGTTATTTTCCATGGATGGATAATAGGAACTTCACAAAGTGCTCACCACATTAAATGTTTCATGGGTCATGTTTTAACTTACATTGTTCCCTGGTCTCTACATTTCTTTGTTCTTTAACCAACCTCCACCCCACCCTACCTGGTGCTCCTTCTATCCAAGCTTTTGTTAGATCTGATTTCAGCTCCCAAAGACTGGATCAAGTGGTGATAGTGGGGAGTGGAGTCAGGCATCTCTGCAGCCCACCCTCCTTCCTAAAGTGTCTCTTATCACCAAATAGCAAATCATCCCAAAGCAGAAGATCAATTTCAAAACAACTGGCCACTTGGAATGTGGACACTTGGGGCAGTTAAGTACTTTAGAGGTTTCCTCTACAAGACTTGGAGCTTTGAAAACAGAAACTAATAGCCAGCTTTTCAAAGGAAAGCATAGCAGGTGTGGCCAGGTGAGCTCCAGGCAGCTGGGTCTGTAAAAGCAAGTGCTTCTGCAAGTATGGTGGCTTTTGGGGGTCATACATCCAGACATAGGATGCAGAAAAGGAAGAAGGCTGTGAATCGGAGCAGACAGGCCCATTCAGTCATCCAAGCCTCATTTACCTCCAGGTACATGGGCAGATCCACAAGTCGAGAATAAGAACACAGCAGATGGGACTTTCCATGAGGAAACTGCTTCCCACAGCAAGGCAATCCTAAACAAGTGTAAAATATTAGTGAATTCTTAGTCATATAGCTAATTTCAGAACTGAAAGACTGAAATTTCCATAATCTGTGATAAGGATGGTAAAGCCGAGCATCAGGGAGTTGAAGTGAAGGGCGTTCTAGTTTTTTACCTGCCCAAGAGTAGGTCCTGGTGCATCTTGAGACTTTTCAGTGTTGAAAGACCTGGGGCCTCTGGCCTTTCTCCTTACCCACAGTTCCTCTGAATGACCACTCAGTGCATACTCTTTATGAATCAATGGTTTCTATACTAAATCCCCACTCCAACCTATATTCTAAGCCCCAGATACAAAATCTTTTGACCTATCTGACCTTTTGGCTGTCAAATAGAGCTCCCCAAGTTAATGCAGCCAAATTCTAATTCCTGGTTTCCCACTCTGCTCTCAAATTCCTTCATGCTTCCATTTCTCCATCTCAGAAAGTAACTTTTTATTTATCCAAGTGGTCTGACAAAACCTGTAGAATTATCCTTGATTCTTTTCTTTCTCTCACATCTCACATCCAATCCAGACAAGTTCTTCCAGCTCTTCCTCCGACAGACCATCCACTCCTTTGGATTGTTGCGTGCACCACTACCAGCCCTTTTCAAAGCAATATCGTGCTTGCTCTAAAGAATTCACTATCCTCAAGTTTACTGAATCAGTCCCACTTTCCATTCCATGCTTAGAGTCTACATTTTTTAAGAACATAAGTCAGATTTGCCCACTCTCTTGCCCCGAGGCTCTAATGATACTTAGACTTAACATGAAGCACAAAGACTTACAGTGGCCTTTGAACTATGTGACCCCATTGATTTCTCCAAACTAATCTCCTAGTCCCTCTTCCATTCTTGCCACACTAGCCTCATGACCATCCTTCAAAGCATAGTGCTTTGTCCCTTCTTCAGCATTTCATTATGTTTTGTTCTGTTCACCTGGAAAGCTCTACCTGAAATTTTCTACACTGCTCATTCCCCTGATATTTTCAAAACTCTTCAATCACATATTAACTGTGCAAAGAAACATTTCCTGATCACAGAAGTTAAAGAATACCCATCACCCACCCATGCCTACATCACCTGCAATTTCTTTAACTTGTTCTACTTACTGTCATGGTATTTGTATTGGACATTTATAAAATTTTTTGATAGTTAGAATATTTTAACATTCTTACCCTTGAAACTTTTAAAGATTTCTAGGCAGAATTAGTATCATGAGTTTAACAGTCCCCCCTCCATTCACTTCCATCCAGAACCTCAGACTTGGAAATAGTTTCCTTGAGGCTATACATTTTTAAGAATTTCAAGACAAAACCATTTTGGATTTAGAGTGGGTACTAAAATGACTGATATCTTTATAAGAAAAAGAAGGAGATTCAAGCACAGAGATACAGTCGTGGAGGAGTCAGGCGATGGGAGGCAGAGATTGGAGTCATGTAGCCACAAGCAAAGGACACGAAGTATCATGGGTATCTACCAGAAGAAAAAAAGAGGAAGAGCAGGATTCTTCCCTACAGCCTTCAGAGGGAACGTGACTCTGGTGACCCTGGATTTCAGATTTCCAGCCTCTAGACTGTGAGAGAATAAAGTCATAAGTTTGTGGTAATTGTTTTCAGCAGACCTTGAAAAGTAATTGAGAATACTCATTTCCCTAGATGCTTGGTAACCAAGACACAAGCAGGAGAAAATCCAAATCCTCCTAATCAGATGTCCATATATGAGATGGCCTCTGGGGAGCTGAGCAACTTCAGACAGGTCACCTCCAGCTGTTCATGTCTTCCCAACCCAGGCCCCAGACATAGAGGAGAAGGAGACAAGTCATCTCCAGGTGTTCTGTCCAAATCCCTGAAAAACAGAGTCCATGAGCGTATAAGATGATGTTTGATACTGTAAATGTGGGGTTATCTGTCCTCCAGCGAGAGTTCATTGCAACAAAAACCAAAATCAGTGGTAAGGCTTTGAGAGAGATGGAGGGAAGAAGAATAATGAATCAAGCCTTTGTCAAAAAGATAATGGGTTTAATAGAATAAGTATTCCTCAAATTTCCTAGGGTTACATCAGGGACCTAAGAACATGAGCCCTTTCAAAATATGATATCTCCTGGAGTCCTGAATATTTAGAAAAGTGACTTCAAACTCAAGCACAGCTAATGGCAATATAGCACCATTCTCCTCATCACAGCTGCACAGTATTTTCTTTATATCTCTGCAAAAGAAGTATTATTATCCCCATTTTATAAATGAAGCCTAATGAGCAGAGAAACTTAGCTCCTGCTTTGAACCCTGAAGAGTTTTGAAGTACCAAGTTCTGGCAATCCATCTCTCAGAGTTATCTTGGAAGGTTGGAATGCTAAATGATCTGCACGATCCTCTTTCATGATATTTTAAAGCTATCGCAAGGACAGTGTTGTCACTGAGACAGCTTAGGGTAGTTGCCAGTGTGAGAGAAAACTCAGGGTGCCTGCAAAGCCCGCAATCGGAAGTTCAGAGCGACAGGTCATAAATTATTTTTATAAAAGAAAAGGCCAAGCAAGGGACCGTTTTTGCAGCCGTCTGGCATCTACATCCTGCAGCTTCGGCTGAATTTCATGCTTCAGGGCAGAAATTCATACCAGAAAAAATGTTCTGTGGTGCATTTTTGTGCAGTTGGATAGAGCTAAGAATTTTTCCAATTTAAATTAAATGACACCTAAGCTCATATTTATTAAGATATCAATAAGGTAGCCACAGAAAATACTGATAAGTACCCATGGGGTATAGAACACAACCAAGAACTTATAAAATGAAAATAAAAGAGGCCTTTTGGGCTGACACAACCACATTTATAAGCTAGTGAGAAACAAACCTGAAACAAATGGCCCTTGCAAAGCTGTGAAACTACTTAAAATCATCAGTGCCAGCTTATTAATTTGGCACAATCCCAAGGATACTGTGAGGACCTGCCAAATTTCATGAGAATATAGATAATAGAACCACCACCCCCAGCAATCAGAAATCTAAATATGTAAACCACCTAGAATCTTGCCCTTTCTAAACCACAAGCAAAATACCATCTATGTTCACTGATTCACCATGAGAAAAAAACTGAGCTCATGGAGGTGAAGGGGCTGTTCAGGGAAGTGTTAGTTTGTTCACATGGCAGTAGATTGCTCAATGCCAAGAGACAGAAAGACATCGATCTCTGTCTCTTGAGCTGTATGGTCTAGGATGAGCTCTTTTCTCTCCTTGAACCTTAGTTTGTTTCCACAGCTCCAAAATGGAGATGATAATGGTTCTCACCTCTCACTGCTGAAGGAAAGAAACATCAAAGGTAGCACGCCTGTTGCCGAGTAGATGCTCAGTTATTTGCTACAGTCTTTCCCAGGGTCATATAAGCAAACTTTGGCTGAGCCAGGATGAAAATCTTAGTCTCCAGACTCTCAGACTCATATCATGCCACTGTGGTAGAAGAGCATTATTTGGCTGTGTCCCTAGTCTATGTTCCAATCATGTGGGACACTGGCTAACACCTCATGAGCTAAATAAAATACAAATAACTTCAACAAATCCTTTTTCTTTTCAAATAAATGAAATTCAGAGCCCATCTTATAACCCTATGCTGCATCCATGAAACTGTAGGCAGCTTCCTTTGGGACAAACATTTTCTGGCTAATTAAAATGAATGTTGTATCGATGAAAGATTATTTTAAAATGGCTCTGATAGTGTTTAGACATTGTCATAACATCAGCCGGTGGATCACTAATTTGCAAATTTTACTAAAGATCTTGCCAATTAAAACCCCTTCTAGACACTCTCGAACACACTGTCAGTGACAGCTGATAGACCACATGGTAAAGACATGATCACATTAAAATCACACAAGACTGTTCTCCCTGGAAGGGCTGAGGGAGAGAGACAGGGCATGTCCCCGAAGTGGGTGCCACTGAGTCAACTCAGCCAAACTGTCACAGAGGAAGCAAATCTTTAGGTTTTATTTTACCCTAACTGCTTTCCAAAACAAACAGTCAAACTTCTCAAAAATTGTATGAGAAATTATCATCCTGCAAAATTTTTCCTGAATGTCTCTTAGGGACAAAAGCCAACAGAAGTGTCTCTAGACCAAACTGAAATTCATGAAGATGCAAGTCAGCTCACCTAGCGGCTAGTGGGCTTTCTCCAGAGTCCTCTGGGGACAGTTTGCTCTCCTCCAGCGGTTGCAGAAGGCACAACAGTAGTGATCAGACTGCCCCAGGAAGTCACTCCAATGAACAGCCACAGTAAGTTCCTGTAAAAGTCAACTATACAAGTTCTACCCAAAGTGGATCACTGGGGGAAATTTTCCAGATTTGAAAGTTAAGGTAATATGATAAGGCATGTATTTAAGTGGACAGATTTCATATAATAACCCCAGGTAACAGTTAACATTTATTGAGTATATACCATGTGCCTGATGTCATTTATTCATTGTAGCGGCCCTATTAGTTTGGTGCTGTGATTTACCTCAAAGGACAGATGACGAAATCAAGGCTCAGTAAAGTTGCAGACCTTACCCTGTTTCACACAATGGTGTGCAGTAGAGCTGGGATTCTGAATTCTATCTCCATGGCTCCAGGACTCTGGTGGTGAAAGCAGGTTGAGATTCCTGATCTGCACTAGTCCATGGACCGTGATGGTCTTTTTCTGACATCCTTGTGTGATATTTCTCTATTCACAGAACTATATCAAGTTATACAAGGGCAACCACATATGAGGCTACTCTGCAGAGATATTGTATAAACACGAGGTGCAAAATTTATTGAGTCTCCAGATCAAGCCATATGACAATTTATAGGGAACATGACATTATAATGTGATAACTGACAATGTGAAATAGGAAGCAAAGGGCTAAAGGTGTAGGGAAAGTGGGAAGTGTAGGGGAAAGGTAATAAGGGAAAATAATAAAATAGGAGAAAATGAAAAAATGGAAGTAAAGTTTTTGTAAATGGGGAGGGGAGGAGGGAGTGAAGGGAGGGTAGGGACAAGGGGAAAAAAATGAGAACCAAAATCTTTCATGTAAAGGTACAAGATCCCAATGATGAATGTAACTGTACTGTATACCTAAAATGTACCAATAAACTCACTGAAAAAAAAGAATTTCTTTCTCACTCCTTTTGAACAAGCTGAGTATGATATTCTTTTATGAAATTTGCTTTGTGATTCTTGTACATAGGGCTTATTCATATTTGTATAAATTTTCATCTGCAAACAGGTATACAACAAATACAGAGTTTGTTATTTTAATTCAAATTAACTCTAACTTGGTACCAACCCCTTCCAATAAAAAATTCACAATCATTATTTTATTTTACCTCTTGCACTGGAAAAGTTCCCTGGGCTTTGCACGGTGAAGGAGGTGTCTCCAATCACGCACAGGTTGCAAGAGTAGCACCTTGTTCATTGCCATTGTTATTTTTAATCTGTACCAAGACATGGGAGTCTTCAGGCAGCAAAAGCCCTATGGCTGAGCCCGTGTTTTGGGGATGAGATCTTTCTCTCTCCTTAAATCTGGTACTTTCTTCTATCTCCCAGGTCTTCTCTTCTCTCCTGACACACTGTAGTAGAGTTTTGCCTCTTTCTGCTCCAAGGGACTCTCTCATTCACTATTCTCAGAGGCTCTCCTCCCTCGGCCTTTCCTTCTTCTGGACATAGAGTAAAAGCGATTGTTTGTTTATGAAGAAAAACAAATAATAAAATCACACAGGTAACTGGGAAGGTCGTCTGCTTTTTAACAATACCACTTACATGAAAAGAAAACAAAGTAGTATGCTTGGAAAGCAAAACTCAAACCCACATCAAAGATTATTCTGCCACCTGTATAAATTACAATATAGGTAGAAATGGCATAGAGTATATGGATAAAGCTCTAAGGAAACAGCTAAAAGATCTTAAAAGATAAGAGAGATTGTCCAAGGACAAAAAGAAGGAATTCCAGGAAGGGGAAGAAGCTTATACAATCCCACAATTTATGGGCTGTCTTGGGGATAATGAGAGAAAGAGAGACAATTGTGTGGACGTGTACTCAGGGAAGTAGTGGAAGAGACAAAGGAGTAACAGGAGAGGAAGCTGAAAAACTTAGCAACTAATTGTGAGAGGCTTTATATTACTAAACAAAAAGTCAAAAGCAGTAAGAAAGGATCCTTAGAGCATGAGTGGCATAAGTACTTCTGATTTGTATTACTATGTGGTTATCAAAAACAGGATATAGCAACTCTGCAGATTTTTTTTAAACTATTCATTTTCTATTGCAGTGCAGATATTACCACTAAAAACAACACTTTTCCTAGTGCACAGTTTCTGTGGAGCGAGGATCCTGGCACAGCTGTGTCAGGCCTTTTGCTTAAGATCTTTCACAAGCCTGAGTCAGGATATCCCTAGAGATGAGTTCCACCTGAAGGCTGAGTGGGAGAAGATCTGCTCCATGCTTGTATGGCTGGTGGCAAAGCTCACTTGCTATAGGGCTGTCAGACCATGGGCCTCACTTCTGTTCTGGCTGTTGGCCAGAGCCTCTCTCAGTTCCTCATCAATGGTCCCTCGATGGGGAAGCTCACAACACAGCTTGTTTCTTCAAAGCCATAAAGAGTCTGCTAGTAAAACAGAAGCTACAGAAGTATCCCATATAACATAATCATACAAGTGAAATTGTATCATCTTTGCTGTATTTTATTAGTCAAAAGTAAATCACAGCTACCTCAATCCCAGGTTCAGGTTGAAGAAGTACAAAGGTAATGAATACTAAAAGAAAGGAATTGTAGGGCAATATCTTGGAATCCGTCTACTATAAAAAAGAAAAAAAGGAATTACTGGCAGCTGTCTTCTTGTTTGTAGTAGGAGGTCACAACTGCTAGTCTAGCTAGGTCAATGAGTAAAAACTCTAATTGTCATGACACTGCACATGTGTCTCCAAATCAGCTGCCACCTGTCCAAGATGGGCTCACCTCCAAGCACAAACAGTGTTTTCATGAATAAAGAGAGATATTGCTTACATTATAAAGAGTAAATATTTTTCAGCTTACATAAAATTCGTTGATTTGTTAGAAAAGGCGGAGACACTCACCAAGCCTGATTTCTTCTTTTTTTTTTTTCAGCTTTAATTGAGTTTATTGGTACATTTTAGGGATACAGTACAGTTACATTCATTGTTGGGATCTTGTACCTCTACATGACAAGTCTTGATTCTCATTTTTTCCCCTTACCTCTGGCCTCCCTTCACCCCCTCCTCCCCTCTCCATCTACAAACACTTTATTTTCATCTTTTCATTCTCTCACATTTTTTTCTTTTCCCTTTTTACTCTTCCCCTACCCATCCCACCTTCCCTACACCTTTAGCTCCTTTCTTCCCATTTCTAAATGTCAGTATTCTTATTAGAATCTATGCATTGTTGCAGATTATTCACAACAGGGAAACTATTCTGTATTTACACATGTGTGACTTATTTATTTCACTTAGGAGTATATCTTCAATATGTATTCATTTTCCTATGAATGAATCTATTTTCTCATTCTTTATGGCTGAGTAATATTCCACTTTATAGAAAAACCACATCTTCTTTATCCAGTTTCCAACGGACGGGCAAATGGGCTGTTTCCAAGATTTAGCTATTATACACTGTGCCGCTATAAACATGGGTGCACATACTTCTCTGTGATATGATTCTTTTAGTTCTCTTGGAAAGATACCCAGCAGAGGGATGGCTGGGTCAAATGGAACCTCCAGTCCAAGCTCTTTGAGGTATCTCCATATTGATTTCCATAGTGGTTGCACTAGTCTGCACTCCCACCAACAATGGAGAAGGGTTCCTTTCTCCCCACAACCCCGTCAACATTTGTTATTGTGTGATTTCTTGATAGCAGCCATTCTTTGTGGGGTGAGGTGGACTCAGTGTTGTATTAATCTGCATCTCTTGAATGACCAGTGATGTGGAACATTTTTGCAAGTACTTTCTTGCTGCTTTTACTTCTTTGTCTGAGAAATGTCTGTTCATTTCAGATGTCCATTTTTGAAT
>NW_022900942.1:29012209-29055663 GCF_012274545.1 Fukomys damarensis | reverse complement strand
TATTTGCCATTGGTGAACTGGAAATCTGTTTTTGTGTCTTGCTTAAGTGTTTTCTCATTTTTATTTTTATTGTTGGGTTGTCCCTTTTTAATTTCTGGGTATTACTTAAATCTTCCTAATATAGTTGCGTTTTAGCTATTGAGTTTCTAATGACTCATAGACATCCTCATTTTCATAATATCAGAGAAAACAACTCTTTAAATCAATAACAACCCTTTATCCCAATTGATACATTCAGCAGCCCAATAGGATCAGGCTCTGCTTGCCAACTGACCACTTGTGGTAGTCATTAATGTATCACCTTTAACTCATGTGAATTAAATTAATTTCAAGAAGCAGCCCAAAATATGTTTGCAGTGAATATGCTTTTCAATATAGCATCTTTACCATTTAGGATGGGGGGTTAGACTTAGAATGAGAGGATTAGCTAAGTGAAAGATTTAGAGCTGGTTTGAAGTGAATCCAGAGGTTGTAGAATTACATTACTATCTTTACAAAGCTATTAGCTTCAGGGGGGATAGAGTGCAGGAATAAGGACAAGAATATATCCCCTTAACAATAACAGGAGCTTGCCTTCCCTTGAAGGTACAGAGCCATGAGTGAGGTAAAATGAGTGGAGAAAAGAACATAAAGAGAAACCCCTCCTAAAAATAAAAAATAATAAAAGAAGAAGTCTGAGTTAGGGCAGGAGCCGGAATAAAAAGGGAGATGAGGGACAATATTGTGGAACAAGAGACTGAGTTGGAGAGAGAGGATAGAAAAAAGAAAGAAATTTTAGGGTGGAATGAGGAAAAAAAAGAGAGAGAGAGAGAGAGAAAAAAAAAGAATTTGAAAGGCCTCTTTCAGACTGTCTCTGTTCTCATATTACACCACATGTACAGCCATATGCAGAACCGAATCCCCTGGTCTCAGCTAGCCAATGGCAGTTCCCCACGACTGAGACTGAACACAGTCTACAAGGCCTAACTTGAGTTTCCCTACCCTCAGGGTTGAACTCCACTCAGTTCTATTACAGGTTTCCCCTGCCCTTTCTTTAAAGATGTTCAAAGTTGGGAGCTCAGAAAACTACCCTTCATGAGAACCTATGCCTCTGCAGAGTTGGTGTAGGAACTGGCCCAATCAGGAGGTTTGAGAATGGGGGTGAGGTGAGGTCATGGGGGTGTTTCAAGGGCCCCCGCGCTGCTACCTTCCTTAGTGGGTCTGTTGTCACGCAGTCCGGGAGCTCGCTCACCCGCCGGGTGATCTCAGGCAGGCAGGCAGCTGAAGAGACCCTGATTTCTTCTTTTAAATGCAAAACACAGATTCATAAGGATCACACTCATAGAATTTGTGTATGTTAGCACTGACAGTGACTAAAAAAATGGGGCATTATCTTTCAAGTTGACAAGTAATTATAATAAAAAACACTCATTAGATCTGATTTAATAAATTTTCAGAGCTCTTTCTTTTATTGTTGTTGTTGGATCTGATTCCAAACTTTTACTTATATCATAAATTGGTTAAGATCTGAAGCTTTTCCTCTGAGACCTTGTGAAAATGGATCTGAAGATTATTACCAAGGTTAAAAGACAAAGCCCATACATAACGTGTTGCAGACCTATCTGTTTCAAAGGCTCACTGTATGGGACCCTGGAAATGCTACTTGACCATTCTATGCTTCATTATCCTCATCAAAAAATTGATAGCACTGGACTAAATTCTCTCTTTCAGCTCTAACAGTCTACAAATACATGCTTTTCTTACCATCCAATCATCCTGAATTATGCCAAATTGTTTTAGTCTAAATTTGAAAGGCCTATGGGGGCTTGTAATTTGCAGTCACTTCAGAATGAGTGTCAAGAGAACAGTCTCAAGTGTAAGATATAAACTGACTGCAAAGTGGATCTGGGGAGCCTATAAGGGGCAATACATTGAGTGCAGAGCAGGGGTTGAAATCCAGCTGCAACAGTGACTGGTCTCTCAGTGTCGAGTGTAACTTGTACATCCCCTCAGTGACTTTCTAACCAAAGGCCCTGACACATTTTCAGACTCTGTAATTATGAGCTTACAGTCACTTTTCTGTACCACTCCAAATGTTCAGCTATGACCAGGCTTAGCTCTCTCCCATTCTGGACTAAAAAGCTATGCTCCTTCATGCTCTTACCTCTTTTGCCAGCCACAGATATAAAGATCATTTCTTTCCCACACACATGGTTTGGTAAACATGTTTCACCATTCCTTTATTTAATAAATTATAACTGTGTAGTTTCTCTGAATGAGGGCATTTGTCAATAAGTGTGCTAACATGACATCATTAAAACTGCAATATCTCCTCTAAAGCAAAAGCAAAAGACACAGAGACACAGAATGGGGAGACTGACTCTAGTCCAAGATAAGCATCACTGAAGAAGTGAGTTATGAATACTCATCATGCTCAGTAGTAACAGAAAAAGGAAGAAGAATGCAGTATGCTTGATGGTAATGATCAAGGGAATAATGGTATAAGAGAAGCCAAGGAAAATGTCAAGCTCAGATGATGAAGGTATTTTAATCTAGAGACTTCATTAAGCAGTTTTAGGGTAACAAGTAATATCCAGTTGTTTCATTCTTAGGTGGTCCCTTTGACAAGAGTTGGAGTCAACAAGAGCCCAATTAGAAGGGTAGTTAGTAAACTAGGCAAGTGATCGCAGTAGCTTACATGGTTGGAAAAAACTAATGATGGATAGAGATGGTGAGATTCAAGAGATAATTTAAAGCTCTGATTAACAAGATTTAATGATGGATTCAGCAGAAGCTAGGAAAGAGTGCTTCTAGGTGTCTGGACAAGTGAGTGAATGGCAGTGACCTTCACTAAACCAGGATACAATGAGGGGAAGGCAAGTTTCTAAGGTAGAACTATGAGTATAGGCTAAGCCTCACGGAGGGTTGAAATGTCTCGACAATCTCCCACTAGATGTGACAAGTTAGCAGGTATATTTACAATGGGTAATTAAAATATATAGTGAATTCTTAAATTTTAATCCTCCTCAAAATACACCCCCTTGCTTCAAACACATTTATCCCAACATTCTCTCAGAAGCAGTTTTGAAAGTCTTTCATGAGTGTCTTTATGAAGTATAATCAAAAATACAGTGAATATATTCCTACCAAGTTCAACCAATGAAAAGGCAGGCTCATAAATATTATAATGTGTCCTCATCCACTTTATTCGCTGGATCTGGTACAGTGTGACTTCTGGCTTATCCTCAACAAAGTCAAAATAAACATGAAAGGTAAAAACTTTGAATTGTGTCAGGACATCAAGGCAGTCACTAAAGCCAGACTAAATACACTCAAGAAAGAAGACTTCGAGGGACCAGTGGCACAGCAGATAACCCATCTGACTACAGATCAGAATAAGACTTCTAGAGTTACTTCAGAAAGTATCAAGAATGATAGGATAAGTATATTCAAAGCAAGGGGAAGTATTTTGAGGGAGTTTAATTACAATATGTCTTTTAATGTAATAATTTTTAAATGTAAACATTCAATGGTTTTTGTGCATACCTTGAGGCTCAGAATAAACTTATGAAGCAGGAATAAACATTTGGAAACACTGACTCCAGAGATGATAACTAAAGACTCACCTAGAGAAAGAATGGAAAATGAAAAGAGAAGAAGCAGAAATAAGCCTTGAAGGATCATCAATTTCTAGCAGGTAAAGAAAGATGACATTTTAAGGGAAATTGGCAAGGCATGGACAGAGTTATAATTCTTCTCAAAAGAGAAGAAGTATGCAAATATTACCAAAATTTATGTGATATCAAGATATTCACTATGATAAGATTTGAGGAATGTTGAGTGTATTTAGTGACATAAAGGCTATGAGTGATTAAAGTCATAAGAGTATAGGAAGTGGAAGGTGTAGGGGAAAGGTTAATAGGGAAAAGAAAAAATATGAGAAGGGAAAACACTGAAACAAAGGCATTGTAAACAGGGAAGGGCAGGGAGGTGAAGAGAGGACTGGAGAATGGGGAAAAATAAGAACCAAGGCAACTCATGTAAAGGTACAAGATCCCAATGATGAATGTAACTGTATTATACACCTAAAATGTACCAATAAACTTTAATAAAGATAAAAAAATAAATAAAAAATAAAATTTGGGGGACCAAATGCAGATTGGAGTGATCTGAGAAGTGAGTGAATGATAATAAGAAATTAGGTATGATTAGCTACTAGATGATGGGACAGGATTTGAGAGATCAGGTATAATTGAGGGAAAGTGATAAAATGACTTTACAGTAGTGAAATACTGATGGGAAAAACCAGTGAGAAAGTAGATCTTAAGACAAAAAAGAGATTCTGGTAGGCCCACACCTTCAGCCCAGCATGTCAAAGGAGCCCAGCCATTCAGGAGCCAACACAGCAGTGTTTGTGACCCACACCCATGAACACATGTAAGAGGGCCTCTCTGAGGATCCTAGATGAAACTTAAAGCCCACTGGAAAAGTGAAGAAAATCTGTGATAAAGGCACATCACACCACCATAGTTGGTAAGTTGGAGGGACCAGCACCTCACACTGGATCCTGGTCTAACTTCAGGGTAAAGACAGCTGGAACCTGCAGTAAAACTTTGCAGAGTTCAACCCAGTAGGAGGACAAAGATCTCAATTTGAGCCTTGCAGCCAAAAATCAGTCTGAACCTCAGGGGACAGCTGCTGGCTTGCTGAGACTAATTAACTTAGATCTATACACTCCTGCCCATGCTGTCTATTGTGTCAACAGAGACATATCCTGAAGGAGGCCCTCTATTTCTATTTGTATTTTTTATTTTCAAAGTAATGCATTTCTCTTATCTTCAATCATTTAAAAAAATTTTATCTTTTTCTTTTCTCAATTTTTTTCTTTTTTTATCTTGTTTTTCTTATATTCTTTTCTCCCCCGCCCATGTTGATCTTCACATATCCCCCCTTTTGTTGCTGCTCCTGTCCTAATTCAAATTTATTTTCTTTCTTTTCCTTTTCTTCTCTCAATTGCTATTAGTTTTAAAAGGAAATGATAACAGTCTCTAGCCTCCCTATTGCTGTTAGTTTGTTCTGTACTTGGGTATATATTGTTCTTTCTCCTCTTCTCTTAAACAGCTCCCTAGACTTTTGTGTGATCTTCCTGTGTCCTCTGACCTCAGTTCTTACCTTTCTCTATCCTATCTATCTATCCCTTCCTCCTCAACTCCCTCTAAATCCCCATCCTGAAAGGTAAAGTTGCTATATTGAAGAGTTTATTCACTATAAATATATTCTGGGCCAGTCCTCAATTTTTATTTAATTCACACAATTAAAGGTATTAGATTAATAACTAATACAAATTGTCATTTTCTAAGCTGTGCTTGATGTTATTGTGTTGCTGATTGTATCTCCTGAGCTAAGGTGTTGTGATTGGTCTAATCAGTTTTCCTCTCTGGTATAATGAAAATAAGATTGCCTCAGAGACATGAGAGACTCAAAACCTTTTAAAGACAAGTGATATATATGGAAGATTGAAGTATTAACCCAGGAATTAAACCAAGGACAGTACCAATGACAAAAAATAGAAATGAGAAGACATTTAAATAAGACACAACCACTGACTTCTACCTCACACCAAAGGTAAACTCTGGGGGAAGTGAGGAGGAAAAGTCTGACAGTCATACATCTGGACACCCTGAACTGATAGCACAGGAAGTTAAAAAACAGATAAATGAGGCTCCAGAAAAATTCAAAACAAAAATAATTTCCCAGGTAACCACAGAGATGGTTAGAAGAATGAAAGACATGATTAGAGACTTTAGAATGGAAACAGATAGAAAAAAAATAGATGACATCATGACCATGATGGAAACCATGAATGCCCAACATAACAAAGAAATGGAAACCATGAATGCCAAATATAGGAAAGAAATGGGAACCATGAAACAGATTCAAACAGATATCCAGTAGACTCTATAGAAAGCATTCACAGCATGATGAACGAATGTGAAGATAGAATTTCAGATATAGAAGATAGAATTTTGGTCAGTGACCCTGAATAGAGAGATCTCTTAAAAACAGTAAGCGACCATGAGAAGTCAATCCAACAACCCTTAGATGATGCAAAGAAGAATAACATAAGACTGGTAAGAATCCATGAAATAGCAGGAGAAAGTTCAAACGATATTAAAAAAAAAACTTCACAGAATTTATGACAGAAAACTTGCCAGAGGAGAAAATTTGACATAAAGATAAGTGAGTCATATAGGATTCCAACTAGCCCTGATCAAAAAAATCTACACCTATACATATAATAATCAAGATCCTAGGAACCCAGCAGAAGAACAAAACACTACAATCAGAGAAAAGAAACAAATCACATGCAAAGGAAAGCGCATAAGAATCACACAAGACTTTTCAACACAAACCCTCAAATCAAGGAAAGCCTGGAGTGAAGTATTTCAAATCCTGAAAGAAAACAACCTCCAGCCTAGACTGATGTATCCTGCAAAACTACCTTTCAAAATTGATGGGGAAATATGAAACTTCCCCAACAAATAACACATGAGAAATTTCATGAACACCAAGCTGTCAATCCAAACACTTCTAAAAAATATCTTGGAAAAGGAAAATGAAGGCCACAACTCTGTAAGGGCCAACAGAGCAAATATACCAGGCAAGACAAGAAATTAAAGGGAAAAGGGAAAAATTAAAAGAAAAATGAACCAACAACAGGAAAATAGCATAACAATGCAAAGTCAATACAAAACAGTTATAACCATCAATGTTAATGGCCTCAATTCACCAATAAAAAGAAACAGGCTGGCAGAATGGATTAAAAACCAAAATCCAACAATATGCTATAAAAGAAACCAATTTAATCCACAAAGAAATTCATAGGCTGAGAGTAAAAGGATGGAAAACAGTTGCTTCCAGGCAACAGGAGCCTGGAAAACAGCAAGGGTGGTTTTCTTATTTGCAGACAGAATACATTTCAAGGCAAAACTAATTAAGAGAGACAAATAAGGTCACTACATCCTTGCAAAGAGAACAATCCAAGCGGAAGAAATGACAATCGTAGATATATATGCACCGAATACTACCACCCCCAAATATACAAAACAAACATTAATGGATATGAAAAATGAAATAAGAACTAATGCAATTAGAGTGGGGACCTCAATACTCCACTGACACAAAGAGACAGATCATCTAGACAAAAAAATCAACAATGAAATTACAGAACTGAACCAAGTTTTAGAACAAGTGGACTTAGTAGATGTCTACAGTGTTCCACCCCACAAAAATCCAAATACATATTCTTTTCAGCTGCACATGGGTCATTCTCCAAAATGGTACCTCATATTAAGTAAATGCAAAGGAATTGAAGTTATTTCCTGTATATTATCAGGACATAATGCAATTAAACTAGAGATCAATAGCCTAAGAAACTGCAAGAACTTCACAAACACATGGAAACTAAATAAAACTCTGCTGAACAACCATTGGGCCCCAGAGGAAATTAAAGAAGAAATTAGACTATTTCTACAATTAAATGATAATGCCAATACAACATACAGGAATCTATGGGACAGAATGAGAGCAGTTCTATGAGGGAAATTCATAGCAGTGATGTCCATACTAGGAAAACAGAGCAAGCTCAAATAAACAACCTAATTCATAACCTTAAGCATCTAGAAAAAGAAGAGCAGGATAAACCAAAAGCTCATACAAGGGAGGAAATTATAAAGATCAGAGCAGAAATTAATGCAATGGAGACTAAGACAGCTGTACTCAAAAATCAATGAATTGAAAAGTTGGTTTTTCAAAAGAATAAATAAAATCGATAAACCCTTAGCCAATCTTGTCAAAAAAAAAAAAAAAGGAAAGAAAAGGCTCAAATTCATGAAATTTGGAGTGAAAGAGGTGAAGTCACAACAGATCCAACAGAAATCCAGAGGATCATCAATACCTACTTTGAAAACCTGTACTCTAATAAAATGGAAAATACAGATGAAATGGACAGATTCCTAGATACATATGAACTTCCGAAGTTGAATGAAGAAAATATAAAATGTCTAAACACCCCAATTACATTTAGTGAAATTGAAAATGTAATTAAAAGTTTACCAACTAAGAAAAGCCCAGGTCCTGATGGCTTCATTGCTGAATTCTACAGGACATTTAGAGAACTATAGTCACTACTCTTTAAACTCTTCAATGAAATTGCAAAGGGAAGCAATGCTTCCAAATTCATTCCTGGAAGCAAATATTCCTTTGATTCTCAAACCAGGGAAAGACCCAACCAAAAAGAGAACTACAGGCCAATCTCCCTAATGAACATAGATGCAAAAATCTTCAATATGATACTGTCAAACAGAATATAGAGGACCATCAAGAAGATCATGCACCCTGACCAAGTCAGATTTATCCCAGGGATGCAAGAATCATTTAACATACATAACTCCATAAATGTAATACACTATATCAACAGAGTCAAAGACAAAAACCTTGTGATCATCTCAATAGAGGCAGGAAAAGTATTTGACAAAATTCAACACCCATTCATGACAAAAACTCTACAGATAATTGGAATAAATTGTCTTTATCTCATCCTGAAAAACCAACAGCCAATATAATTCTAAATGGTCAAAAACTGAAAACCTTCATGCTACAATCAAGAACAAGACAAGGATGTCCACTATCACCACTCCTTTTCATTAGAGTTCTAGAAACATTATCCACAGCAATTAGACAAGAGAAAGAAATAAAAGCAATAAGCATAGGAAAAGAAGAAGTTAAACTGTCACTGTTTGCTAATGATTTGATACTTTACATAGAAGACACAAAATACTCTGCCAAAAGACTTCTAGACTTAATTGACAGATTCAGTACAGTAGCTGGATACAAAGTCAACACTTAAAAATCAATAGCTTTCTTGTACACATATAACAGACACACTGAGAGATAACTTAAGGAATCAATTACTTTCACAATAACAACCAAAAAAATGAAATATCTAGTAATCAGTCTAACTTGGAGACAAAAGACCTGTACACTGAAAATTACAGCACTCTGAAAAAAGAGATGGAAGAGGAATATAAGAAGATGGAAAGACAACCCTTGCTCCCTAGTAGGAAGAACCAACATAGTGAAAATGGCCATACTTCCAAAACTTCTACACAGATTCAGTGCAATCCTGATTGAAATCGCAACAGTATATTTCACAGAACTTGAGAAAACAATAAAAAAATTCATTTGGAACCAGAAGAGACCGAGAAAACAAAAACTATTCTAGGCAGCAGAGACATGGCAGGGGGTATCACAATCACCAAGTTGAAACTATACTACAAAGCCACTGTGATAAAAACAGCATGGTACTGGCAAAGAAACAGACCCAAGGATCAATGGGATATATTAGAAGATGCAGAAACAACACCAGACATACTCAACTACCTTACCTTTGACAAAGGAGCCAACCATCCTCCCTGGAGGAAAGATTGCCTCTTTAATAAATGATGTTGGAAAAACTGGCTTTCAACTTGCTAAAGATTAAAACTAGATCACTGTCTTTCACCATGCACTAAACTAAAATCCAAGTGGATTAAAGATCTAAATATCAAAACAGAGACACCAAACCTGCTGGAAAGTAAATTAGGTAGAATTCTCAAAGACATTGGCATAGAAGACTTTATGAATAAATCCTCAGCAGCACAAGCACTTCCATGATGAATCAACTGGAATCTCATTGTTTTAAACAGTTTTTGCGGTGCAAGAGAAATTACCAACAGAGCTAAGAGACAACTTACAATGTGGGAAAAAATTTCTACCAGCTACTCCTTAGACAAAGGACTACTATCTAGAATATATAAAGAATTTGAAAGAATCATACCCCCAAATATAAAGACCCAATTCTAAAATGGGCATCTGAAATGAACAGACATTTCTCAGAAAGAGAAGTAAAGACAGCAAAAAAATATATGAAAAAATGTTCAACATCACTGGTCATTTGAGAGATGCAGATGAAAACAACACTGAAATTACACCTTAACCCAGAAAGGATGGTTGCTATCAATAAATTAACCAATAACAAATGCTGGTGGGGTTTTGGGGAGAAAGGAACCCTTCTCCATTGTTGATGGGAGTGAAGACTGGTGCAAACACTGTGAAAATCAATATGGAGATACCTCAAACAACTAGAATTAGATGTTCCATATGACCCAGCTATCCCTCTGCTGAGTATCTTTCCAAAAGAATTAAAAGAATCATAACACAGTGATATATACACAACCATGTTTATAGTGGCATAGTTGGTAATACCTAAAACTTGGAAACACCCCAAATGCCCCTTTACTGTAGACTGAATAAAGAAGTTTTTTTCTAGAAAATGAAGTACTACTTAGCCATAAAAAATGAGAAAATAGAAACATTTACAGCTAAATGGATGCACATTCAGGCTATACGCAAGTGAAATAAATAGGACACACTTGAGTAAATACTGGATAGTTTCTCTGGTGTGAAAAACAAAAAGTGTAAATAAGGTTCAAATGGTATAATTGAGAGGGTGAACTAAGAATAAAATGACTAAAGGGGAAGTGAGAAGGGTAGGGGAAAGGAAATAAGGGAAAAGAAATAATGTGAAAAAAATGAAAATAAAGTCTTTGTAAATAGGGACAGGTGAAATGGGTAAAGGGAGGGCATGGGTATGGGGAAAAAAAAGAACCAAGATATATCATGTAAAGGTACAAGATCCCAGTGATAAATGTAACTGTATTGTTTGCTTTAAATATACCAATAAACTTAATTTTAAAACAAAGTCTAAAAAGAGAGATGATGTTAGTGAACATACTGGGAAAAAAATAGTGAACCCAGGTGCAAGAGGAAGAAGTGGCTTTAGATAGCAAAAAAGGTAACTTCATTCCAACAGGAGTTTGAAAGGAAAGGATGGATACAGACACAGACAGATTTGAGAGTTTAGTGCTAAAAATATTGGGGTATATGTGAGTAGAGGAGCTCCTTTAAAATAACTTCTGTTTTAGACGACACATGAGCTTGCAGCTCCAGAGAAAAGAAATGGTAATTTCAATTTTTCTTTTGAATATAGGAACTATAAACTTATATTATGTTCTTAGTAACAAAGTGAAAAATTTTTGCTTTGGTGTTTACTATGAACCACATAGATTTTTAGTGGCTTGCATCGCTGAACTCAGTCTGGCTTTGGTCTAGATGGTGACTGTTTTTTGGTTGCTAAAATAATCTATTTTGTCCCATGAACACAACCTCAAGTCATGTTTTCAAAAGCATGGGATGTAAATATGCTATCAGTAGTTGTTTCTCTCCCAATCACCCTATTGGAGATTCAGCTTCATGGTTCTTATGAGTTTCAGCAATGCCATGCTAAATGTCAGGTATTACTGACTTTTCAGCAATAACTCAGATTCTCACTATTCCAATGAGGCAAACTCAAATTTTTCTGATGCTTTCCCTAAAGTTTCAAAATGTAAGTATAGTCAATACATTGCAAGTAGTCTAGTGGATAACATATCTCCTGAATTCAGGCTTCCCACCACATTAACCTACATCCTTGAAGTTTACTGATCCCCTTTTTATTTCACAAGTCAGTTTTTCTGGTTACTATTTCTGGCAAACACCCTTTAACTTAGGACTCATTTGGCTCTGGTTTCTAAAATTATTTTTTTAAGATTTTCTTTGATTCTGAAGACTTATTAAGACATTAATGAAGAGAGCAACTTGAAGGATGTCAAAGAAGTTTGCAGTGAAGAGTTGCCAAGGATCAGCCTGATTACAGGGACAATTCTACAAAAATAAAAGGGAAGGGTTGAGCTCTATAATTAAATCTCTAGGTGCGCAAGATTGTGTAGCCTTCCAAAACAGATAAGATGAAGCCAATGTAGGTGATTATTTAGAAGTATAAGCAAGCTAAGCCAAACTGCATAATAATAATCAGCATTTGGAAAGATATTTAATTAAAAAGCAAGTGTTGAAAGTATTTATGCTAATGTGAATGATGACCTTCTATTACCTGAAAAAAATGAAAGCACTTTTTTGTCTCATCTCCACAAAACTTTCTTCTTCCATTTCACTTAAAAATGGAACATTCTAGATAATAGTACTTCATCTGAAGAGCAGCTGGTAAAAATTTTTTCCCACATTATAGGTTCTCTTAGTTGTGTTGATGGTTTCTTTTGAAGTGAGAAGCTTTTTAATAAGATGAGATCCCAGTTGTTGATTCTTTCTGCTATTTCCCATGCAGGATTTGTTCATAAAGTTTATTCCTATGCCAATATCTTCCAGAGTTCTGCCTAACTTATCTTCCAGCAAGTTTAGTGTTCCTGTTTTAATATTTAGATCTTTAATCCACTTGGATTTTAATTTAGTGCATGGTGCAGGATAAGGGTCTAGACAAACAATACAATCAGCCCCCCCAAATATAAAGACCCAATTCAAAATGGGCATCTGCAATGAACAAACATTTCTCAGACAAAGAAGTAAAAGCAGCAAGTAAATATATGAAAAAATGTTCCACATCACTGGTCATTCGAGAGATGCAGATGAAAACAACACTGAGATTCCACCTCACCCCACAAAGAATGGCTACTATCAAGAAATCAACCAATAACAAATGTTAGAGGGGTTGTGGGGAGAAAGGAACCCCTCTCTATTGTTGGTGGGAGTGCAGACTGGTGCAACCACTATGGAAATCAATATGCAGATAGCTCAAAGAGCTGAGACTAGAGGTTCCATTTGACCCAGCCATCCCTCTGCTGGGTAACTTTCCAAAAGAATTAAAAGGTGTGATATATGCACACCTATGCTTATAATGGCACAGTTTATAATAGCTAAAACTTGGAAACAGCCCACTTGCCCATCAGTTGGAAACTGGATAAATAGTATGTGCTTTTTCTATACAAAGGAATACCACTCAGCCATAAAAAATGAGAAATTAGATTCATTCATAGGTAAATGGATACATATTGAGGATATACTCCTAAGTGAAATAAATAAGTCACACATGTGTAAATACTGAATTTCTCTGGTGTGAAAAACTATAATAGTACATAAGATCCTAACAAGATATTGACAATGTGAAATAGAAAGAAAAGGGCTAAAGGTGTGGGAAAAGTGGAAAGGGTAGAGGAAAGGTAATAAGGGAAAAATAAAACAATATAAGAAAATGAAAAAATGGAAGTAAAGTGTTTTTAAATGGGGAGGGGAGGAGGGAGTGAAGGGAGGGCAGGGACAAGGGGAAAAAATGAGAACCAAAACCTGTCATGTAAAGGTACAAGATCCTAATAATGAATGTAACTGTACTGTATACCTAAAATGTACCAATAAACTCAATTTTAAAAAATGGAACATTGTTATATTGTTTCCTTTGATTCAAATGGCCTGTTGAAACATAGACCCCCGGGGTGAAACAAAGGATTAAATTTTTCAGAAGGGTTATCCATGTCTCTACCAGTTCCATGCCACTACTTAGAGTTATCACGATTCCCTCATGACCATCCTGACATTCCTGTTGTCCTCCAGATACAGTCAACGTTATCTAACATAAGACATGTTGTTTACTCTAGACAGTGGACAAGGCAGATAGCTTCCCATAGAAGCAGTATATGGAAGCACATATATCGCTATGATGTTTCTAATTATTTTGTAAAGATACCCAGCAGGGGAATAGCTGGTTCAAAAATGGGACCTTTAATCCTAGTTTTTTGAGGTATCTCCATATTGATTTCCACAGTGGTTGCGCCAGGCTATACTCCCACCAACAGTGGAGAAGGATTCCTTTTCCCCCACAACTCTTCCAGTATTTGTTATTAGTTTTTTGTTTGTTTGTTTGTTTTTCTTTTTTGTACCGGGAATCAAACTCGGGTCCTTGTACTTATGAGGCAGGCAGTGGAAACAATGAGCTAAATCCCTGGGCCCTTTGCTTGATTTCTTGATAGCAGCCATTCTTTTTAGAGTGAGGCGGACCTACAGTGCTGTTTTCATATGCATCTCTTGGATGACCAGTAAGGTGTAGTAGAAAGGAAAGAAGGGGAAGGAAAAAATATGAGAAAAAGAAAAAATGGAAATAAAATCTTTGTAAATAGGGAGGGGTGGAGTTGAAGGAGTGCAGGGGAATGTGTAAAAAAATAAGAATCAAAACATATCATCTAAAGGTACAAATTCCCAAAAGTGAAGGCCATCATTTTGTATACTTAAAATGTACCAATAAACTTAATGAATAAAAAGGAAAAACAAAAAAGAAATAGCATTTGGAAAAGGAAATCTATGAAGCTAGGAAAAGTATTGGGTCAGGAGCAATTAAATCCAAGGAGATAAAATGGTAGGAAACCAAGGTAGAAAAAAAAGACTGGATAGAGCACTGGCTAAATAAACAAGGCATGGACATAATGATAAGAATCAATGATGTGTCCATTTAGACATCAAATGGAAGGTTAACTGCACAATAGACACCATTAATATCAGGCAAGACATGTACCGAGAAGCTTACTCTTAGCTGCTATTCTCGGTAGACCTGATAATATGCACACAAAGAATACTGCATTATTGAAAACACACTTTTATTTACTGTCACAAAAAATTTAGTTTGATACTAAAATATAAGTGTAAAAAAGGCATGATAGGAATCTGATCATCATGCTATGTCAACTTGACTTGTGTGAGAACCACCTCACAGATTAGTAAAGTTCTGGTGTCTGTGGATGACTGATACGCATGTCAGCACACTGAGGGGGAAAGACTCACCCCAGATGTGGGTGGCACCAACGAATAGGTACACACCCTGGGTGGAATAGAAAGGAAAGAAGGAAGTATGCCCATTTTGGAGAAGCTCTGCTCTCTAACATTACCTTTGAACGCTACCTTCCACACAAATTCTGCCTGTCTTCCAATGCAGATTTTTCAGCCTTTCCACAGCACCATGCATGGGTAACTCCACAGTGAGCGTCCAGGTCTTCAAAACTCCACTGGTACTAGATTCTCAGGCCCTGAAGTGCTCATTGGACTCTGTCTGGATTCCAGAGGTGTCCATTAAGGAGACTTCTGCTTCTGATCCTATAAGTCTACCTAACTAATACCTCTGTATAATTATACATTTTTTACAGTTCTCTACCTCTAGAGAACTCAAACTAATAAAGAAACTGTACACTAAATTTTTGTTTTCCCCAAAAAATTCTGCATGTAAGTTTCACACTCATTTTTTTTTTGGTTTTTTATCTTATTTTATTTTATTTTTTGGTACTGGGGATTGAACTTGGGTCTTTGGGCTTGCAAGGCAGGCCACCAAACCGCTAAGCTAAATCCCCGGCCCTCACACTCATTTTTAAAAGAATGTATCCATTATATCAAGATGGGCCCCACAATGTCCCACATTAGTATTGCTTTAATGAATACCTCCTACAGATGTGTGAGTAACTATGTTTAGTTTTTAAGAATATTGTTTTTAAATTTTTACATTTTTAGTTTTTGAGTGCCAGGCCAACACAGAGTGCTGACACCAAACACTGTGACATTTTTTCTGTTTTCAGTCTTGATCATAGATTATGTACCAAAAAACCAAATTTCATAGCTAATGGCCTTTCATAGAAAACTTAGTCATGTCTCCCTGTGTAGTCGGGTGAATATAGGTAATAATGTTCTTTCTGTTTCACAAAACTACAAAAAAGGATTTTGTATGTTTTTAACTACAAAGAAATGATAAATGTTTGTGGAAATAGAAAGGCTTACCCTGATTTGAATATTATACAATGTATGCCTACTGAAATATCACATAGCACCCTATAAATATGAAATATTTTTAAGCCTCAATTTTTAAACATAAATTTTTTTTTCAGCTTTAATTGAGTTTATTGGTACATTTTTGGGATACAGTACAGGTACGTTCATTGTTGAGATCTTGTACCACTACATGACAAGTCTTGGTTCTCATTTTTTCCCCTTACCTCTGCCCTCCCTTCACCCCCTCCTCCCCTCCCCATCTACAAACACTTTATTTTCATTTTAATGACCACCAATTTTTAAAAGAAATGTGTCATTCCTCCGGTTCAGCCTCCTTCCTCCACAAGACATTCTCTCACCTTCTCCATACCCGTCCTCAATCCTCCCTCCATCTCTACCTACAGATTCTTTCAGCTCAACTTTTTCCAAGCCCAGATATTATGTCTACTGTTCAGGCTTGTGTCCTGCAGCCCCTGCAACTCTCATGTACTCACACGTGGGGCATTTGGAAGGTGGTTGGCTGTGTTTAGGGGGTGTGAATGTGGATTACGGGTGTGATACTGAGACTACTGGTGTGGGTAATGGAAGCCCCATCCTGGCTATGGGTGGCACAATCAATAGGCTTGTAGCCAGGATGAAATATAAAGGGACAAAATGAAGGCAGGTTCCTGATGTCCTTTGCTACTTGCTGCTTTGCTGTCTCTGGCTGGTTACACCCTGAACTATTTCTCCTTTGCCCTGCCCCTCTGCCCTGCCATCCTGCCTTGGAGCCAGCTGACTATGGACTGAAACCTCTGCAAATTGAGCTAAACTATGTTTTTCCATCTTGTGGTTCTCAGGCACTGGCTTTCCTAGATCTCTAGTTTTCATACAGCAGACCATGTGACTGTTCAGCCTTCATGATGACGTGAACCAGTTCTTCACAGTGTGTATGTGTGTGCATGTATGTGTGTGTGACAGTATTAATTCTGTTTTGCTAGGGAATCCTGATTAATACATAAGAAAGATATATAGTCTAGAGCTTCTCTCTCTCTCTCTCTCTCTCTCTCCCCCCCCCAGGGGAGCAAATTTAGGATCTTGTGTTTGCCAACCAGGGGTGGTGCCACTGAGTGACATAAACTAAAAATTAATGTTCCGTGAAGAAAAAGCATAAGATATTACTAAAAGTTAGACAACTGTAAGATCAGTGACTTCACAAACACTGAAATCTTAAGTAAATGAGTTTGGGTGTATTAACTAAGGCAGAAGACAAAGGAAAGGGGGCTAAAATGGGGAAATCAAAGGAAGGGAAAGAAAGGTGGGAATTCATCACTAAATGATAGATAAGATAAGATTCACTTTGGAAAGAGTTTCAAGATAGACAATGGACAATTAAGGATAAGGCTGAGAAGGTATCCCCTGCTGAGAATGGGGCAGGAGTGAATCCCCCAAAAAAGGACACAGACAAATGTCTGCATTGCAGATAAGAACATTTTAGATTTACAAGATAACTATGGAAGGTTGAGGTCCAACATTGTATTTTTCCAGAAGAGAAAAAAATCTTTACCCATTTTTTTTAATCAAGCTGTCTTTCTGGAGAAAAGGTCCCTAACACTCCAACAACTGCTGGGAAAGGGTGTGGGCAACCCCCTTTGAGCCTCTGTGTGGGTGTAGTATGGAAGCAAACCAGGTGCAATCTGCCCCATGGGGTGGCCAACCAAGGACTGCTCAGTGATGATGAGTAATAGTGCAGAGGCAAAAAGGCAAGAGAACAGGAAGAGTGGTGAGCTGTCCTTGTCACACATGCCTGCCTTTCTTATTTAGAAAAGATGCGACATATTTAATGTGCTTATATCTTTCTACTTTCACCTTCCAAAAGTGACTTTAATATAAATCCTTTGAATCTCCTTTCCAGCCCCGTACTTCTTTATTTTATTTTATTGATTGATTAATTGATTTTGGTACCAAGGATTGAACTTGGGTTCTTGTGCTTGTGAGGCAAGCAGTGGAAACACTGAGCTAAATCCTCAGCCCACTCCTTTATGTTTTGATCCAGAATCTTTGTCAGTAGATAATTCTTTAACAATACTGAGATATAGAAGAAAACTAACTTTAAAACGTTAAAAAATCCTAAAATTTAACCAATGAACTAAGAAGAGTGATACATAATTCAAAGATGAGCAGGGTAAAAAAGAAGGCTGGGCTAATTTAACATTACTAATGCTAACATCAGAATGATATGGAAAGATAAGGATGTTTTTAAGAATCCAGAAACTTCGTTAGGGACTATACTGTAATTTTGCCTATTTAGGCCCCAGCAATTAATGCTGTGAGCATAATAGAAAAGTAATAGGACAAAATGTTGGTGTCCAAATTCCCATGAAAGTAATGTATCTCCTGCTAGTAATGATTGTGTTCCTTTTTATTATTAAAGATGCAATTAAAAGAATTTGTGTTTTGCCCTTTTGTATAAGACAAAAATAAACATTACATTTGATATTCTGATTTCTCCATATATAGTAACACTGGAAATGTGATTAGCTGTGTTTTTTAACAAATTGTCTTAAGTGACTATAATGACAACTTGAAGACTTTTTTTCTTTAAATGTACTTCATGCCAATAATATATAAAAGCATAAAAGTGTACATATTTATGGGATGCCGTGTGATGTTTCCATACATACATTCATTGTGAATGTTTAAATTGGGTAAACATATCTATTTCCTCAAACATTTATCACTTCTTTATGGGGAAAAAATCTTTCTCCTAGCTCTTCAAAATACACAGTACATTATAGTTCTGCACAGTCACCCTACTGTGCAAAGGCACATCTCAAAGATTTTCAAACAGACTAGGACTCATTATTTGAATGGAAATACAATACTGGCATTCTGCCAGATTACTCACTAAAGACAAAGACTGTACTTTAAGCACTACAGTGGGGCAAGCATATCCTAATATCCTAATAGATTTAAAGGAATGTTGTGTCCCCTACAAATTAACTGCCAGCAAAACAAACAAACAAACACCACTATGACTAGAGTGATTAAAAAGCAAAACGTTAGAGACACCTATCTCACTGGCTCCTTATGTTCATGTCTGTGCACAAACATGACACCTACAACACTGACCATTTAACAGCCAGTTGAGGCCGACCATGGTTTTATGAGGAGAAGGATGATAATGATGATGACACATATAGCCTTCTGCTTGATCTCCAAGTGAAATATCAACAGGAAGCATTGTCTCCAATTTTCAGGCAAGAAAAAAGGCAGATAGTATACGTGATTTGACAGCGATCCTTTTTGTCTAAGGTCTTATTTGTAATTTGAAGAAAGAGATAAATGACAGCAATAAAGCTTGGAAAATCTCCAATAGTGTCACTTTCAGAACAGGGAATACCTTTGTAAAAACAGAAGAACCTCCCATGCCTCTTCCCACCATTTGGTTCACTGCTCACGGTGGTTAAACAGAGCACACTCTAAACGTACTTTGGCATCAGGCTATATCCACAGAATATAGGTATTGCTTAATTTTCCACTTGGTGATTGCAATACTACCACCAAATTGTCACATTTTCAGAGTTAGCAAAGCAGCATGAATGCATTGTATGAGAAGAACCACACCTTCCTACTGATGGGAATTTCAGGCTAGAGTATGATCCATGTTGCCTGGCAGCACCTCCTGGTGAAGTATGACCAGGCCAGCTCTGCAATGGGCTTCCCACCTGGAAGAAGATGCTGCTGTCTAAGTGATGTGTGAGGCCAGGATGGAGGAAGGGTCAAGGATAGCAGACCGAGCCCAGGGAAAGTGTAGTGCTAAAACCTGCATTTCTAGAAATGCCAAGATGCCATAAAAGTCAACTTTCCTGGAAATTCTGTGCTACATATAAGTGGTCCATAAATGTAAACAGGTATGTTGACTTGTAGCAAATATTTTGTCCCTCATTGACTGCAGTACATTTCTGTAGCTACATTTTTTTTCACCTTTGCAACAAACAAGAAGCAGAAAACTAAATTTTCCAGGACAATTTCAGGAATGACTTTCTTGATACCATGAATATTTAAAAGTCAAATTATTTCTACTCTGGATGTCTTCATAACTGCTGAAAGAGAAGGTGTGACTAGGTGTTATTGTTCCCAGGTGAGTGATTTGGAAACTATCACAGACCTAGCATCCTATGAGGAGTCATAAGTTATCAAAACAATAAGCAATATTTTCATTTACCAGCTTGGATTTCTGATCCATAAACAAAACGAAAAACTATATCTGCAAAATAAATAATAATTATATAGAATTTTAATAGGAGATTTCAATTACATAACTCCACAAGGAAAAAATAATTTCATCAATGTTGACAAGTTGATTAAAATGAAAATAAATTAAATCCACAAAATCTGGAACTTATAGTAGAAAGACGTATGAGAAGAAAGAAAACATAAAAGATTACTTTTTGAAATGGGAATAAGATATCTTTAACTAAAAATTACTGTACATCTAGGCTAGGAGTTGGCAAACCATTTCTGTGAAGGGCCAGAGAGAGTTTTGGTTCTGCAAGCCAAATCGGTTGCAACATTTGAATGCCGCAGTTCTAACTTTGTAGCTAGATTTAAGGTAACCAAAAACAACATGTAATGGGTGTCTGTGTGTCAATACAACTTTACTTACAAAACAAATGTCATGCTGGACTTGCCCCAAGGGTCATGGTTACTAAGCCTTCATTTAGATAATAACATAACTATGGACTGTCTTCATTTTCCTATAACTGTCTTTTTCTTAATTAATCATCACTTCATTTGTGAGTAGGTCATAAGCATGCCTGGTACAAAAGGCGAGAAAGTTCAAAGGTCATTTGTTAAATGATACAGTCTTTGGTCTCCTCTCTTGCCAATATTCTCTCACCCTGCTAGAACAAGGCCGGTTTCTCACTTCTCCTCTTCCTGTGCCATTGCTGCTGCTAGTTTCTTGTGCATCTTTCAGGGAATATTCTAAAGATATGACATACATGACATCATTCACAAATACAACCCTGATTTAATCCTCACAGTGGCTCTGACTAGGTGATTACCTGTTATTTTTCGCATTTTGAAAAAGAGGAAACTGTAAGAGGCTCAGAAAATCCAAGTTATTTATTCAGGCCCATATAGTTCATAGCTAGGGCTCAAATCCAGTGCTGCACACAGTACAACACCTCCAAAAGAGTGTCTCTCTAAATATCACACATCTTACAAAAAGTAGATCATGCTGGATTTGAAAAACAAAAGCAAAGCAGAATGACTGGACATGGCTTATCGGTAAATGTAGCCTTGATCTCAAATGGTACTGCTCACCCTCACCTTGATACTTCACTTGCCTTCAACACATGCTCTTGTATTATTTGTTCAAAAATTAAGTATTAGATGCAAGTTGTCTATGCCATGGGGTAGAGTAGACACAATACTTGGCAATGGTAGATGCCATATCATGCTCTGCAGAACATCAGTAAAACCTCTGAGTCTTTACACAGAAGTTGTAAATTCTCTCCTCTTCTCTTTTCTCATTTTTCTCCCTAATAACTGATGCTCAGTACTTTTTCTTTTTATTTCTTTCTTTCTTTCTTTTTTTCTTTTTTGTTTTGTTTTGTTTTGTTTTTTTGAGACAAGATCTCGCTATGTAGTTGAGACTGACCTGGAGCTCACTATGTAGCCCAGGCTGGTCCCAAACTCACAGGGATCCTCCTGCCTCAGCCTCCCGAGTTCTGGGATTTCAGGCGTGCGCCACCAAGTACTTTTCTTTAACGATGCTTATTTCATTTCCACTCTAGTGAGCTGTGTGCTTGACACACCAACATACCTGCATGATTTCCCCATGTCCTTAGAGCCAAGCTCTGGGCATTCTTCAAAGGTTAGCTCAGGCTGACCTCATGCCAAGAAGATGTTTTAACTATGCCAAAACTTTGTCTCTCTCTCTCTCTCTCTCTCTCTCTCTCTCTCTCTCTCTCTCTCTCTCTCTTCCCCCCTCCTCTCCTCTAATTATAAAATTTTCCATGTCTAAACTTGATAGTTTCAATCTAAATGTTTGCATTACTGTTTAACTCTTCACGTTTGGCTAATCTTAACGAAAATTCCTTCTCAAAATTAAAAAACACTTTATATTCATTATTATACCATCTACCTCCCAGTTCCAGGCTATAAGCAATTAATGTAGAAGTTCATTAGAAATTCATCTGGCGCTCCATATCACTGAAATCAACCAACCAGTGAGTGATACAAAATAATTTGTGTCTATCTTGAACATGTATGGATTTTTCCCAGTGTTTCTTAAACAATATAACAACTATGTAGATAGCAAGCATTGTACTATTATAAGTAATCTAGAGATTATTTAAAGTTTACAGGAAGGTTTATGTACATGATATGTGAATAGTATGTCACGTTTTAAGATACTTATACATCTTCAGATTTTGGAATCCACTGAGGTCCTGGAACCAATACCCAACTGATACCGAGAGATAATCGTAGTTGTTAAATAAATAAATGGCTTGATACTTATACTTTTTATCTTCCATGATTCTCTTCAAGGATATTGTTGAGGCCATTGCTGTTCACTATTAGTGTTAAGAATGGATACCCTTTCTCTACATGTAGGTTGACTTTACTCTTTTTTTTTTTCTCATTGAGTTTATTGGCACATTTTAGGGATACAGTACAGTTACATTCATCATTGGGATCTTGTACCTTTACATGACAGGTCTTGGTTCTCATTTTTTCCCCTTGTCCCTGCCAGTTGACTTTACTCTTAATACTACGGCTTTTGAACATGTCTTTTAGTGAAACATACATAGTTAACCTTAAATCATACACTGAGCCCCACACCATAAACTCAAAACTTCTGTCCAAGCAGGAGAGTAGAGAGAGTCTGAAATGAGACACTTTACTTGCTTTTGCCTGCTTTACTTAAGCCTAGGGCTTCGTGAGACAAGATGTGATGACTCTGGTCCTCCATCTCTGCATTAGCCACTTGAAGTGTTTGACCCATTTTGAGAAAATGCGGAGGGTTCAACCTCTATTAGACCCACTTGTCTTGTTTACTTTCCTCCTTACTGGGCTACAGTATGCAACAACCACATCTTAAAGGAGGAAAAGTTTAGCTTAGCTAAGTTCGTAGAGGATTCAGTTCATAGTCTATAGGCTCCAAGGCAGGACAGCATGGCAGAGGGGCATAGCAAAAGAGAAACAATCCTTGGCAGCAAGAAATAGAGTGGGTAAAAGAGAAGAGGTAAAGTGATATACCCTTCCCGGAAATTCCCACAGCTGCCTACCTCTTCTACCCAGGCTTTACCTCCTTCACATTTAGCTATAACTTATCAGTGGGCTAATGTACTGAGTATCACACCCCATGATCCAATAACCTCCCAAATAAACCATAGCATTCCACCCCTGGTCCCTAAAAATTCATGTGCATCTCTATGCAAAATCCATCTAGGCCAACTCTAAGAGTTGCCAAAGTCCTGACAGTTTCAGCTATAAAGTCTAACTTCAAAGTCTCCTTTGAGATTTAAGGCAAACTCTTAACTGTGAACTTCTATAAAAATGAAAAGAAAATTGAACACTTCCAACATACAATGGCATGGGATAAATGTTCCCTTTCCAAAAGGGAGAAAAGGAAAGGATAGAAAGGGGTGGAACTAGAGCAAGACCAAATCCAGCAGAGCAAACATTAAATCCTGTAGTTTCATGGCCAGCACCTGGGACAATCTATAGTAAGAGATGAACTCCAGAGAGCTTAGTCAGATTTGTGTCTCCAGCATTGCCAGTGATGGCTGTAGCCCTCATGGCTTCTCTCTTGGATTGACTTTTTTCACTCTTTGTAGCTGTCCTCACATGGTCCAGGTTCCTGGATTTTCCAACATCCTGGGATCTGTACTGCACTTTTCACTACATTCTCACAGACTCACTATCATAACTTCACACACTGCCCCTCTCAGAAGCAGACTGCCTGACTTCCCTGGACTTAGAAAATCTGGGTAGAAGCCTCCCTGACCCCATGACTCTTGCATTCTGCACTTTCATACAACCAGCACCTTATGGATGGTGCCAGGATCTGCCACCAGATGAAGCAGGAGCTGAGCCCTTTTGAATCTTGCCAGTGGTTGCACAGGCTTCTGAGTACCTGGAATGCTAAACATAAAGAACTGAACCCCAAGGATTCAACTCCCATTCCCTAGACTGCCATTGTTCTGGAGTATGGCGTCCCAGGGTTCTTTTCTCAAAGTAAAGTCTCTCATCTTTGTAATTTTAAGTCTTCAAGGGGTAGGATCTTGCTAGTTTCTAACATTCCTGCAAGGAATATTTTATATTATCCAGATCCAAAGTACTTGGACTTCTTTTTTAAAGCTAATCTCTTTATCAACCAAGCTCTCCCCTGCTCCATCTTTACAGGCACCGACTTTACCAGTTTCCACTGGAGCCAAACTTAAAGCCTTTAAAATAATTAGTCTGTGCTGATTGCTCTTGATTTTCAACATAGATCTGATATAATTCCTCAACAATACCCACCCCACAGCCTCAGCATTAAACTGCCTTGAAATTTCCTCTGTCAAGTTAATTAATCTGTTGCCCTTAATCTCAATCTCTCATGAAGTCTCAAGACATGGGCAAAATGCAGACAACTTTTCTGCCAGAACCTAACACACATGGCCATGTGTCCAACTGCTAATGGAATCCTTCTTACCAACTGAAACCTCTTGAAGCCTAGTCTTTTGCTGGCTCCATTACTGTCAACATTCCGGTCTTCTAAAGTGAGATCAGAATCTCCCATCAAGTTAGATTTACAGCATGCTAGGGCTCCTTCTCCAGCCTACTTCTCTAAACCACTGCAAACCTTTTCCCACAATGCAGTTCCAACGTCTTCTGAGCCATGTGATCAGGTAGCACCACAACCATCACCCCACTTTTCTGGTATCAAAATCTGCTTTATTTACTTCCTTTGTTGCTGGGACAAAATTTCTGACACCAATAACTTAACAAAGGAGAGGCTTATTTTGGCTCACAGTTTGTAGAAGTTTCCATGTCCATCTGGCACCAAGGCAAGGCAGCATGCCAGAGAAGAAACAGCTTATGGCATGGTGGCAAAAAAAGAGGCTGATCAAAGGAGAGGGAAAGGAGATACATCTTTCCAGGCCATGCCCCCATTGACCTCCCTCCTCCCATCAGAATTCACCTCACAACATCAATTTATCTATAAACTCATCAGTGTACTAATCCACCGATAAATACCATGCCCTGATGATCCAGCCACCTCCCAAATGCGCTACCTCTCATCTCATGAGGCTATGGAGAGACGTGTAGATATCAACCATAACACCGCTCTTGGTTTCATTTAATCTTTCTTACTATTTTGTCTTTATCTAATTTTCCTTAACAATTTTTATACTATTTCATACATTGAAAAACATATGAAATTATTTCTGACAGAAGACATAGAAAAAAGGTAGATAGAAAGGGCAGATCTCTACAAAACTAGTTCAAATGCCGTCATATTAATTGACAAAGCATTTGTGGGGGAAAAAGATCAAAAATCACAGGTTACATATAAATCAAATAGGAAGTCTTCAGAGAGCATTCCCCTATATCTTCATAGTAAAGCCAGATGGAGACTCCTTAGATTGGCCAGACCTGATGAAAACCACAGTACAAACTGCCCATAAGTGTAAATGAGACATAGGGAAGAAAGTGTTGAAAGATTTCCTCTCTATAACTATTATTTTTAAAAAAGCTAAAATCCTCACAGTGCTATATGGAGTATTATGGTCAAGTACCTTCAAGATGAAAAATTAGTTAACTTGATGACAAAAGTCAACTATCATGTGGGTGTTGTAAAAAGGGGTGTTTGGAAAGGGAAAACCAAATCTGCAGTAGATATTCCCGCTCACTTCAATTTCTTCTCATAGAGCATTATTTCTCAGCAAATCTATATCCTCAATAAGTTTTCTTTATCTTTATATTTTCATTGAGTTACATTGGTTTTATCAGCCTAGTGCAGCTACGCTTGCTTTCTCTGTTAGTTTTCTGAGATCTTGGCACCTAAACTTTTCCAGACTCACTTGCTGAGGACTATATAGAGTTCAGGATCAATGGCTTTCAATGGTTCTTACATGAATGAATACAAACACCAATTAAAGACTGGTAATGGAATAGCACACTTGCCTGTGGATCTCAAAGCAATTTACCAAGAATCATTATATGATCTTATGATGTCTAGGGCAACTGATTTTGTCCGCATTTGCTTGTGGCACTGTGAAACCCAGGGCCCATTTCTCTTATTGTGCTATGCCCCAACAGGCTGATGATAACCCTGGGAACTCTTCAGAAATCAGTGGGGAGGCTGGTGGAAACTCTGCACTGCAGGAGGTTAGAGGTTAAGCCTGCCATTCAGCTGTCCCACAAGGAGTCACACAGCAGATTGGTTACTTCCACAGTTTAGCTCCTTCTGGTTGAACTAATGGGTATCTCTTTAGGTCCAACCAGTATTTTGCATGTTGGAGCTACTGACCCAGATCTTCCGTGCAGTTTTGACTCTACTGCTGGCCAGGTGGAGACTTCAGGAACGAACAGTAGATTTCCCCCACTGATACAGGAAAATAAAGACTTCCTTCTCCCAAGTACTAAGGTAAAACTTCCCTTTCACTTTCCACTTCCACTTCTTGGTTGCCTTTATTCTCAATAACATTTATTTGGCATTTCCTTTCTGAGTGTAGAAGTGATTTGTGATACAAAAACGTTTGAAAATACACAAAAATGCAAAGATAGTGACACTTAAATTATGCACAATTCTATCTCCTAGGATTAAGCAGGTAACTATTCTTAAAGCAAAGTGGTACCTCGGTTCAAGAACTTATTTGTTCCATGATTCTGGGTAGGATGGCCACAGTCCTGTTCATTGCTCGATGCAGAGTTCATGAATGGAAACAAACTTTTGCCAAATGCTTCTGTTCACAACTGAATTGTTCACAAACAGAAGCATTCATGAACTAAGGAATTACTGTATTTCCTCCCAGTCTTTTTGTTTTGTTTTGTTTTGTTTATAAACATGTATTTCACAGTACAACAGAGGCCAAACTAGTATGCATTGCATACTATGTGTTGAAAATATGGTAATGCTTAAATATGGTAATGATTAAATTTTTAAAATTATTATAGTAGAAGTCATTGCTATTAATTCTCCTCAAAATACTCCCCCTTGTCTTAAAAATACTTATCCCATTGCTCTTGCTATTTTCTGAAGCAATTCTGGAAGTCCTTTTTCATAAATGTCTTTGGTTGCACTGTGGAGGCTGCCAAGATCTCCTCAGCTGATTAATAACATTTACCTTTAATGGTTCTTTTGACTTTGAGGGAGAGCCAGAAGCTACATGGTACCAGATTTGGTGAATGAAGGTGGATGAAGACGCACTGTAATGTTTTGTTTTATTTGTTTTGTTTTGTTTTCTGTACTGGGGATCAAAGTCAGGACCGTGCACTTGCAAGGCAGGTGGCATCACCACTGAGCTAAATCCCCCCCGGCCCTGTAATGTTTTTTGTTTTTGTTTTTGTTTTATGAGCCTGCCTTTCTGTTAGATGGAACTTGGCAGCAGCATTCACTGTATTTTTTTATCAGACTTCATAAAGACATTTAGGGAAGAGGACTTTCAGAATTATTTTTGAAAGTGTCAAGAACCGTGGGATAAATATGTCCAAAGTAAGGGGAAATGTTTGGAGGGTGATGAGTAACAATATGTCTTTCACTATAATAAAGTTCTTTTAATTTAAACATTCACCATATATTTTGATCACCCTTGGTATATTGTTTAGGATTTTTACACTTAACCATACATCATGAATAGTTTTTTCAGGTGAATGGATACTCTTTACAACATGATTTCTAAACTTTTCACAGTAGTTTATGCTGTCATTATTTAATTTATTAAATCATTTCACTCCTGAAATGTCCAAGTCTTCACTACTATAAGTAATACTGTAGGAACACCATTTCATGAAAGTCATTAGATACATGAATTTCTGATGATTTTCTTAGGACCTCAAAGAATTGATGGATTAAAGAAGATGAACATTTTAAAGATCTTTGATATGCACTTCTTAGTTCATCCCCCCACCAAACACAATACCAACATATTGCTGGTCAGTAAAACATTACAATTTCCAAAGTATTCTTTTGTCATTTTTTCCCCCACTCAAGTTTGCTCTTAAGGTTCATTTCATCTGATTTTTCCTGGATGGAAATGTTGCTATGGGTAGAATGAGGTATTTAAAATATTGCATGATTTACAACAAAGCCCCCTAACCCTAAGTTGCCAGTGGTGGGTGCTGGTGGTGGTGGCAGAAATGATGAATGATCCATACTTTCTTTCCCTTCCCAAATAAAAAGATCCCCAAGCCCTGATCTCATCCTGTGATTTCCTATATTCAAAAAGAACCAAACACAAATGGTTTTTCTGCATATAAAATCGAGTCAGACGAATAATCTCCACACAGCTAACTCAAAATATTTTCCTTTATAATAAAGAGGACAGCTTTCTTATTTTTCAACCTGTGTAAATGGCTCCACATTTCTACTTTCTCAAACTGTCAAGAAAAGGATTCATTATTCTTTGCACATATACTTCTACATTTTGCAGTGAAAGTCAATATTTATTGCACTTTTTTCTGCATTTCTTAATGGAACATGTGTGTGATTATTGAATAAACATGAATGTATTCAGTTTTGCAACACTTCTACTCCTATAATTTGTTAGGATTTTTTCACTCCTCTAACTCAAAACAGATTTATTTTTCTAATAAGATTTTGCAAGTTCTTCATCCACAGTATCCACTAGATTTATTTCATTTTCAAAATATAAACTATTGCACCTGGGCAGGAATTTTTTGATCACCTCAAATGGTTTATAATGGTTTCTAGCATGGAGCAGTGGCATGCAGACTCACCAGATGTACTTCAGTTCATGCATTACATTCTGCTTCAATATTTTTTGGTCTGCTTATTCCATCTCAGTCTCTCTTGACCACATTCTAAGCCTTTATTTCATCCTCATTTGCACATCATGCAAGACAGCATTTCAGCTGAATAAAGAACCCTCTGGAAGATTTTGCATGGAGATGGAAGATCCAATAAATTTCTGATGAGAAAGTTTATTATTGTTGGTATAATTATTACTGAGCACAGATGAAGTCTTTCTATGACAGTTCCAGCTTTAGAGAAACTTTAGATGGTACTGTCTTCTCCTCTATGTCATCCTGGCAGTAGTGCTCAAGCACTTTCATTACATTAATTCACAGGCCCAGTAATTAGGAATTCAGAGACCACTAAAGGAAATTTTAATTTTGAATTTTAAAAATGTTACAATGATTAGTCTACCACGTTTATATTCTTCTCTTTCTAATGAGTTCAAAATGTGTCATAAATTATCAACAAGGTTTTCCTCAACACTTGCCGTAGCATAATTAATCTCAGTGAAAATACAAAATTAAATAGGAACATAAATTTTTCTGATGATAACTTGCAGTATTGTGACTATTGTCTAAGCAGTTTTGGTTTAATCTGACTTTGCTTTTGGTCAAATGCACGAGTCATTTCTTTGTGATCCATCGATGGACCATGAAAAAGATTTAATGTGTTATGAACACTACAAACAATTCCAAATAAAATTTTTTTACCCTAATATACATTATCCCTTCTTGATGGGAATTTTGTTACTTTTTAAAAAATATATAGATGGAATTGAGTTTATGTTATTGTTTTTGTTGTTTTACACTTGAAAAATGTCTCATCTACAATAAAAATTCACTGACCCAACAGATGCCTACCAGACATTCCTGCATCTAATCACAGTAAGACAAATTCATAGAAGTAAATACAGGCTTATGTGATACACATGGCCTTGAAAATTTGCAAATTAATCAATATTTTCATTTTTGAGAGTTTTGGGAGTTTTTTGTTTGTTTTGATATTTTTATTGGTACATTTTGGATATGCATAATAATAACAACATTCACTATAGAGAATTTATACCTGTATATGATATATCTTGCTTCTTTTTTCCCATTCCTCAGCCTTCAATTTCTATTCTCCTCCTTATTTACAAAAGCTTTGTTTCCATCATTTTCCTTCTATTCTTTTTTTTTTTGTCCCTTCCTTCCTTGTCCCCTCCCATCTCCCTTGTTGCCCTTCCCATTTGAACATTTTTCACCATTTCCCAGTATCTGTTATGCATTTTGGTCCTTATTTACATTTTTAGTTTCTCACACCAAAGAAACAATGTGTTATTTAAACATGTGTGTCTCATTTATTTCATATAGCATATGGTCTCAAGGGGCATCCATTTATCTAGAAATGATTCAACTTTATCCTTCTTTTTTTGGGGGGGGCACTGGGGATTGAACTTAGGTCCTTGCGCTTGCAAGGCAGCCCACCGAACCGCTGAGCTAAATCCCCAGCCCTCAACCTTATCCTTCTTTATGGCAGAGTAGTATTTATTCCATTGTATAAAAAAAACATCCTCTGTATCCATCCATTGGTTGATGAGCATTTGGGCTGTTTCTAGATTTAGCTGTTACAAACTGTGCTGCTATAGACATGGGTGTGTGTCTATTGCTGTGTCATGATGCTTTAACATGGTTGGTGGTCAATAAATGCTCATTAAATGAATAAAGTTCTCAAACAGTAATAAAGTTAAACTCACTGGTATCCCATTAAGGTTACTCACAATCCTATTCAAACCTACAATAGGAGCATGCAAGCCATATCAAACTAGTCATTGTATCTTTTTTTTATTTTTTGCCTCGGGGATTGAACTCGGGTCCTTGCCCTTGCAAGGCAGGCCACCGAACCACTAAGCTAAATCCCTGGCCCTAGTCATTGTATCTTCAACATGCAAAGAAATGTTATGATCTCCATGTCTTTTCTCCAACCATTGCTTTATTCTCCAACATCTTTTCTTACCCTTACTCAATACTGTCACTTCTCGTTTCACTGAGTTAAATTCTGCTCAGTGCTCCAGGATTCACTCAAACATGTTCTTCTCCTCTAAATCCATAGAAATTTTGTCTATTACAGGGTTTTTAATACATCTCTCCTTTCATAATTAGATATGTTTATCTCTTGCTTCAATAGTGATGTGCTCTTTGAAAGCAAAGATGGTTGTTTCCCACACCTTTCATAATAGTCTAACTGACAGTAGAGGCTCAATAAATATTTTAAGCTTAAACTGAGTTGCATTGAACTGGAACAGACTACAAGAGATGATTCAGAAACTAAACTCTATCGCCAATCAGAAGCTTTGCTTTTTCAGAAGCTTTTAATTTTCAGTTGATTGTGAAATATACAACTTTCTAATTTAATAGGAAAGGGGAATAGGTTTTGTGTGCTTAGAAATTTTTCTCTCAGTTCACTTTGCCTCTTGCAGGAGAAATGTGGCCAAGAATCACTGACCTTGTGTTTTCTGTATTTCTGTCTTCAATCACCAGCTGCTTGTTTAGCTTCTGTCCCTATATTTGTCCAATGCTAGGTTGTTCCTCTCACACATTTTTCCTTAAGAGTGTTGATATTGGGCTGCATCTTATATGATAACAAAATACCAAATTTCTCAGGTCATCAGTTGGATGCAGCTGTGGTTCAAAAAAGTCACCATCTGTCATCTGTTTATTTCATGCCTTAGTGAATTATGCCTTTCTTTTTGCTAGAGTCAGAAACTTCATTTTGAGAACCATAGCATCTTCCCCCACAAAAGCACTCCCCATGTACACACACACACACACACACACACACACAAACACACTTCTCTTTAGCTGGCACAAGAACAGAGAGTTACATAGGGCAAGGCATCCTGTGGATGTTCAGCATAGTCTTAAGTAACACAGTGGAGAGCCCAGGAGGAAATAGGCTTAAACACTTTCTTCTTGAGTCAATCCACTCTTATTCCACTAGAGTCAAGGAAAATTCTGCAGTACAACAGAGTGGGACATTGTCTTCCCAGACAGGACTGAGAATTTGTGCCTAGAGGACATAAGAGAATTTTCAGTATGCCAGAAGGTAAAGTGGTTGTGTGCAATCATTTCTGAGTTCTAAATAGCATCATTGAGGCTTTGCTGAAAAAAAGCAAGAGTATGGCACAGGTGTGCAAAGTGCAATAAGTTCAGGACAGCCCAACACTTGCCAGATTATCTCCAACCAGCATCCCTTCCTATGGGCTTTGGCCCATAGATCTTGAACTACACAAAGGACATCTATTCCTGAGATTCCTACACGTGAGGTAAGCGGATCATAGCGCCACTCAGCTGCAGTTCTCTTAGGCCATGGGATCAGGAGGGGATGCCTGAAATTGGCCAGAGAAAGGTTTGCTTGTTCTCCCTCCTTAACTACTTTCTTCTTCAGTACCTGACAGTGTCCCTCCTTTTCCCTCCTTTCCAAAAAGACAGAGAAGTCACCATTTCAAAGGAAACATGCAGTTTACACAGTGGCTTAAAAGTAGACAAAGCAAAGCAAGCGTCAGTTCTATGTGGACCCTAAGCATGCAGCAGGAGAAGGAGGAGGAATGCTGGCACACCTAGCTGACAGCAATGTCTTCAGGTCCATTTGATTTGCTTGTTTCATTCAATTGTTAGGGTGGGATGAGATGGGGAAAGTATAAGTAAGAGCATTTGAGGCTGAAGAGATTGCTCATTGCTTTACATGGTGATGCAGCTACTAAAAGGTTTATCAGAAACTGGTGATAAATAGAGACAAAAAACACATGCAGATTGAGAAGAACTGCGCTGGTCAGGAAGAGCACATGGCAGGGGAAGATGGCAGCACAACCAGAGTCTGAATGCAGCCTCTGCTCACAGAGTCTCCCTTATCTGATCCTGACTTGGAGGTGTCAGGGTGTGCTCTATCCTCCTGATTTCTTGCTACTAACAGGCCAGGACAGTTGTGATATAATTGATCATTTTAAATGTATGGAAATAAAACAATAAGATGGTGCTGCAAACATCACTACCCATGATTACATTAAAATTTCTCCATTTTTCTTCATGCCAATAAACTCTGACATGTATTTCCATGATTTATAAAACAAAGGGTGTCTACCCAAAAGGGAACAAGAGAGTAGGCATCTTAGCCCATACAAGTGGATGAAGAGGCCCTTCTGTGTGTGTGTGTGTGTGTGTGTGTGTGTGCGTGTGTGTGTGTGTGTGTGTGCATGTGTGCATGAGTATGTGGGAAAGTGTTTGTGTTTATTGATTTAAAGAACTACCTGCTGCATTGCAAGTTTCATGGAGAGATAAAAGTAAACAGGGAACAAAAAATAATAATCAAGGGTGTTGACACAGGACCTTACCACACACCCTGCTGGGTTTTGAGAAGAATTTGAAAGCATGTTTTTCCAAGAAGAGTTTGCAAGATAGACACACAATCCTTAAGACACCAAATATTATTGAGATAAATTCTAGAGGCTAATCTCTTGCAATTGTTTTTAATTATTTAATATAATTTTCCCATTCTACAGAGCAAAACTAATATGCACCACTGAGCTCCATCAAAGTTCCTTGAGAAGTGCTAGGAAGAACAGCAGGAGGATCCCCAGGGCCTCCAAGCCCCGCATCAAAGTATCTTCTAGAAATTCCCACTGAAATAAAATGTCTGTTACACTCTGAGAAAACAAAGCAATGCTTTATAAATGAGCAAACCAATGCATACATAAACTTAGGCTACACTACACAAAAAGATGTATTAGAAAGAAAATGAGACTCCTTGGGGTTCTGAATCAGATGTGACGAAAATGGCATAAAGTTTGCTGCCAGGTTTACAGTAGTTCCCTTAAAACATCAAAATTACATTTGGAGGAGGCAAGTGTGGGTAAGTTGGTCTCATTTATTTGGATCTGGCAATTACAATGTTCACACTAAGAGTGATTGATATGTGCCTACACTCTAGCTGGCTAGTCATGCTTGGAACCATGCTCAGTTCTGTATTTTGAAGATTAGCCAAAAAGTTTCCAAAGTCATAAACCACAGTGGTGAGTAATTCAAGAATTCTTTCATGGGAAGTACAGTTGACAGAACTGGACTATAAATCTGAAGAAAAGGAGATTAAGGGAAGAGGAAAAGTATGAAATCCAAATTTTCAAAATTTTGAAAGTTTTCCACACTGCGCGACTCATATTTTCCCAAGTATTCCATGAGTACTCTGTCTCAGTAATTTCTTCTACTTCAAATGTTCCTCTCTTTCACCCTCTTCTTGCCTTTTAATCCCTCCAGATCCAGTTTAGCATCACCTCTCCAGAAAACCGTCCATGAATTCCTCTTACCTCCTCTCTCCCTGCCACAAGCATAGTGATAAGCTTTCTTCTTCTCTGCACTTTATTATCTATAACTATTTTTCTGAGTAACAGTAGAATTTTATATTTCAGTGTCTATATCTCCTTTCTCTTCCTTTAATCTGTGGGCATTAAGTGGATCCTATATTTCTTTTACTAATATTTCACCATCCTTTGCTGAATATATTGTATATGCTAAACATTGCATTTAGGACTAGGATGCAAAGTCAAAAGCCTTATCCTATGTTCCTGCACAACATACAATGAAGACAGATGCAAATATCAGAAACAAGGTAAGGATATGTTCTCTCATATCATCTTTTCCATATTGTACTGGTGACTCCACCCAATGCAATAAGGCAAGAAAAATAATAAAATGAACCCAGATAGGAAGGGAAGAGGAAAAAATAGTTACTCATTGATAACATGACAATCTATGTGAAATATCTGAAGAATCTAGAATTAATAAAAGAGATTAATGAGACTTTATGACTGATGAGCCACACAAAATCAATTGTATTTCTCCATATTAAGAACAATTGGAAGTTCAAATTTAAAACTCAGTATCATCTACAATAGCACCAAAAAACATTAAATAAGTAGGGATAAGTCTTCAGAAAAATATGAATGGCTTATAAACTGAAAGCTACAAAATACTGCTAAAAGAAATTAAAGATTTCAGTACAAGAAGAAATATTTGTATTCAGAGATTATAAAATACAATGTTGTAAGGTGTCAAATGCCTACAAACTAATCTCTTGATTTAAGCAATCCCAGTCAAAATCACAGAAGGCTTTTCTGTAGAAACCAACCAATTGACTCTAAAATAAAAACAAAAATGAATAAAGAATACTCAAAATAAATGTTTAAAATATCAAATTTAGAAAAAAAACACTGAGTTATTTCAAGACTTACTCTAATGGTATTGTAATCAAAACAGTATAGCACCCATTAGAATTAAATCAATGAAACAGAATACAGCGTATATAACTAGGCCCACATCTATATGGGTATATGTGATTTATTTTGTAAAAGTACAGGTGCAATTTTTAAAAGAAAGGATAGTCTTCTGTACAGATACTATTCAAAAGATTTGATATCTGTATGCAAAATATGAACTTTGATCAACATATTGTACTATATCCACAAATTGCCCTAAATAGATAGGCCATTGAGCTAAATTAAGACCTAAACTCCTAAATTTCTAGATAAAAAAGAAGAAAACTTTTATGACTAATTTTGGTAAAGGTTTCTTAAATAAAACATTAAAATCCATAAAAGAAAAAATAATGCACTAGACTTCCTCACCATTGAAAACTTCTGCTCTTAAAGAGACACTACTAAGAAGGTGAAAAGAAAAGCTACAGACTGAGAGAAAAATATTTGTGACACATACATCTGATAAAGGACCTGTATCCAAAATAAAGATCTCTGAAAATACAGTAATAAAAATACCAAATCTCCCCACTTAAAAAAAATAAGGGAGGGCCGGGGATTTACCTCAGCAGGTTGGTGGCCTGCCTTGCAAGCGCAAAGACCGAGTTCAATCCCCGGTACCAAAGGGGGGGGGCAGACTTGAATTAATACTTTACCAAAGAAGATATAATGGTATAAAAGCTTATGAAAGAAGACAATGTAATTAATCTTAGAAGAGTCCAAAGTAAAGCCATAATGAGATACAATTACCTACCTATTAAAAACTAAGAAGACTATACCAAATCTTGGCAAGATTGTGGCATAAGTAGAACAATGATACACTATTAATGAGAATGCATATTTTAGCCTGCTTTGGAAAACGGATTGACAGTGTTTTTAGAATTTAAACATACACCTACCATATGATCTAATAATTCTACTCCTAGGTATTTATCAGAGACATAAAAGTTTATGTTCACAAGACATAAGCACTAATGTTCATAAAAATTCATTTGTATTAAACAAAAATCTGAAACCAGGCAAATGTCCATAAATAAATTATGCTATGCCCAAATAGTGGACTACTATTCAGCAATAAAAAAGAATAAACTATTGATGCACTCTACAATACGGCTAAATCTCAAAGTAACTAAAACTGGAGGGATGGGTTATAAGGACGCAAAGAGGCGACAGATATGCTTGTTATCCTGATTTTGGTGATGATTCCAAGACATATATAAAACTTATTAAATTGTGCACTTTCTTTTTTTTTCAGCTTTAATTGAGTTTATTGGTACATTTTAGGGATACAGTACAGTTACATTCATTGTTGGGATCTTGTACCTCTAAAATTGTGCACTTTCAATATTTGCCATTTATTATTCATTTTTCCCAAAAAGCTATTCTTAAAACATAGTAATGACAACTTTTTAGGAGCTTAATTTTAAGTGTGCCTGGAACATAGCAGAGATTTAAGATGTCTTGAAATATCAAAAACATGTGAAGATCAAACAAAAACAAATGTTGGCAGGGCTGTGGGAAGAAAAGAACCCTTCCCCATAGTTGGTGGGAGTGCAGACTGGTGCAACCACTATGGAAGTCAATGTGGAGATACCTCAAAGATCTGGGACTAGAGGTTCCATTTGACCCAGCCATCCCTCTGCTGGGTAACTTTCCAAAAGAATTAAAAGGTGTGATATATGCACACCTATGCTTATAACAGCACAGTTTGTAATAGCTAAAACTTGGAAACAGCCCACTTGCCCATCAGTTGGAAACTGGGTGAAGAAGACATGGTTTTTCTTTAAAATGTAATACTATTCATCCATAAAGAATTAGAAATTAGATTCATTCATAGGAAAATGGATACATATTGAGGATATACTCCTAAGTGAAACAAATAAGTTACACATGTGTAAATATCAAAGAGTTTCTCTGGTGTGAATAAACTATAATAGTATATAAGATCCTAATGAGATAATTGATGATGTGAAAAACGAATAAAAGGGATAAGGTGTAGGGAAAGTGGAAAGGGTAGGGGAAAGGTAATAAGGGAAAAGAAAAAAAATATGAGAAAATGAAAAAATAGAAATAAAGTGTTTGTAAATGGGGAGGGGAGGAGGGGGTGAATGGGGGGGGGATGAGAACCAAGACCTGTCGTGTAAGGGTACAAAATCCCAATAATGAATGTAACTGCGCTGTATACCTGAAAGGTACCAATGAACTCAATGAGGAAAAAAAAAAAACATGTGAAGAGTTTATCAGATTGCCTGTTACTCCAAGACACAGAACTAGGCCAAGAAGGGGATTTCCATTTAATCCCCTCATTAAAATTGTCCAATAACAGGGCCAGGGATTTAGCTCAGTGGCACCATGCCTGCCTGGCAAGCACAAGGTCCTGAGTTCGATCCCTGGCACACACACATACACACACACAGACACACACACACACACAAAAATGTCCAATAACAGAATGAGCTTCTAAATTAGGAAGGTATCTACCAAAGAGATTAAAAGTGTGATTTATGGAGTAAGGAGATGTGGGCTTGAATTCTGATTTGGCTTCTTACAGTGTGATCTTAAGCAATTCACTTAAATTGTTTCCTATTTCTCCTTACAAAGCAGAGATAATAATAGCATTTACATCATAGAGGTGGCATGAATAATAATGAAACTGAACATGTAAAGTATGTTACTGAACTCATATAGGGTACTTTATTTGGAAGTGTGGGTATCAAACCCAGACCCCTGTGTGCGAGGGAAGTCCTTTCCCACTGAGCTACATCTCTAAACCATGCCCCCCACCCATAACTGAGCATTTCATTGAGGACATGCAGACATTTATTCAGAAACATTGACCACCGGAGGGGTCCAAGGAGATCACCAAAGAGAAGATGGTATCTCAACTCACCCAGGTAGGTTCTTGACACTTTGTTGCAGAAAAAGAATTTTAGGACTTATCAATGAGAAGCATAAGCAGATTTATGAGGCAGATTTTAAAAAGTGAGAGAAAATAGGGAAAGGAGTTCAGTGTAAGAAATTGAAGGGAGCCCTGCTCTAATAAAGAGGATCAAATTGATACATTTAAAAGGCAATGAAACCAACTCGTGTAGATTAGCTGAGATGAATAAGAGTCTGGTTGATCATTATTTTGGACATGGTTCTGCAAGATGGCTCCAGAAGTCCTTATTACTTAATCCAGTCTCCATGAGATGATTATTTCTACCTGGGGCAGTCTTAATTTTGTGGAGGCTCTACTGGAATATAACATGACCACAAGTTTAGGGCAATGACTGAGACTTGTGGGTGCTCATTGGTAGCTGAATGTCTCTGTAAATCTCTTATCTTGTTGTCCTTAGTCTTGGGGGAAGAGATAGGTTACTGAGCTGAGAAAAGATCTAAGGTTATAAATGTAACAGATACAACATGACAGTCAAACTGTTCTGCTTTTAGTTACCTATTGGAAATCTGCAGGCCAAAGTGAAGAGTAGCTGCTTTTTTTTTCTTTTTGCAACAACAGCTTTTAAGTCTCTGACTTCCTCTGAAGAAAACAAAAATTGTGCTTTTAATGAGTAACAGGTTAAGAGTCCAGAAGTTTGTTTGTTATCTGTCCCTCTGGTGGTCTCTGGCTGTGCCAGCACCTCTGATGGGGAGGTAATGAAAGCAGAGAGGCTCAGGTAAACGCAAGGGCAAGCCTTCTTTTTATTGCTTGACTTTTGATCTCACTGCATTCCTTCGATTATTTTAATGAATAATAACAGCACCTGCAATTATCCTGAACTACAAATTCATGTCCCCACAACATCTTCACACTCCTCTGCCTAGGCATAGTGACAAATTTTTTTTTAAAAAAAAGGGAGCTCAGTTACTTTGCCTAATTAGGATCTTGAATCTGAGAATATTCCTAACTGACAAGTATATCTCAAACTCATTTGTGCAGAAGCTCTTTCACCACAAAACAAATACAGTTTAATATTGCTATATGTCACTAAGGACAACAAACATTCTCAAAGGGGATTTTAAGGAGCCTGTTTTGATGACACTCTTTATTATGGATTTCTCTTTGATGAGTTCCAGTTATCAGTATTTGCACAAACTCTTGATTCATAAGCATGGATTCAGCAACAGGAGAACTGCTCCTTGAAGGCTCTAACTGGCCATAAAATCTGTGAAAAATATGTGGCAGACATGTTCCCTAGTGTTCCCTCCATTTAATGGGCAGAAAGAGGAATGATTTCCTTGCTCAAGGCCATGCAGAAGAAGAGCTTTTGAAGAGCCAAAGGAACTCAAGAGTTCCTTTGCTGATCCCACATACAGTGTACTAGGGACCAGCAGTCCTGACATCTGTGGCCAGTTAGCTCTTTGTTCACTTGGTGCTGGGATAAAATCAAGGGCCTGCCTGATTCCAGGCCCAGTCTTTTGTTTCTTTAGACTGGGGGATCTTAAACTACAAATGCGTGATGTTTATCATTGGGTGGACGTGGATTTATTTTGCTATTTTTGCCTCAGCAGGTCTTCTTTCTAATGATGTGCAATCACAAATCTGGCAGGCTGCCTCATTTCACATGCCCAAAGAGGCTACAAGAAGTATTTCCATTCTGAATAGCATAGAATCCGTGATTTGCATGCACCTTTTGAATCAAAAATCAAACATTTGCCCTGGATTGGCCCAAGTTTAATTAAAATGATGAGAATGTGTGATAGGCATTTGGTCTAAGGCAAAGGGATGCACAGTATTGAAATTTGGAACAAACATTTTTTTAAGTGAGAAACGCATGGTTGGTGGTGATAAGAAATGCCAAGACTATGTATTACATGGGATCATGGGATGAAAATAGAAAATATCCGAAAAATTCTGGTGCAGTGTGAAACTGTTCTGGGAAGGTTTGGATTGGATTACATGCTTTATGGATAATATCCCTGTAACTAACACTGTAGATGTTTATAATCATTTCTATAGTCTTTTTGTGGCTTACCATGTACAACTGATAGGCTGCTCATCAGCCCTGGCAGATTTTTCCCATTTAGTCTATACAGAAAAGGAAGAGGATTTTTTTTTTCTCTGAGGCTTAAGCTCTGCAAAATTCATCCTTCAAAAACTCTAATGAAATAAAGTCTGTCAGCCAGGAATAGAAAGCAGGTAACTAATCATTTGAATTGCGGATTATACAAATTGATCACTTTTTCATTGCAAAATTTTAATGTGGCTAATATTAAAGAATGTTTTCTATTATAGTCTAAGTTCTATTTAAATAAATATGTAAATGTATTTGGCTAAATAGAATTGTAAGTACATGTTGCTCATGGTTTTGAAGTGAAAATTGTTAAATGAAGTAAGAATATTGAGTTATGAATATTTTTTCATTCTTCGGGCTCTCTTTAAGCCTCATTGTTTACAAGGAAAATTGTCACACTGTGAAGGCACAATATCTTAATTACTGAAGGAGACTGGCCTCATGGAATAGACATCAAACCATGATATGCATAATGAACAGAGTTGTTCCTATAGATGAAAAGTCTAATGTTTGACAAGCTGAATCAGTTGTTTTGTTAACTTGTGCCAATATCTATGAGGTTTTCACAAATTCCACTAAATATGAGTATTAAGGGGCCCTCTATACTATCTCCAGGACACTCAAGTCCCCGATTTGAATGTCGTTTTGGAAGTCTGCAAGTCTCACCTTGAGGCCTGTGAACCTCGACTTAAAGAGAAAAGCGGGAGTGGAAATGGCAAATCGGCTGCATCCTCCTCAAGGGAGAAACAGACAGCTACTGTAGAACAGAGCTAGTGTAAATTTCCATTTAGATCATAAAGAGCATTCTGTGCTCCGCATTACTATCTTTAATAATGAGATCTGTCTTCTAAATAGCTCCAGACCAACTTTCAGGGTTTAGTTTTAAGCAGCATCAGACATTGCTTCAGCATCCCCAGGGAGCTCAATAACAATGTAAGAAAACCTTTTCATTTAACAGTGCGCTTTTTCTTCTATATACTCCAAATTTTTATATTCCAAAATTTTATATTCCAAATAATTCTGAATTTTAGAAACTCCAATGTTTCTAGTTCTATTTTGCTAACACTGTTGCATCTTAGATAATAATTATCAAGGAGGAAATAAAAGAGCAAAGATTGTCAGTTACCCTAGATGTGAACCTGGGGTACAAGTGTGCACTCAGCTTTAAACTTCACATGAGTTCAAAGTCACGCAGAGGGAAGGGTGGCTGTTTTAAGTTCAGCAGAGGCGTGAACATCTGTTCCAAACATCCTCTCTTGGGTAGAGTTAGGCTCATCTAAACAACTTTATATGCCAGACAAATACATCCGAGGAAAAGAATGTGTGGCTGAAGACCTCACAGAATCAAAACTCACGTTTGCTAAGATGGAGTTTTCACAAGAATAAATGTAAATGGAAGAGTGCACAAAAATCTACAACACTTATAGCTTAATTTCTTTTTGCTTTGAGGCCACAAAGCACAAACTTTCTCTCTCTCTCTCCCTCTCCCTCCCTCCCTCCATCTCTCCCTCTCTATCTCTGATCTCTTTTCCCTCCCTCTAAAAAGCCCAGAGTAATAGCTACTTGATAACAGTATTTATCACACATAGCCAATATTATTTTTGGTTCATTTTGAGACTAGCACAAACAGCATGTAACAAATGCTAGGATGGGATTCTTAAAGGACATAAAGGGGAAAAGCATTCTTTCATGTGGGTCTATTCATTGAGGATCAACTCCAGTCAAGATACTGTTCTAGGCAGGAGATTTCAGATTATGATAAAAGTGAATGTTAAAATAGCAGTGGCTGCCAAACGGGTAAACACCAAGGTAACAATGAAGGAGTGGAGCTCTGGGCAGGTTTCTGGGGCACTAGCAGGTGGCCATGCAACACACAGCTTATAATTCACTTAGTTCCCTTGCTTGGAAATTTTGAAATCATTTAGTAAGTCTTTTTGCCTCTTTGTGATTCAGATTATTTTCATTTCTTTGCATATAATTATTACTATTTTATATGATGGTATGTCAAATTTGCATGATTAAATTTTGCTTACTATATAATCACACTACATTTTCTAGTTGGTTATATTGTCTTCCAATTGTCTGTGGCAACCATCTTAATTATTTAATTAGACTCTCACTTTATATTTGTGTATATCTAATGATATAAGAATCTAAGAATCATAAGCCAGATGTGATAGCACACTTGAGAGTCCCAGAACTTGGGAGGCTGAGGCAGGGAGATTGCTGTGAGCTCAAGGCTAGCCTGGGCTACATAGTAAGTTCAAGGCCAGCCTGAACTACAGAGTGAGATCATGTCTCAAAAAAAAAAAGAAAGAGACACAGACTGGGGGAGAGAAAGAAAGAAAAAGCCAAACCAACAAATAAAGAATCAAAGAATTATAAAGGCTGGAATGGTATACAGCCAAAAATGTTTCATGATAAATGGCCTATTAAATAAAAACTACCTTTCTTTCTAACATTTCGTTACAGACCTAGATGACAGTGAATAAGAATTTTGAGTGGCAACAACCAAGTCACCATGTTGAGTGTGCCTAACTTTAATAAGATCTTATTTCCAGTAAGTCTACCATACTGAATAGGCATGTTGACCTAGTAATTAGAGCTCATACACTCCTTCCCTGTATTTGGAGGTTTCTGAGATTTCCAAGAGATGCGCAGGGAGAAAACCTTCCAGGCAGAAATTCAGTTGACTTACCTCTTTCTTTTTTCCTGATGAGTATTTTGCCTTGAAGAAACTGTGAAGTTGTTCACACTGTCTTCCATTCTAATTTAAGTAGGTAATTCGTACACTATCCCATTTTATGTTTTCACGGGTTGCTTGTAGTTCCTAAGAATTTTCCCTCATGGAATATTACCTTACAGCATGGAGAAAATTGTTTTAGTGTAGGAGGAGGAATACATAAGAAAAAATTTTCCAGACCTTATCTAGGGATCCTACTAATAAGCTGTAGCAAAACAGGCTTCTTCAAAAAACAAAACAGCAATATTAAGGCATGTAACTATAATTTCTCTTAAAGCAAAATGAAATGAGTTTGGATTTGTCCTTCTTGAAATTCTTGGAAGGAGAATCAAAGCATCCCTTTTACTAGCGAGGATGAAGAAACAAGTTTGAAGTCTTTATTCATTTATCCCAAAGCCCAAACTTATTTTTCACTTGTTCCTTGAAAGCCCATGAAGGATATTTCACAATCTCTTTAGGAAAAGCACACTGAGCCTAAGACAAATACAAGAGTCACCACTACAGGCTGAATGGAGATGTCTCAACACTATTCAAATGGAAGGGGAAATAAAAGTAAAAATATTTTTAATTAAAAATAAGAGATCTGGGGATGGAGGGAAAACAGGAGGGAGAGAAGGGGAAGTAAAAGGATCAAGATACAATTTATGAATATATATATATATATATATATGTATACATATATTCCAGTTCCCCACCATGAATGCATTTATTATGGATTGTAAACATATATTTTATTATGTATCACAAAATTTTAAAAGAAAGGGA
>NW_022900942.1:28954755-29011937 GCF_012274545.1 Fukomys damarensis | reverse complement strand
ATATATATATATATATATATACATAAATATTTACAATGCTTGAATCCAACTAATTAAAAAAGAAAATGTATGTATCTGCAAGCCCTTGGGACTAAATCTAGAAATGGCTTTTAATATATTTCAGGGACGAGAAACCCCAGAACTTAAAAGGATTTTGCTTTACCTATGGAGCAAGTCTGGTGGGATTTCTGGAGCACCTGTTCACACCCAATCCTTGATTTCAGAAGTCTCGTTTTCTTAAGAGTTTGTTGCCAACCATGTTCCTGGGCGGCGTGAATCTCCTGTTTCTCTTACCCACTGCCTTCTTCCTCCTCTTCCTCCTCCTCACTCTGACCAACACTGGTGCTATTTCTGAAGCTGTCAGACTCAGAGCAGACAGAGGATGCTCTGACACAACGAGAGAAAAGCCAACTGCCCCTGGCACATTCCCCTTCTGTCTTAGGGCCACTATAAATAGGGTACGAAATTGCTTTCAAAGGAGGCATTATGTTGATTTAGTTGCCTATAGGTCTCAGTTCCTGTTTCAGACTGGTAACTTTTCCAGCTAAAACTCCTCTCCTCCCAATCTTAGTAGCTCAGACATGCTGGCTGCTCCTCTATTCTACCCTTCTGTTTTCCCCCTTGCCCTTCTCTACCTAGTCCTGAACTTGAGGTCTTACCTGAATTACTTGAGGCCAGGCCTAGGCATGTGGGAAGAGACCGTTTCATGATGTTTATGGTAATGTCACAGTGGAAAAGACCTGCGCTCCTCTTTGTCAGTTTCCAAATCCCGGGAGGTTTCTCTGAAGTAAACTGATATCCAAAGCCTGCTCCACGTGTGAACATGGGTATGGCTCTGAGTCAAGAGCACTACCTGCTTCAAGCTGGTGAAGAAGCCTTTTCATACACTAGATCTAAAAAAGTGGTGCTGGCCATCAGAGGGCTCCCAAGTCACTAGGGAGGAAATTCTGGGTTTTCATCTGCATTTTTACAGAATGTCAAAGGTGCTCTTGGCTCTTTGCAAAAACACTTATTATGCCTTCCAAATCACAGGCTGGGTAGATGTGTTAACCTGGCTCTGAGGTACATTTGTCAGTCAGTCTACCAATCTGAGCACAGGGCATATCTGTAGAAGAGCCCAAAAGGCTCAGCCAGGTGCATTGTTAACTTTGAAGGGCTGTTCAGCTACTTAGAATCAAATTTCACTTGCTCTTTGTTACCTAGTTGTAAAATGTTTGGGAATAATAATAATCAGCACTACGACCTTCAAGACATCTTCTCCTCAAGTCTGCTTTGATTTTCTTCCTTTCTATTTGACTTGTCCTTTCTCCTGAGGTGCACATCTCCTAGCTTAGAGTTTCAGGTAACAGCAGTGAATACTCCAAGATCTCAAAGGTATCCAGTTAGCCTTGGAAAAAATTCATGAACAAATTCTTCTGCCCCCAAAATATACCTCTCTCATCTATTATTCTTGATCCCTGTAACACTGAGGTGACTTTTTAAAACTTTTGTTTATGTTTCAAGAAGGAGTGATATTTTGGTCATCTGTGTGATTTTTTAAAGATTATTTACAGAAACAGGATTTTAGAAGAAGAAAGGGAATATAATTATGTATGAGAAATGGAATCAAGAAAGAGAGAGAAAGGTAGGGAGGGAGAAAAAGGAAAAATTCTTAACCTGGGTTTGATGGCACAGTCTGTGAAATCACAGCACTCAACAGGCTGAGGCAGGAGCACTGCAATTTTGAACTTGGGCAGCTTAACAACTTAGCAAGACCCTATCTCAAAAAATTAAAAAGGCCCAGGGTTGTAGCTCAGCGCAAAGTTCTGACCTCAGTCCCTTGGGGCAGAGTGGAGGACTGTTGAGGAATGGGAAAGGAAGCCATGGCACCCAAGAGACGATGGGGAATACAGAGACAAGTTTTATCTGCTCCTTGGAAAAAACCCAGAAAAACCTCTTTTTACTTCCTATGTCAAACATTTATAACTAAGGGGAATTTTTCAGGACAAAAGAATCTTACCAGCTGTTCCTCAGATAAAGGTCTACTATCTAGAATATAAAGAACTCAAAAATATCAGACCCCCCAAATATAAAGACCCAATTCAGAAATAGGCATCCAAAATGAACAGGCATTTCTCAGGCACAGGAGTAAAAGCAGCAAATAAACATATGAAAAAATGTTTAACATCACTGGTTACTCTAGAGATGCAGATGAAAACAACACTGAGATTCAACCTCACCCCAGTAAGAATGGCTGCTATCAAGGAATCAAACAATAACAAATGCTGGTAGGGTTGTGGGGAGATAAAAACCCTTCTTCATTGTTGGTGGGAGTGCAAACTGGTGCAAACAACTATGGAATCAATATGGAGATACCTCAAAGAGCTGGGACTAGAGGTTCCATTTGACCCAGCCATCCCTCTGCTGGGTGTCTTTCCAAAAGAATTAAAAGAATCATACCACAGTGATATATGCTCACCCATGTTTATAGCAGCACAGTTTGTACTAGCTAAAATTTGAAAACAGCCCAATTGCCCATCAATTGGAGACTGGATAAAAAAGATGTGTTTTTTTAATGGAGTACTACTCAGCCATAAAGAATGGTGAACTAGAGATATTTGTAGCTAAGTGGATGCACATTGAGACCATACTCTTAAGTGAAATTAATAAATCACATGTGTAAATATTGAATAGTTTGTCTGGTGTGAAAAACTAAAAGTGTAAATAGGGATCAAAATGTATGTGATATTGTGTAATAGGAATAAAAGGTCTAAAAGAGTAGAGGAAGCAGGAGGAGTAGGGGTAAGGGAAAAGAAAAAAATATGTGAAAATGAAAACAATTTCTTTGTAAACAGGGAAGGGTGGAGGGGCTGAAGTGAGGGCTGGGGAATGGGGAAAAATAAGAACCAAGATAAGTCATGAAAGGTACAAGATCCCAATGATGAATGTAACTGTACTGCATACCTAAAATGTACCAATAAACTTAATAAAGATAAATGAATAAATAAAATCCACTCATGTATGTGGTGAAGGATGGAAAACTGTGAAGTGAAAAAAAAAACTGGTTATAAACTTTGTTCTCAGAGTCACTCAAAACACCACCCATTTAAATTCTTCCCACATGCTCCTTCTAGAAGATTCGTTGTCAAAAATACATAAATAAATAAATAGACTGTTGTTGGCTTCAGTTTGGTGTCAAGCACCAAAGAGGTGTTTCAGGCCCTAGAGAAACATTCTCAGGTATAAGGATGAAAGTACTAAATGCCCCAACCATAGTGGAATCATAACCATACACGCACATTCCTTTTTTCAGATCATCTCAGACATGATATAAAAATATCAAGATGTTCACCAAATTATTATAAATCACAGTTTGAGCTATCAATCTGTCCACTACTAAAACACAAGCTTTGGTATTTTCAACTACCACCAGAAAATTAACTCTAGCAATAGGCTGCTTTTTATTGAGCTGATCAGCTTCCTCAGAGGCGGGAAACACTATTTGATTAGACGGTTGTAATAATATTCCTCATTCCTGCTAATGCAAAGCAGCAAGGCCTGAGCCCTTCTGTTTTACACTGCACACTGATTTGGAAGCAAATATTTTTCCAACAACGTCACCAAATTGAAAGTATTTTGAAAAATCTGAAAATCTCACAAACTGTTTTGGAAAAACTAACCCTAGTGGATCTGTTAGTGACATAAGCCATGCACCCAGTTACACTTGAGCATGTAAGCTCACCCTGCAAACAGCTCTGAATTTTGTATCTCTGCACAGGGCATTCTGAGATGCAACAAAAACATGGGGAGGAGTATATACATACACATATATATATATATATATAAGAGAGAGAGAGAGAGAGAGTCATTATGTTCTTCTTTTTCGATAAAAATAATGATGGCTGCCAGACCTTAACATTGTTTGTGAATAAGGCATCCATGCACACTTGTGAATCTGAACTGTTTGATCAGATCTGGATTTTTAAACTTATGATTCACCCAATATCCAAATAGTTACTAAGGCGTTACTACAGATGATACTCTGTGCCAGGTTCTATGATAAGTGTAAAGTTACTCAACCAATAAAACCACCAATTTAAGGAAATTACTCTATTAGGAAAGAAAATGAATCACACAAATACCTGAATTATAAGACATCAATCATTTATAAAAGTGCATTGTTGGGTCCATTTTTTTCTGATCTCTGTCAATTTAAGTTTCAAAGGTTCTAATGGCCATATTCTTATTGTCACTCACCAATATTTAGGCTAAAGACAGTATTTTCCTACCTCAAAGTCTCTCATAAAACTCTCCAATATTCAAAACCTCCTCCGAGTGTCACATTGATTTCCCACCTTAATCTTGTATATAAAACCCTTCACCCAGTTCTAATGATTATCAATGCTTAATCAATCTTGTTGCATCTGAATTTCCACTTGCCCCTTCCCAATAACGCCTAGGTTGGCTTATTTTTGAAGCTAATCTCAAATATCACATCACTTTTGTAAATATTTCATTGTTTTCAGATTGCTTTTTAAATTTTCTCCACATTTAAATGAATCCCTGATATTTTTAGGTATTAATCAGACTACACATTTTGTGATGTGTATTAATTTGTATTCTATCTGCACTTGTAAGTGGTAGAGTTGGCCCATCTATTTTAAACAAGCTATGACTGAAATAGTCCTATAAGAATCATCATTTTCAATCATCATGGATGGTTGCACAGCAATAGATCTGAGTTTACAAGCTCACACTTTGTCAGTCACTTCCACACTATTATTTTGAGCATGTTAGTACTTGCCATTTATTTATTTGGAATATTTTTATATTATAATGAGTTTCTCACATTCTTGTTTCCTTTGCTGCTCCCAGACAGTTATTGATCTGTGAATATCTCCTCATTCTAGGGAACAATTCATCTGTCCTATAGGAAGAAGCAACGTCCAGTTCATCAGCCTCCTTTCCACAGGGCATGGAAGGGACAAAAGCATCAGAATACTTTGGAAATTCTTTCAGGGAGGGGTGAGAGGGGGCTTCTGGGATAGGACAAACTCTGTGTAGTAAAAAAAAGTGCATTATGAGGTTAAAAAGCCAAGATGAATGGAAATGCCAAGCTTTTTTATTCTAAGTGAAGAATCACATTCCTGGGGCTCACTTTTACTAGAAAAAGGAAATCTTGTGTTCAGGTGGTTAAATCAAAGGATGAAAAGGGGAAGTAAATTTCCTGGTGCCAATAAAAAGTCTCTCCTCTCTGTTCCAAGCAAAAGTTTTGAGACATTCAACAACAGGTCAAAATAACATTCTGTGTTCTGCACACCATATTCCAACTCAAGCAAAATGTCTACGGATGTTTTCTCTTAATTTCAAAGCCTTTTGATTAAAGTATACCAGAAGGGCACTGCCAGAGCAGGCTGTTTCTGTCCTCCCAAGGAAGGTTTCAATGGCTGCCGTACACTCTCTAAATCTATTTACTTCAAGGCTGGAATGAAACAAACATGACAGATGGTTTTTTAAAAAAATCAAAGGGGAAGTTCTTGGAACACATCCTTCAAAATAAAATTTTGTTTCCTTTTTTTTTTTGGGAGCAGCTGAAATGATTTTTTCAGAACATCTGATGAGCAATTTTAATACTTCGACTTTCTCCTCCATGAAGCAAGCCCATTCATTTGGAGACTTCTGTTCTTTTGTTTTATTTCTGTGAGTGTCTTTCTTTGACAAGACATAAAGTCTGAAAACGACAATATGCTAAATGAATGGACCCATCATATATTTGGCTACAAAAGGGCTGCTGGAATATACTTTGGATTTTGACAAGATAATAGAATGCCTAATGGCAGAAATCTTGAAAAAATAAAGGAAAGTTAATGAGTCCTTATGTTTGCTATTGCTCACTAACAGTTTTTGAGTAATTGCCCTTCACCTATTGCAAGGTTAGTCCCTAGAAAACAATACCATTCCCCTAAAAAGCTGTGGAGGTTGAGAGATAGGACAAAGTCAGGTAAAGTTTGAGGGAGAGGAGCTTGAGGAAGGGTTGAGAGTTGTCTTGGGCAGATCTGGCCTTCCACCCCCAGCCCCTCCATGCTCAGAGAAGCACTAATTTAATGCCACAAGTATGGTCTCACTTGAAAAGCTGAAATTTAACTGCAGGACACAGGTAAAACCAAGAAATGGTATGAGCATGATCTATCAAAAGTAGTCAATGGCCCTTGCTCAGTTTTGATATGGACTGGAAGGAAGAGAGAAGGGACTCAAGTAGGACTTCCAAGTCACTGGAGGAGGTACATTAAGTCTATGGAAGACCAGAGAAACAGTAGGTGTGAAAGCTGCCAGTGCTCACTTTCAAAAGCGTATCTTAAGACTGATGAATTTAAAAGTCCTACCATCTCTCGATTTCATGCTTAGAGCTCTAGAAACTATAAGTTTAGATCTACAGAGAAAAGCAGCAGGGGGACATTGTTTAAAAACATAGACTTCAGAGTGTGAGAGACCTAAATTCAAGACATATTCTCACCTTCTTGCCATCTGACCTGAGATCAAGGGAGCAGCTTTTCTGAGTTCTGTTGTCTTACTAGTCAAACCTTGATTACTATGCTTTCTTCCTAGAATTTTAAGAGGCTCTAATGAGGCAATGTGAAGAAAACTTCCATTGTGCCTAACATAGCTATCCATTCTTTCAGGCTGCACAGCACTAGCAGTATATACACTGCAGAGGTCGACAGATTTACCCTGACCACAGCCTTTATTCAAGAAAATGACATTATGTTAAGTGAAATAAGCCAGTCACAGAGAGACAAACCGCATGACTCCACCTACACGAAGTAGTTAAGAGTCTGACTCATAAAAGCACAAGGGCAGTGATGGCTGCTGGGGTTGCAGGAGAAAGGGAATGGCAAATTGGAACTCTGAGTATAGAGCTTCAGACATGCAAGATGAAAATTTCTATAGAAAGCCCAACCACGCCATACCCCAAACTTAAAAATTTGTTGAAAGGATCGATTTCATGTGATTTGTTTTTACAACAACAACAATAATAATAACAAAAACAGTGCTGTGCTACCAAAACCCCTGCCATGGCTCCCAACATCTGTATAAAAGACTGCCCAACTCCTAAAGGTCCCAGTTACTCATACAAAGTGATAATAACTAGTGCGAGGTAAAATGATGAGCAACATGCACTAAACAAGCGGTAATGACAGAAAAGTACTTTGAGTTACAAGAGAGGACGATAATTTAGATCAAAGTGGTAAAGAGGAAGCAACGCTGCAGAAAGGTCTGATGGAGCCCTCTGTGCCGGGCCCTCTCCAAAGAGTTCAGAAAGCACACGACGGGTAAAGAAGAATCCAGCACAGAGCCATGCATCCACCCCTCCTCACAATTCCTGGCCCAAACTCAGTGTTTCATAAACATTTAGTGAATGGATGTAAAATTCACATTTTACAGAACCACCTGTCGCCAATTTTATTTACATATCTGATACCAAGTTAATTACATATTTACAAAGCTTATACCGAAGGCATTTGGTTTGACAATGTCATTTCACACTAAAAAATAAATTATTCTTTGACCCAGCAATTTACAATGTCCACCTCATGAAACCCTGCATAAAGCAAAAGGAGTTAGGTACATGGGTGCTCCTGACAACACTGCCTGTCACGACAACGGTTAAATAAATTATGGGCTGTTTGTACCAGGAAGTACTACATACCCAGCACTGGAAAAAAAATAAAAACAAAAAACTACATCTCTTTTCACGAGGTGAAATAATCTTAAAGAGATTTGCTGAGTAAAATTAATTGCTGGAGAAAGACATGATATTACCTATGTTGTAACTGGTGTGTTAGTTAGCTCTCCCATCGCTGGACACAATACCTGATACCCACAGCTTGAGGAGAAATTGAAGGGGGTGGTTTTAGGGGATTCGGTCCATGCTAAGAAAGCTTCAATGCAGAAACACAGTGGCAAAAGGGAAGGGTGGGGCAAATCTGCTCAGTTCGTGGCAACGAAGTTCTAGCGGGGCCGGAGAGGAAGGGGACAGGGTGATACATAAACCCCAGACCATGACCCACCCAGATGCACCCAGAAGTGTGCTCCGTCAGTCCCCTGGGGAAATCCTGGAGCAAATCAAGTTGACACTCCACCCTAACTGCCACATTTGCAATTCTAGCACTCTGTGAAGCCAAGGAGAGGCAGGATGAACAGTAAGTTCAAACCCTGCCTGGACTACTTAGCAACTGAGTGAGAGCCTGAGTGAGAGCCTGTCTCAAGATAAAAAGGGCTGGGGAGGTAGCTCAGTGTAAAGGGCCTGAAGTCATTTCCTGGTAGTACACACACACACACACACACACACACACACACACACACACACACACATTGTTTCTATCACTATACGTGTATGCATCTAAAAATGGGACATGTCTAGAAGGTCAAATATTTATCTCATTTTTATACAGATATAGATATACTCATAAATGCTATATAGATATTTGTGTGATACAGAGAGTCAGCGTTTTTGGAGATGTAGGAAATGCTAAAGTATTATGCTGGCTGAAAAGAAGCAAAAAAATCATAATTTATTATTTTATATGTTTGAAGCTTTTGAAAAAGTAAAACTATAGTGACAGAACTAAGAGAGAAACTTTCAAGGTGATGGAAATGTATCATATTAGGATGGAGATGCCAGTTACACAGATATATTTATCAGAGCTCATTGAATTGTGCACTTAAAAGTGGTGAACTTTACTATATGTAAATTACATCTCAATAATAATAAAGAAACCAATCAAGGCTACTATTGGAGAGAGAGGATTTTTTTACTGTATTTTAGATTTTTTTGTTGTTTTGTTTTGTTATTGAGACAGGGTCTCACTATGTAGTTGAGACTGACCCGAAACTCACTGTGTAGCCTAGGCTGCTCTTGAACTCACAGAGATCCTCCTGCCTCCACCTCCCAAGAAGCGCTGGGATTACAGGCATGTACTGCCATGCCCGGCTGTATTTTATTTTTTAAAGGAGAGTATTTTATTTTTCTTGTACTATTTACATTATCTTAAATTCTTTTTCCTTTTACCTGGAAAATTACCATAAATTCTTTTTTTTTCTTAGTAAACTGGTATCTATATGTATTTTCAGTTATCTGATCTGCTTCTAAAAATGGAAAATGTTTGTGGAAGAAATCTGGGTCACCCAAGTTTATCACAAAAGGAGAAGTCTGGAGGAGGAGACCAGAAGCTGGCCCTCTCTCTTCTTTTTCTTAGGAGCAACCATTAACCCTCAACTACCCCTCTCAGGAGCACCACAGTCTTATGTCAGTCCTAGAGGGCCAGATGACAAGGGAATCTCTTAGGCCTTTTCCACCTAGCAGCCCTGTACATGGTTCCCATGAAACCCAATTCACCAGAAAAAAAAGATAGAAAATGAGCCTACAAAGAAAAATTTTGACACAGAAATCATTTCCACTTACAGCAAACCCAAAGATAAAACTGAATCTTCATATTCCATGTCTTCTTATTTCATTTTTTCTCCTGCCCTTTAGCAACAGCATTCCTTTCCTGCTATGGTTTAGGTCAAGAATGACTCCCAAAACTCTCATGAGCTCAGAGGCAGGGAGGGCTTTGGGGCGGTGATTTGATCATAGAGGCCATATAGCTAAGTGTGATATTAAGAAACGGGGGTGGTTGGAAGAGGTGGATCACTGGGGTCATAACCTGGGAGTGTGTATCTCTCCCTAGCTCCTCCCTTCTCTCTCCCTTCTTCCTGGCTGCCAGGATGTGAGCACCTTTTCCTTCTCCGTACCTTTTCCACCATACTGGTAATTTTTTCTCTTGGAACGGGCCAACTATGAACCGTAACCATGGGTCAAATAAACTCCTCCTTTGCATTGTTAAGTGTCCAGAATTGTGCTTCAGTGATGAGCAAAGTGACTAAAACATTCCTTTAAAAGGCCTCCATGCTGAGAATAAGTCAGGCCTGCAATGAGTAGCCTTGACTTTGGTCAAAGCAAAGTCTTATGTTCTTTTTTTAATTTGTGGTGGTAAACCCAAATTAAAAGAGTATAGATTTAATCCTTTGAAGTCTGTCCTTTATCTAATGTTCTAACTGTTTAACCATATATCATTGAATTAATTATGGTATATATCAAGAAATAAAAAATGAAACAGTTTTTAACTACAAGTGCATGATATGGTGTTTTCCACACAAACAGGATCAAAGAACATACATATTATATTAGATCATATATAAAGACATTTATTTCAAAGAATTGTTTCACACAATTGTGGAGGCTGACAAGTCCCAGGACCTGTATTTGTCAGGCTGGTGACTTAGGAGAGCCAAAGCTGTAGGTAAAGTCTGAGTTCAAAGGCCTAGGAACCCCTGTAGAGCTAACAGTATGGCTTCAATCCAAAGGTTAGAAGCCTTGAGATTCAGGAAGAACCAAAGGTTTATTCTGAATCTGAAGACAGGAAAAACCAGTGTCTCCACTTGAATGGAGCAGGAAGAGTTCCCCCTATATGAAGAAGGTTCAACTTAGGCCTTCGGCTGATTTGAAGGAAACTGTGCACATTCAGGAGGGCAATTTGGCTTTCTATCATTTCAAACGTTCATCCCATCCAGAAATGCACACCAGAGCAATATTTGAGCAGATATCTGGGTACCACATGGCCCAGAAAAGTTGATACATAAATTCAGTCATCATAGCAGGGAAGAGCTAAATTCATTTCACTATAAGGTTATGAGAAACTCTAATAGACCAATGGCTTAAAAGAATTAGATCCAAGAGTGAGCTTCATTTAGCCAGAAATGTGTTCTCTTGAAATTCTTAAGAATGTGCAGAATGAACTTAAAGGGAATATTGGGTAATAATGCACTAAAGCTGGCATCTTCCACAAGTAAATCTCAAATCTGGATGGAGGCATGCATGTTGATTCATCCTGAATTAGTTTATAAATTAATGGTTCTTAACTGGCAAACTAATTGTGAGGCCATTTAGTGCCTCTGAGTAATCTCTCAAAGCCCCTGTTAATGATCATTATTGATAGTTCTTGTTCTTGGTGCTGTCTTTTCCTGACAGAACAGATCACTTGGCTTTCTCATACTGAGCCCCAAGCCTTCCATTTTAGCTGGACAAGACCGATACACATTCTGGGCTGGGATGACCTGGGATTGTACAGATTATAGCTCTTCAAGTGTTATCTCCCAAGAAAATCCTTAGTCTCGGAAAAACAGGAAGCTGCCCACCCTAAACTGGGCTATCTACTTTATGCCTCTTTCCTCCTTTTCCCTGGCCACCTCTGGCTCCTCTGATGTCCAAGCTCCCTCCAACCCCAGGGCCTTTGTACTTACTGTTCTCCCTTCCTAAGATGATTTTTCTTCTTTCTCCTTCACCCAGCTGTGTCCTATTCTTCTCTCCTATCTCTGTCTGTCTGTCCCTTCTCTGGGAGCGTCTTTCCTATGTCCTCTGGACTACACTTCATTGTTGTGAGTGAGCAGCACCTAAAACAGAATCTGAGTCACAGGAAGTGCTAAATAATTATCAGTCAAAATACTTAATTAATAATAATAGGATAACAATAGCTACCATTTACTAAGAACTTGCTATGTGTCTGTTTTGTGAATTATAAAAATGTTAATGCATTTAATCTTCATAATAGCCTCATAAAGTACAAAACTATATATCAGAAGACAGAGGCAAAGAGAATATTTAAAAAAATAGAAATAGAATAAATCCTACTAATCAGTCCATCTGGGATGAGACCCTGCAAAGCTGGCCTTTCTAACATTGGGCGTTAGCCAACCGAGATAACAGACCTCAATCCTCCTAGACATTTCACCTCCTTTGACAAAATGAAGCACAAGGAAAATATTCATCATCTCTAAGCAAGCTGTTGCCCACCATAATTGTGGACTGAAATTTCTTGGTAAAAATAATAATGACACAGTTCCAGAAAATCAGCTGAAAAATAAGAAATATGATCAGATAATATTCCAAAATTGCACAGAAGCACCCCTGAGCCCTGGAAGGTGTTGGGATCTAAGAGGTAGGAGCATCTAGGACACCACACTAGAGGAAAAGGACTGGAGGTGAATATAAGGTACATTCTGGGAGGTGGGAGAATCCCTGCCCCAAAAGCATACATCTTTTCTCTACCACTGGGATCATTCTCCCGCTAAAAGAAAACAATGTGATCGCTTTCAGTAGGATTGATTTAGATAAGACTCCAACTTGGAGAAGCACATGACATTAGGATAAGTGCAAGAAATAACAGAGAGAAGCCAAGCTGAAGAAGTCCTCAGAGAGCATGGCACAGGAAAACGTAACAGACGGGATATAGATTGCAGGAGTCACTAAGGAATTAACGCTTAACTCATGATTGAGGTTAAATGTAATATATGCCCAGAAGGACCTTGTAATAGCAAGATGATGCCTCCTTCTACCATATTTTCCAAGCTCTGTAACCTGGGCTAGTAGCCATATATTCTTAAAACCATAGTATATGCTACATCTTTCCACTGGAAACTGATGGAAATATGCCAAACAGTCTCCCCTTGAGGAGCATTTAGGTCATTAGGTTTCTCATTATAGTAATTAGTGTAAAATTGAAAAATTCATCAAGATAATTTGAAGATTTCTTTAAGCAACTTTGGCTACTAGCTAGATACAGCAAAAAAAAAAGTGTCTTAGGTGAAAAATTCTGAGCGTTTGTCTTATTTCTTCATTGTTACTTGGCGTGACAGAGACACAAGACAAATATACCTGGAAAGTAAGTTTCCAACTATAAAATCTAGGGTGCATTGCTTCTTCCCATAAATTTTGCACATTAAACAGCATTTTCTCACTAATAACTTAAATTCTGTCCAAAGTAACAGAATTTCTAATGTTTACGTTCCATATGCTGATAGAATGTTAATTACATAAAAAGCAATCTTAGAATTCTCAGAACTATATTTATTTTCCTTAATTTCAGGTATTCCTTAGCCCTCAGTGAAGGGAGCCCATGGTTTCAGAGGGAGTGTCAGAGAAAGGAAAGGACAGTTTCAGAGTGCTAGCACTTGAGATTGGAACTCGTTCTGTCAAAAATTCCTTACAGCTGACACACAGATTTGAATTAATTGAGAACCAGGTCTTCGACATGCTATTTTTTCCACAGCACACTTGATTTCACTGATTCTTTCAACAAATACTTATTGAATGCCTTCTACTTCTATGGCCTCTGCTTGGCACTTTGGGATGGAGAGAGAGAAGTAAGAGGCAGAAGACAAGATTAAATAAGACCTACAGCCTGACTCCCAGAAATCTGTACCCTAGTAAGGGACAACACCCAAATATAATACAGGTTGGGAGTAAGTGACAGCAGCATCATGACGTTTATGAAAAGATACCCTCAGCAAAGCTGGGGTTGAATGTAAGATCTGTAATTTCTTAGCAGACAGAGATTTGAACCAAGTCCTAAAATGTGAGTAGAACTTTGATAAGTAGAGTTAGGAAGAGAAGGGCATTAATATTACAACGAAAAGCCAAATGAACCAATGCTCATATGAGAAAAAGCAGGGCAATGCTTATATAACCTCACAAAAAGCTTCAACTCAAGACTTTTATTAACTGGGCATCACTTTGGAAACCACTGTGCTCTCAGTACACCCAGCGATGTTATCTTGTTATGAGTCTCAGTGCCATGAGACTCTCTAGCTATTGATCTCATCTGAGTGCCTGAAAAGAAATTAGAAGTCTCTAGGCAGAGCTCCATCACCTCTCTTGCAATTAGCATCCCCCTTCTTTCATAAGACTTTCCTTCACAAAATAAAGCCAAGTGCATTTAAGTTACTAGAAACTCCTTTATATCCTCTTGGAAATGTAGAGTAAATATTATGTGGACTGCCTTCTCTTGCCAGTGTCATAAATATAACTTTTTTTGGCTGGTGCTTCTCTTATTGCATACATATGCTATTGATAATTACTTGTTTTGAGTTCTTAACCACTTGTGCATTGAAATTCGTCTGAGGTTTAAATGTTAGAACTAGTACATTACTAACAGTTTTATTTTAGAAGTGAGTAGGCCATCACAAACGCTGTTCCATGCATTAAAGTTGTACTCACCGCAGGAATCAATTTACTATATTGAAATACTAAAATAATCATGCATTCTTGTAAGAAAGTTAATACAACAGCCTCCAAGCCCTCTCTGTAATCCATTTCCTGCAGCTTCTGTGTGACGGCAGTTTAGGAAATTCTCTAGTTTTATTTTCTGTGCTTAGCTAGAACAACAATGATTCAATTAAAGATGCTCAATCTGAAGACAGAACTGGAGAGAGGTCTAAAGTGAATAACAATGGGAATCTTCTGCAGAACTACAAGAGGTAGGCTATTTGTCCTAGTAGAGTTCAGTCATGAATTTTCTGTAAGGCTTTCCCAAAGCAAGTGAAACATACAGTTGGTCTTTCAAGTGTGAATATTGCTTCTTTAAAAAGAGCCCTTAAAGTCGGAAGCTCCACAGCTCTCACCCAATAATTGTGGACAAAGTTTAAGAGCTTGCCCTCAGCCTCCTTACCTGGGATCAGCCTGTGAAGGCTTTGTCTGCACAGGAGGAAGTTGGATTTCCAGTTGCCATCACCCTAGAGTGCATGATCCAACAGTCATGGTCACCGGCTTGCTTTGTGAAATGTGTTACGATTATAGCTAAAAGAAAATGTCCACAATAAAATCAACAAGAGTTATAATAACAAGTATATACCCCATTCCAGGATCCTCACCCTTCACACGTTCAGGGAGTCAGTGTACCCATTTCTTAAACTCACATGGGGTCAGATGTTTGTGATGCCTACCAGGTTTTAACTGGGAAACATTTTGCCTATTTATTTTAATTCATCTTTGTGAAGACAGTACTAAGTTTTATTAATAAGTAAAAGCCAGTGGAGGAAACCACAGGAAATAATTCATTGGCAGGTAACAGTGCAGTGTTTTCGAAGTCTGAATTATGGAATTTTGAAAGAATTATTTACCACCAATTATATTAATTGTAGCCAAGCAACAATGAGTAATAGTTTATTGCCAAGTAAAGGTCCTCTAACAATAAATGCATATTTTCATTACACATAATTTTCCCATTAGTCAATCAAATATAAGGATGCTGCTGGGTGATTTTTACATGATTACTCTTAAATAATCTCGAGCCTGTGGTCAAACAAGTTGCCGGTGTTCATTTGCTTAATAAATGCCTGTTACATTGATCAGGAAAACCTAACTCTCAGTCTGGCCCCCAAGTTACTGACATTGATTCAGAGACAGTGATGTGTCTGTTTTAATAGAAAATTTGATTTGGCTCAGGAAGGTGTTTCAGAAAAGTATCTAACCACACAGGCATGCTTGCCTTACCCTCAAAAGAGTGCCAGAGTTATTTGTCCAACAGAAACAGATTGTAAGCCACATATGTCATTTATAATTTTCTCATATTCACCTTATTGAAAATAAAAAGAAACAGGTAAAACAGATGTTAATGATAATCCAGGATATCTAAAATATTACCATCTCAACATATAACCATTATAAAGATCATTGAGCTATTTATGTTCTTTTTTGCTATGTTCAGGCTTTGAAATCCAACTTACATTTTCCACTTTCAGCACATCTTAGTTTGGACAAGCCACATACCAAGTACTTATTAGTCATATGTGGCTAGTGATTACTGAAAGGGATGGTACAGCTAGAAATAATTACAGTACTTATGACAACTTGTCCTGAAACTATATATATATGTATTTCTAGCCTTAGAATTACTATTCAAAGAAACAACAGGAATATAACAGAACAGAGAGATAACTTTGTACCCGGTACAAAGGCTTGGCTTACAAGGAGCCTCCTCACCTTGCTCTCTTCCTTCTGTAACCTCTTCCTGTCACCTCTGGCCACCCTCATGGCCACCTTCCCTCAACCTTGATACTCCAGCCAGACAGAAACTCTTTCCATTGTCTGAATGCCCTGTGCTCTCCTGCCTCAGTCCCTGCCGTTGCTCTTTTCTCTACCTAAAATCTCTTTAAAACACTGATCCTCTTCTTGTTAATGACTCCTCTTCCTTCTTCTAGTCTCAGTGATAGAGAACCTTTCAGAGATGAGTGCCCAAACTGCAGCCCAAAACCCGCTTGTTCATCACAAAGTGCCAACCCTGCCACTAAACCTGTATACTGAGGTTTTAGTTTAGAAAAAACAACTCATACATTAACATCTTTTGTCTTAAAAGAAAAACACAATACCACACGTGCCATAGTTTTGTCACCACTGGCCTAGACTCTGTCCCAAAACTACCTGGACTATATGTGCTACTGAATCTAGCATACAGCCTTACACATCCCCTCAGACGTGCCATTGAGAGGTTTGAGGGTCACAATCTGAGGCCCTGTACACTATCTTTTCACTTAGACTTGTAAATTCCACAATGACAGAAAAAAAATGCCTTATTGGGGCTGGGGATGCTCTTTGTTTGGGTTTTTTTTAAAAAGTATTGCCTTCCAGTTCTTAGCACATTGCTTGGCTCATTGAAAGTGCTCACTAAATTTTGTTCAATGAGTAAAGAATGAATGGATGGTGGAGAAATATGCAAACATTGTAGCAAGATAATCATCTCTTCTGTCTCACGGCCTGCTGATGTGCGGATCCCAGTTATAGACCAGTTACCTGAACTGTTCAATTTAAACTGTATTCTGCTGCTTGATTCTGCAGCTTCCTCCTTCATAGCTAAGCAATTAAGTCATTCTCTGGATAGGCAGAAGGACATTAGCACTCAGTGGAATTTTAAGCTCCTTGGGATCCTTTAGAAAAAAGGATTTATATCTGTTCAACTCATTTTGCTTCCTGAGGATATTTTAAATGTAGTGCAAGGAAAATGACATGTGAAATTTGTTTTGTGTTTTCATGGCTGAGGCCTCTGCTTTCTCCTCCCACAAATAGCTCATGCTCACCACAATTGTTCCTATTTCTGCTGTGTGTGCACATCACTAAGTTTGCTGGTCTCCTAATGCTCCCTCTGCCTCCCTGCTGTTGTGATTTTGCTCCTTGTGTTTCCTCTCCATGGAAAAATTTTCCCCAAAAAACATCTCTTAAATCCTTCACTTCATTCAAAATGAGCCAAAGGCCACATCTTCTAAAAACAAAACAAAAACCTCTTCTCTAACTTCTACAATCAAAACCCGCTCCTTCTGCTTCCCAGCTCCCCATAGTACTTGAGAGAGGTTGAAACCCCATTTTGATTTGTATTACATAATGGACTCTGTTGTTCCTCATGCTGCGCTGTAACTCCCTGGAAATGAGGTCATAACGCCTGCCATGTAACAAAACCTTATACCACAGAGCACAGTGTTTTACCCGCAATAGTTGCTCAACAAATACCTGCTGAAAAAAAAAATCAAAGATTCTCTTAAGTCCAAAAAACTAGAACTGCGTTATCACAGAAGTGTTCAACAACATTTTCCCGGCACTAATCAGAGACTAACCCTATCCCTCAACTTTAGGTTAATAGAATTAAAAAAGTATCTGACCATGATCCCAATACACACAGATAGTGATGTAGCCCCAAAGATAGATCTTACGTTCCATTCCTACCTGCCTTAATGTGCTCCATAAGAAAGATGTGTTTGTTTAACATATGCATCTGAGCAGCTGTGTGATCTTGGATTAGATTCAAATCCCTTTTTGGAACTCAGTTTCCTTATTTGCCAAATTAAAGAATTGGACAAAGTCTACCTTCCCTTTCAGATAAAAAAAAAATCTAATGATTTATTCATTTATTTATTTTTAAAGCACTCTTTTTGCCTTGGTTAAAATAAAAGAAGTAGATATGATATTTTTTTGGCCTTAGTTAAAATAAGAGGGGTGGACCATGTTTATAGCAGCAGTTTGTAATAGCTAAATCTTGGAAACAACCCAAACGCCCATCAACTGATGAATGGATAAAGGTGTGGGTTTTTTAATAGAATGGAATAATACTCAGCCTTAAAGATGGATAAACAAGACATTTCTAGGTTAATGGATGCACCTTGAGACTATACTCATAAATGAAATAAATCAGACACAATGTGTCTCTGGTGTGAGAAATTGAAAGTGTAAATAAGGACCAAAATGTATAATAGATATTACAAAATGGTAAGAAAATGTTCCAATGGGCAGAGGAAATAAGGAGGGAGTAGGGAGAAAAGAAGGACGAGAAAAGAAAATAAATGAGGAAAAATGGAAATAGATTTTGAGAATAGAGAGGGAGAGGGGTTGAACAGAGGGGAGGGGAATGGGGATAAAAGAACCAAGCTGTATCATATACAGGTACAAATTCCCTATGATGAATGTGATCATTATGTACATCTAAAATGTACCAATAAACTTAAATAAATAAAAATAATGGGTGGATATGATTCAGTATATCAATATAAATTCAATACCCAAAGAGGATTAGTGAATAAGAATAAATAAAAATAATGGGTGGATATGATTCAGTATATCAATATAAATTCAATACCCAAAGAGGATTAGTGAATAAGCTTCCAAATTCATACCAAGGTCAGGCATTCACAGGAGCAAACAGCTTCTCAATCATAAAATGTAGGTGAAAACTTTGTTTCTCTGTGATAGGTATCTAGGAAAAGTTTTCATTGTAAAACATACAAATATGATGTCAACACTCTGAAGGTTAGAATCTGGGTTATTTTACACCATTCTGCTCTAGAAATTGTTTCCCAATGCAGTGGTAGAATTCTTGCTTATGTAAATGTCTCCATCATGGTACCTGTGAAAAATCAGATTGTAATGAGAATGATAGTGTATATAATAGGGTATTACCGAAAGGTTAGACTCAAATTTTAAATTGAAGTTTATTTTGATGGTTCTTTTTTGAGTGGAGGAAGGCTGTGTGGTTGCTGTTTTTATTTTTTTTAAACAAACCCAATCTAATCTCCCTTGTTTGTGACTGAATGTCATTTAATATTCACTATCCATTTTTTGCGAACAGTGGGCAAGACAGAACCTTTGCCCTATTGGAACTCAGAATTCAGGAAAGGAAGGAGAAGAAAAAAATCTACATTACATAAATAAAGTGATCTGTAATGAAACATTTTCCTTGAGTCATAAGCAAGGGTACCAACTACCAATAACTTTTCAATCCTAAAACCCACTGATAGAGTAGCCTTGTAAAGCCTTGTGGGTTTAGGATTTAAGAATTCCTCTGCCCTTTCCTATACCCTACATGACTGATTGCAAGCTGTGCCTACAAATCCCCTTCACAAAAGTCAGAGACCAACTGTATGGAAGTCTTGACTCAAGACAGGCCCTTCTCATCCTGCCCATATACTCTACTTTTGCTTGCTTACTTGCTTGCTTGCTTTTCAGAAAGGAGAACAAGAGCCCCCCCTCTTTTTTTTTTTTCCTCCCTTAACAGTCCCTGCTGGTCGAATATTGCTTATGTGTAGACCTTGTCAACGCCTTTGGGGATTATCATTATTATCAGTCATGATGTTAATGGGCTGTCATTGTTGGCTGAAGTTGACTTATTCTAGATGCTTTGTTTACTCAGCTAACAAAAAGGCAGCTTGGAATTAAAAAAGGAGATGTGCCAAGCAATTAATCCATAACTTGGTTGGAATGCTTTGGGGATTTTCTAACATTTCTTTTATTGAATTTTTGTTTAAGTGCAGTATCCTTTTTTCCTCTGAAATTTCATTCTGGAATTTTTTATTACATGCCATTTCTGCAGGAGGCACACTGAGCCACTGGGACCTTCTGGGTAAATACCACGTGTTTTAAAATATTTATCAATAATGAGGCTACTTGCTCACACATTCCCTGAAAATGCCAGGCTGTGCAGCCAATTCATTGCACAGGTTTTAAAAAGATGTCAAAATGCTCATGCCATAAACATTTGTACTACAAGGCAGTCTTTTTTTAAGTAACACATCAGAACAGCCACCACCAAAACAATAATAATAGTAACAACCCTGTCAATAGAAGACATTAAATATAGCTAAATCTACTTATAAATATAAAAATTCTTTAAATATTAGTATTTGAACAGACAGTATGGAAATCTCTCTATGAAGAGATAGTAGAAGTCATCTGATAAGTTAGATCTTAGATTTCTAAATTTTCTTAAAACAAAGTCAGTTCTTTTTGGCTTGGTTGACTGATTGCCAGAAAACATGAATCTTTCTTTCTCTTAGAAAGGAAAACATGAGCTCTTTTTTTTTTCTCCCTTAATACAGTCCTTACTAGTTGAATGTTACTTATGTGTGATTGCACTCGCATAAAAAATTTAATTTAATTTTAATATCTCATTGCATGATTTTTCTAGATCTTGAACTCTTTGCTGCTTAGGAGTTATAGCAAAAGCTCAGTTGTGCAAATAATGTTCAAACTGGATTTCCTGAAAAGTATGTATTTTATCAGTTCAAACCAAACCATTGAAAAATTGTATACTTGTGCATTGATTTTCATACTATAATAATTTTCATTAAATTTTGCTTTGGAATTATGCTGAAGTTTGCCTTGAGAGTACAGATAGAATCATGAAAGCAACAATGGAACAATGAAACAGAATAATAATCACACTGCATTTATTGTATGTGTTGAGGTTTGTGTTGAAGATGTCTTACCATCACTCCCGTCTTTTGACATCTCAGAAATGCTGTGCTTGTTTTGTTTTGTTTTGTTTTGTGTCTCTGAGGATTTTGCTTGGTTTTGTTTTATCCTTAGGAAAATGTTGCCCCTTTAAAGTGACTGTCTTCTTTTTAAAATTATTTCTCTTCTTCGTTTTGAATAATAAGATCCTCAGAGCTCAAAATGTGGCTCAGTTCTCACAAATACACAAATTGCACTAGAAATATGATATGGATTTTGTATACTAATCATTGTTCTTGATTTATTTTACTTACAGATACTCCTTTTGCTCTGATAACCCCATTTATTTGTATTTTGAGAAGCCCTATTATTTACATTTTTCTTAGTCATCTTAAATCAGTTTTAGGAGCAAGATGGACAATAAATCAATCAACATTAATCCTACAGTGGGTCCTAACCAAACATGCTGTAAACCAATAATTCAGCACAAGTTAGAACAGCAAAGAGAAAACTATAGGTCTGAGAATTCGCACACAAGACCCTGTGATGTGCCCTGAGGATGCCGTCGCTCGTCTCTTAGTCCGAAGGCCTGAAAGTGGAAAGAGTGAAGTTCTGGATGGCTGCCATGTGGTCAGTGTCTCAGAGGCTGTCCGGTGCCAAGTGCATGTCCTCAAGAAAGTAGGCAGGAAGTGAGGGACATCTCGAATACTTGAGTCCTATCTTGCATAGGTCTTTTATGCTCCTTGTTTGCTGGTTCAGAAATAAATCAAACTGAAAGCAAACTGAATTCTGAGTCCTCACTCTCTGTTCTCTTTCAGCCCCTGCACCTGACATAACCAGTGTCCTGTTCATATTCCTTTATAGCACACTGTTCTAACACACGGCACATGGCCCTGTTGTCACACCTGCCACTCTACCTGTGGATTTTTTCTCAACCCACACTTACAGCTGGCTAGAAGTGCTAATCCCTGGGAGTAGCTCTCAGCAAACATGGGTGAAGATTTGGAGAATCAGTACTCCAGCTTCCTCAAGTTCTCTACTGGGTCAGAGATCCCCACACCTTAGTTTAATCATTAACCTGTGTTGACCTCTTCCCCCCCCCATACCAGGAATTGAACTCAAGTCCTTGGGCTTGCCAGGAAGGCACGGCACCACTGGGCTACATCCCCGGCCCCTGTGTTGACTTCTGTCCATTTCCTATCTCACTTCATTCTCGTAGACCCATTCCTTGCAAAATTTCCTAATTAAACTACTTGCACAAGTGGTAAAACATGTGCTTGGAATGTATGCGGCCCTGGTTTGATCCTTAGAACCCAGATAATAATACTAATATTAATTATTGTTGCTGTTGTTGTCCTACTATCTATACAAACTGCCTCATAGTATGTTTTCTTTCTTTATGGATATCTTTCCTTATGAATTAAGATAGACCTATATAAGCTTTGCAATGGCTGCATGGTATTCATTGCATGAACATAATATTTTAGTCATTTGAGTTGTTTTCCTGAAATTAAAAATAGTATATAGGTTTTTTTGCACTTATTGGTTGTTTTCATAGGAAGATATACATATATATGTGTGTATGTATGTATATATATGTGTGTGTGTGTGTACATATATATATATATATATATGTACATACACATATATATTTAAATAACTAGCTAAAAGAAGCCTTTGGCTATTTATCATTCAGGATGACTACACAATTTATGCTCCACAGACAGAATAAGAAATTAGTTGGGCCAGGGATTTAGCTCAGAGGTTCCGTCACCTGCCTCTCTTGCACAAGGTCCTGAGTTCAGTCCCCAGTACAAAAAAAATAAGAAATTAATTTCTGACAAGCCAGGTGTGGTGGCACATGCCTGTAATCCCAGAACTCAGGAGGCTGAGGCAGGAGGCTACACAATTTATGCTCCACAGACAGAATAAGAAATTAGTTGGGCCAGGGATTTAGCTCAGTGGTTCCGTCACCTGCCTCTCTTGCACAAGGTCCTGAGTTCAGTCCCCAGTACAAAAAAAATAAGAAATTAATTTCTGACAAGCCAGGTGTGGTGGCACATGCCTGTAATCCCAGAACTCAGGAGGCTGAGGCAGGAGGATCACTGTGAATTCAAGACCAGCCTGGGCTACACAGTGAGTTCTAGGTGAGCCTCAACTACATAGTGAGACCCTGTCTCAAAAAAAAAAAAAAAAATTAGTTTCTGATCCTTTCACTTTTAATAGGATTCATCTTTTTCCTTTTGAATATCTGATCATTTTTGAATGCTCAACATTGCATTGCATATTTCTTTATAAAGTTGGAGGGCATTTAGTGACAATCTTTGTGTAAAATTCCCACTTATCTCCTTTCCCCCATTTTTCTTATTGGAGTATTTTATTCCTCCAATAAGACTTGATAGACTTTAATACAACTGAAAGATAAAGATTCCTTTGATGTGTATGCTTTAAATATATTTCTTATTGTCCTTTTTTGTTTGTAAATGGTACTTTGGCTGCAGAAGATTTTGTTTCTTGCATTTTAGGGGTTTTTTTTATTTTGAATATGTAATCAAACCTACCAGTTGTTGTTTTTTTTTGTATGATTTCTGTCTTTGGTTTCATATGTAAAAAGTCTTTTTCCACTCTGATACTACAAAATATGATATTAGAATATTATTCTAGTCATTTTATAGTTTTCATTTTTACATTGAAAATATTTAATCTGACCAGAGTTTAATGTAAGTAAAATATGTGAATAGACATTTAACCTTTAAATAATTTGATTTTAGTACGTCAAATTGTTAGTCATTTAATAATGAGTTCCAGTGTCAGTTATTGAAAGTATCATTTACCAACTGATTTTAAATGCCATCTTTGTTATATCATAATATTTTATATAATTCAGTCTGTTTTGAGAGTTATTTTGTGTTGTTTTGTTTCATTTTTGAGACAGTCTCGCTAAATTGCCCAGGCTGGCCTCAAGTTTGGCATCCTCCTATCTCAGTCTCCCAAGTGGCTAACTTTACAGGTAGGTGCCAGTATACCCAGTTTATTGGTTTTTATCAAATGTAGATTTTAACAGCTTTACCTCTAACCATACTGTCAATTCATTTTCTTGAAATGATCTGCTACTATTAAACTATTGGATTTCAAAGAATATTGATCAACTGGAAAAAACATAACTTCTTATCTATTTATTACATGTATTATTTTTGTTAAAACAAGTCCAGCATAATATCATTTTAGTCTTAATAAGCAAATATGAATTATCATCCACAGAATTCAAGTAGAGACATCTCCAACTGATTTTGATCATACATAATGGAATCATTTTCCCACTTTACCTTGTTTGCTTTACAGCTTTTTCTTGTATCTCCTCTTTCTTTTGATTTTTTTGTTCTTTCCCTTTTTCTACTCATTTGACCTTGCCTGTCCCCACCACCACTTCCTACATATGCCTGCTTTCTGATTGCTTTTTCTGATTACATTCTCACCTCAAGCATTCCTTTTCCTATAATCCCAATGTACACCTCTTGTTAAAAACAAATAGAGACAGAAGAATTTCTGAAAGATGGAGGATTGACTTCATATAGGCCAGGAACAGAACTTTCGAAAATAGCTAATTATGTTCTCCTGTGAGAGCTCTGAGCACCAAGTATAACCAAGTCCCACTCACTCCGACCCATCTCAGTGAATAGGTGCTACAAGCGAGGTCCCCTTGCTCTCAGACAAGGACTAAGAACTCTACTTACTGCTGTCTCTCTATGGAGAGGTGAGATGATTGGAGTTAATCAGCTGATACTCTCAGTGATAGCGAGGACTAGCCTATAAACCTGGGTAAGAAACAGACCTTAAGAAATGTCAAAATACAGGTCAATCACTTAGAGCTAACATCTACGGAACATATTTATATGCATTATCTCATTTAATTCTTTCTACAGCTCTGTGTAGCAAGTTCCTATTGCTTCACTTTATAAGAAGGTAGCAACAGCTCAGGGAGGTAATGGAAATCCACCCATGATCCCCAGTGGAGAGAACAGCAAAGCTGGCCTTTGGTTCTAAGCAGCAGAACTTCTGACCATACTCTGTACCAGTGATGGTGAACCTTTTAGAGCTTACAATGATGCGTACAGCCCATTGTGGCAAGCATGCCATAAATTCGCCACCACTGCCCTCTACTGCCTCAAAGATGTGACTAGATGACCCAGGCTCCAAACTGACATCTGTCTGCCTGGGTCCAAATCTCAACTTTTCTTCTCACAACCCAGCAAACATCAGCAAATTTCTCAGACTTGATAAACCCTAGTTTATCCATCTGTAAAAGAGGATAATACATATCCCTGTTCCAAAGGAGCATCACAAGAGTTAAACAAGATAAACTAAGTAAAGCACATGGTACCTGATAGGCAATGGAAAAATACTGGCCACATGGGAGTGTTTCCGACCACTTGGATGATAATAATCCAAGAGCAGCAAGAACCCCAGGAAGTACATCAATATACTTCTGGTTTTCTGACCCGTTCACTAGATAGAAGTCTGCTTACTGCAGCAAGCACTAGACTGAATTGAAAACGGCCTGCTGTAGAAGCCAAACTCCCATGTGCACTGCTGGAAGAATAAAGCGTGTCAGGGATTAGTGCATCTGTGAGATTCATGGGAAGTTTTGTTTTGATGCAGATTCGGCCTCTTGAAAAAGCACTCAGGTGAACTCTAAGTACAGAGAAGAACTATCATGCCCTGAGCAAAAATCATTTTTTCTGACTTAGAGTCTCTAAAGGGAGAAAAATGATAAGCTGGACCTCCTGGAGGAGGCTTCTGAGCCTTCTGAGCACTAAGAACTCAGAAGGAGTCTTTAGGCCAATCACTATAATTTTCTGATCTGTCTGTTGCTGATTGCCCTGGTAGTTTGAATTGGTATCATTAATGCTCCCCAAGATACACTGTCATCTTAGAATGCAGAGAGAAGAAATCATACATGTGCATTCTAACAATACAATCATGGGAGCAATTTATTTTGAACATTACTTTGGAGTGAGGCCTTTATGCAACCAGAGATTTAATAAATACATGGATATGAGACTGCATTTTTCACTTAGGTTCATCAAACACAGAGAGATTTCCCATTATAGAGAAAGAGTTTGGAATCAGGTTGGGGTTTTCCTTGCAGAGATTAAAAAAGACAGATGGCAAGATACTGTTCTCAGGAAAAAGGCCTTTATAATCAAGGAACTAGAATTTATTTCTCAATCTGCCATTTGGGTGCAACCTCTATGTACAGGGTCAGTTTATATGCTACCAAAGAATTCTGTTTTTTCAATTTCCTGTGGACCATCAAGCCAACATTACCATTTCCTTGAGTCTCAGGGAGACACACTTCAGGGAATTCAAATATCTAGTTCAATGGCATCTAATTCCACTGCACAGATGTACACATACAGATATGCATACAGTCAACGAATGCCACTTACATCACAAAGATGATGCCTCCTGTTGCTTTAACTCTTGAGGATTATATACATTACTTCATTCACACCATCCCAACAGCCTGAGGGGCTGCGTCCTCCTGATGTTGGCTGGTCACTTGTGCCCTTGTGTTGCTCTGTTTGGGCCCTAAAGGTAGCTGAACACAAAACTAGCTTTTTCACTACTTTTCATAAAATATCCAATCACATAAAGTATTCTGAAGTTTTGTTTTTGTGTTGACTGGAGAATCTCGGAATCTTGGAAAAGAATCAACCTGCGATATAATAATTTATAAATCAGGGAGGTTGCTATGCCTCCTTCCTAGGTTGTCAGAATGTTCTAAGAATTCATGTGTACATTACACAGAAGTAATATGAGATTCTTTGAAAATGTGGCTTATCGTTTTAAGACAATCATTTCCAATTTAGAAACACATGTATTAATAAATAAAACCTAAAAGCAAAAACACTTTACTTACAGTGAACAATATTTTACAACTTCAATTACTAGTTCATCAAGTACCAACTGTATACCAAGCTCTGCGAGACTAGGGAAAGAGTCCCTGGCCACACAAAGCTCCAAACCAGGCTAAGAGATTATATCATATATATGCTAAAAATGTTGAAGAGTTAAATAGCACAGCAGATTTGTTGCAAGGTGGAGCACGTGAATAACAGGGCTGCAAATCATATGCAGAAGAGTTTGTACTGCAGAAATAAGTAAGTGGTTCAGGTGGATGAAGAAAACAGGAGAGGCAGCAGGTTCACCTCAGCAGACAAAGGATCAAGCAACCATGTTGTTCAGGTCAGAAGTCAGAAAAATGGGAAAACTTGGGGAACCTGGCAGAGCCAAACAAAAATAAGCAGGGAGAGTCATCAGTGATCTCCCAGTTCTTCCAGAACCTTGGAGTTGAGGATTCTGAATCCCATTTAAATTTGCTTGTAGATCTCAAGTATATTGTAAAAGTGTATCTGTCCATGTCCTCCCAGCCAGGGTCTCTGCTGCTCAGCTTTAGTAAGTAGACCACAGGGTAATGGGTACTGGGGAAGGTTTCTCACTGCTTTCGCTAACAGATCAAGCTTTCACACCTGAATGAATGAGAAATAATAAAGAGCTTTGAAGAGTGATGATTATCCTATGATTACAATCAGTCCATCAAAAAGAAGTTCTTATGTCTGTGAGATGCTGTAATAAGAAGAAAGAATTGTAGCTTCTCCATATATGGTCAACACTTCAACTTCCTTCCCAAAAAAAAATGTTCACCATGATTGTTATGATCTGAACTGTTGATGTCCCACTTTCCAATACTTAACATGTGACCTCATTGGGAAATAGGTCTTTTACAGTGGTAATCAAGTTGAGATGACATCACTAGGGTGGACCCTAACCCAATATGATGTGTGTCCTTATAACAAGGAGAACTTTGGTATACACAGCGAGACAGGCATACACAGAGACAAAGCGATGGGAAACCATACAAGATGTTCAGGTGACTGGGGTGATATATCTGAGAGCCAAACAATGCTGGATACTACCAGAAGTCAGGAGAGAGCCCTGGAGCTCCCTCCCTAGCACCTTCAGAGAGAACATGCTCTGCTCATGCCAGGATGTTGAACTTCTGCCCTCCAGAACTGTGAGACCAATAAAAGAAAACGAAAAATCTATTGTTCTAAAGCCACCATGTTTGGGGCTTTGTCACCACAGCCCTAGGAAACCCATACAGCAATTTACTGAAATCCCTTCCAGACTTACTAGAGAGATAGCAAAGAAGGGGGAATAAATTATGTGAATCAATCTGTAGCTATTTTAATGCTATGAATCCTTTTCAGGAATCATTTCAATGACCAGAAATACTACTTTTTAATTCCCTATGTTATATTTCACTCTTGTTACAACTCTTATCCTGATTCTTACTTCATATTACTGATGAGAGAAAAAAACCTCAAGGTCTACTGTAAGTCATTATCTTGTGAAGATACTTAGTATCATGCTGATTGGTGAATAAAAGGATTTTTTTTACCATCACATCTAATCTGCCAGAACTGAGTTGTTGCAACTGCATGGCTTTTGCCTCCATTTCTTATTATTTCTTCTCTTCAGCCACCTTTGATTGTGTTCCAGTTTCTTGCAAATGCTGCTGAAGTCTCAGCTATTTTGCTTATTATATAATTTTTCAGAAAACTCAGAAGTTGATCAGCTTAACAATGTATTCATTTTTCCTCTAAAGAATGGAATTATTTTCCATCTCTAAGAAAGTGAGTTTTGCAATATTTCTTGTCCAATACAGAAAGAAGCATTAGGCAGTTTGCACTGAATATTAAAACAAAATCCTAAATGAGATATTTTCTCCATGAAACCAGATATAGTGGTGGGGAAAAAATCTTTTCCTTTCACACAATATTTGAGCATAACTTGAAAATGGTTTTTGATTATGAGGAAAGTCTTAGGAGATCCAGTCTTTCAACAAATCCGTTCAGATTTATGTGGCAGTAGGAGCTGCAATCTTCCTGTTCAGTTAATTACATCAAATGCTTTTTGAAAGCTTGCATGCAGTGTCTTCCAGGGTATCCCCAGGCATTTCCCCTGTTTTCCATCAAATTTAAATATAGTAATACTTGGCACTTTACTGTTACTTTATACAAAGACTATACTACTAGCACATTACAATAGTAATCTACAGGTTGATACTAAAATTGCTCATTAATACAGGAAACTGGATGAGGTAAATTAACTTTAATAATTGGCCATTTAAAAAATAAAACTTTACATCCAAGCAAACTATCAGTTGGATCAGCATGCTTTCATGTTTCATGTTTTATGAGGAGAGTTGACTGAATTATCTTTGACAGTCTATAAACACTAAGTAATTCCTAAAGGAAATGAGATTGGAATTTTGACAAATTATACAATGACGTCTTGATCTTCAGACTAATTTTTCTTTAAGTTTATGGTGAAATAAGCCACCTATCTTCATTTCTTGGTGTATAACAAAATAATATTTACTTAATAGAATTCTTCAAATGATCCAATACCATACCATAATAGAATGTGTGCAAAAAGAATATCATTGATTTTTCACACTTTACAGGAACCAAAGTATTTGTATACATCCAAATCAAGCTTGTGATGCAAATTACTTACAGTGAGAAGTTATACGTGCAGATGTACAGGACCTAGCCAGGCATATGAACACACTGGAATACCTCTCCCCACCAAGGTACTTGCAGAGCACTTTGCAAATGGTCACCCCACTGTGGAGTGAATAACTCTGATGGTGGGAAATCCACTCCTTCACCTCCAGACCTAGTCCACATTTGGATAGCTCCAGCTACAAGAGAGTTGTTTTTGCTCTCCTCTTTTCAGTTCCTCATGATCTAGATTTGTTCTCTGGTGCTATATAGAACAGGCTTGATGTCCCCTCCACATAACAACCTAACGTAGGGAATTTATTTACATTGTTCATGGACAAAATAACTAAGGCTCAGAGAGGGTAGGTAACCTGCCCAAGGTCACAGTAGCTGAAGAGAAGAGCCAGGATTCAGATGCAAGTCTGGCGGACTCCATACCCCATGCTCTTTTGGTTTTACTTTTCTTTTTGTAGGGTTGTTTGTTTGTTTGTTTTTGAGATAGGGTCTCACTATGTAGTTCATCCTGGACTTGAACTCACTATGTAGCCCAGCCTGGTCTTGAATTCATGGCAATTCTCCTGCCCCAGCCTCCCGAGTGCAGGGATTACAGGGTTGCTCCACGACCAACTCCATGCTCTTGACTATCACCCTTTACTTCTAAATATGTTCTCCTTTAAGACCAGTTTGTCTAATTCTCCCTTGTGTGGAACCTTTCCCAGACTTTTCTTTAGTCCTTTGCTAACATAACTTTCTCTGAATATCTGTGTTACATTGTGACAACCTCAATTGGAACCATAGATAATGAAAAACCTCATATGTCACCAATTCTAGGCAATCTTACCTTACCCTCCCCCAGGAGACATGTTTTTCTAAAATCTTTACATGCTCTTAGTTGATGGCCACATCTCATACTCCTCTGAGAAAACAAGTGGTGTTCACCAGAAGCTTCCTCAGTGTCCACACCCTCTCCTGTCTCTCATCATTCCTGTCCCACCTCCACCCTCTACCTAGGGCTGAGTTTGTATTCCTGACTTCTCAGGGACTGTTCTCTTGAATTGTAACCTTTGGTCTCCTGTATCATTATTCTTCCTCTGTAATTGTCATCTGTGACAAACAAAGGCTAGTGCTTCCCACTTTAAAAAGATGGGTAGGCTGGGCGCAGTGGCTCATGTCTGAAGCAGGAGGATCACCACGAGTTCAAGGCCAACCTGAACTGCCTAGTGAAACTCTGTCTCAAAAAAAGATGAGCAGAAGGAATGGAAGAAAAATGGAAGGAAGCGGGTAGGAAAAAAAGACAAGAAAGCTAAGAATGAGGGGAAAGGGAGGAGAGATCTCCAACCCACTACCCATCACCAAGAATCTGAGAGAGACATCATTTCCTCCTGTGTTGTCTGTCAGGCTCGCTGCGATAAGCAGCAATTCGTAACACACTTCATAAATTCTGTTACTGGGAGAACCACTCCTGCTCCTGACCCAGCAGCCATCGCCCAAGCGCCAGGAAGGTAGGCCGGCCCCGATCCAATGCGGGAAGGAGAACCACGCCTGCTCTCGAACCAGCAGCCATCGCTCAAATGCTGGGAAGGTAGCCGGGTGGGTGCCCCTGAACCCCCATAACCCCCCCTCCCACCTGCACTCTCAGACCTCCTGACTGTGCAAGTCTTTGGACCCACTCTGCAAAGACAGAGGTGGTCATCAAGGGTATTTTTCTGAGTTCCCAACTTTGAACATCGTTAAAGAAAGGGCAGGGGAAACTTGTAATAGAACGTTGCAGAGTTCAACCATTCAGAAGGATGGGGAACTCAATCTGGGCCTTGCAGCCCGAGGTAGGTCAGCATCAGGGGGTTCAGCAATCAGCTAACTGAGATCAGGGGTCTTGCATCCTCGCTCTATCTGAGCCATTAAATGGTAAATATACTATATTGAAAAGTTTGTTCACTGCAGACATGTTCTGGACTGCTTCTTGATTTCAATTTAATTCAAATGATTTAAGGGTGATAGACTAGTGACTACCACAGGTGGTCAGTGTCCAAGTTGTGCTTGATCTTAATGTGTTGCTGATTGTATCAGTTGGGGTAAAGCATTGCAGTTGATTTGATGAGCTGTTTTCTCTGATGTTATGAAGATGAGAATGTCTGTGGGTCGTTAGAGACACAGAAGCTAGGGTGCAACTATATCAGGAAGATTTGGGTGATAATCCAGAGATTAAACCAAGGACAGTCCGACAACAAAAATTAAAATGAGAAAACACTTAAGCAAGACACAAGGACAGACTTCCAGTTCACCAATGGCAAACAGTAGGGCAAATGAGGATGAAAAGGCCGATAGTGAACCACCAGGACACCCTGAACTCAAAGCACAGGAAGTAACAAAACAGATCAATCAGGCTCTAGAAAAATTCAAAACAGAAATAATTTCCCAGATAACCATAGAGATAGTGAGCAAAATGGAAGTCGTGATTCGAGACTCTAGAGCAGAAACTGACAAAAAAATAGATGAGCTCAGGACCATGATAGAAGCCATGAAGGCCCAGCATAAGAAAGAAATGGAAAAAATAAACGCCCAACATAGGAAAGAAATGGAATCCATAAAACAGATTCAAACAGATATCCAGGAGATTAAACACTCTATTGAAAGTGTACGCAACAGAATAAAAGAATGCGAAGATAGGCTCTCAGATATAGAAGATAAGATTGCAGTCAGTGACCATGAAAAGAGAGGTCTCTTAAAAACAGTAAGAGATCATGAGAAATCGATCCAACAACTCCTAGATGATGCAAAGAAGAATAACTTAAGACTGATAGGAATACATGAAGTAGCAGGAGAAAATACACTTAAAAAAGCTGTTTGCAGAATTAATGACAGAAAACTTCCCAAACGGAGGGGAAGAATTTGACATTCAGATAAGTGAGGCATATAGGACCCCAACTAGCCACAATCAAAAAAAATCTACACCTAGACATATAATAATCAAGATCCCAGAAACCCAACAGAAGAACAAAATACTACAAGCAGTAAGAGAAAAGAAACAAATCACATACAAAGGAAAGCCCATCAGAATCACAGCAGACTTTTCAACACAAACCCTTGGGGCAAGGAGAGCCTGGAATGAGATATTTCAAGTACTAAAAGAGAACAACCTCCAACCTAGACTGATGTATCCAGCAAAACTCTCTTTCAAAATGGATGGGGAAATAAGACACTTCCACGACAAAGAACACCTGAGAAACTACATGAATACCAAACCAGCACTACAAGCAATTCTAAACAAGATCCTAGAAAAAGACAATGAAGGCAACAACACCATGAGGCCCAACAGAGCAAATCAAATAGGCAAGGCAAGAAATTAAAAGGAGAAGGTGAAAAAGTAAAAAGAGTCAACAAAAGGCCAATAACATGTCAATAATAAGTCAGTACATATCAGTTATAACCAGCAATGTCAATGGCCTCAACTCACCAATCAAGAGAAATAGACTGGCAAAATGGAATAAGAAGCAAAATCCAATAATATGTTGTATACAAGAAACACACCTAGTGCAAAAAGAAGCCCATAGACTGAAAGTGAAAAGATAGAAAACAATTCTCCATGTGACAGGAGCCCAGAAAAAAACAGGGGTAGCAATCTTATTTGCAGACAAAGTAAATTTCAAACCAAAACTGAATCTAGTATTATTGATGTAGGACAGTACTGTATCATACCTCTATGAATGTAAAATATCTAGTACCTGCTTTATGATACATAGTAGGGACTGTGCTTTATCAGAGCTACATTTAATGATATTACTCTAGAATGTTCTCTTTCCAGAGGATAAGAGGCTAACAGAAAAAATGGTGCCAGGTACCACAACAGCAACAGAACTTTGCTGTTTTCTGGATATTATTCTTTTCTTTGGTTTTTTTGTTTTTTTGTTTTTAATGGAATGTGCTGAATTCCATAATTTTGTTCAGATGACTGCAGAACCTGGAAAAGCTGTTGCTGCTATCGATGCATAACATACTATTATTAGTCTTTATATATATATAAATATATATATATATACATATATATATAAATTTAATTTTGGGAAACTTTAATGGTGCTGCCAACTTTGGAAAAAGTCATCCCAATTTACTGTGTTGAGTTGGCATTGTATAGAAATGGACAACCATATTGGTCTAGAAATGTTAATTTATTTTTTTTTTTATTTTTTCCATGTGTACAGGGGTAACACATCGTACTAAATATGTAAGGTCATATCTATGTGGGTTTGATTACTGAGAATAAAGTATTCTCTAAATAGTGAAAAAAGAATAAGATAAGACTATAAGAGCGAGAAGCAATTTAAATATGTTCAGGGACCATTTTCATCTCCAGAATTAAGGATTATTTTGATGTTACATCATTGCCTTTTCTCTTTTACTTTCCTTTTTAGTTTTATTTTAGGATTCCCTATTTTTAATGTTCATACAGAGATTTCTTTAACTGAAATACCGAATAGTTTCTTTGGTGTGAAAAACTATAATAGTACACAGGATCCTAATGAGACAATAATGTGAAATAGGAAGTAAAGGGCTAAAGGTGTAAGGAAAGTGGGAAGGGTGGGGGAAAGGTAATAAGGGAGAGGAAAAAAATATGAGAAACTGAAAAAATGGAAATAAAGTGTTTGTAAATGGGGAGGTGAGGAGGGGGGGTGAAGGGAGGGCAGGGACAAGGGGAAAAATGAGAATCAAGATCTATTATGTAAAGGTACAGAATCCCAATGATGAATGTAACTGTATTGTATACCTAGATTGTGCCAATAACCTCAATAAAAAGAAAAAATAAATAAATAAATTCTGTTACTGATCCATGCTTTTCTTCCGCACTTTCCCCTTAGTTCACTTCACTTAGTTGCAGGGGTCTCCCTAGCCTATTCCACAATCTCAGCATGCTTTCACTACATATAACTTCATCTCATGACTCAGGTCTTAGCCTAAATGGTATCGTCTCAAAGACAAAGATTCTCTCCCCTCCCTAAGTCAAGCATACTTTCTCACAATTTTCCCATCTCATTTTCAGCAGGGATATTATTATTCTCTTTGCAGCCATACTTGGATGTGTCTCACTAAGTCCCCTATCTTTTCCTATAAGAAGAGAACAAGAATCTTGTCTGTCTGCCACTGTGTCACCGTACCTAGAATAACACTCGGTACACAATGTGCACTCAGCAAATATGCAAATAAACCAATAGCATTGTGTAATGCAATGGTTGTTCTAACCATGACCATTATTTTAGATTTGGCAAAATCTCTCATTTGTTTAAATGGAATAAAAGTTAACACAAAATGAACTTACTAAGCATCTGTTCTGTGTAAGGCATGATGACAGATGTTTGAGATGACACATGGATAGAAGATAGTCACCATTCCTGCTCCTTGTTAGAAATGGATAGGGAAGAAATATTCAGAAGTATTGGAGGATTTCTTGAAAGTTTAATCTCACAGAATCATAATTTGGCTGCTTTCAGGCTATGGGAGGTGATGTGACAATTAACTAAAGTAGACGAGTTTGTTAGCAGGGTGTGAAAACTGCAGGATTTCTAAAGAAATTGAGGAAAATTATTTGCAAGAATCTAGGCTGCTTTGAGTAAAATCTAGAAGAGTGAATTTGACTTTGATGTACCATGATGGAGGGAGGTAAGACTAGCAAAAATTAATTGACAAGAATGAGGGCCAATTCTTTTGTGGCCAGCAGGACATTTTCAGAAGTCTTTCTTGGTGACTAACAGTGGTCCACCCCACCCTTAGGCCCCATAGCACCACAGAAGTCCATGATTCTGTGCGGACCATTTGCAGCTAAGTTCTCAGAATTTAATTCAGATCCTAGAGTTGTACAAGACTAGTTCTGTGTTTAAGTAGACTCAGGACCATTTCACTCAAAAATGCAAGTTTGGATAAAAGAGCTGAGGCATGCTCACAAAATTAAGGAGGAAGCTTTCAGGGGCATTTTGCAGTTAAAACCACTACATTAAGACGTTGTTGTCTAAAAAGTAAAGTAGTTTATGGGGAACTATTATTGAATGACTCAAATATCAGTGATTCAGGAAAAGTGAGTCCAAAGAGATGAAGCATGTTTAATGTAATTACACATCCATTTCTTATGATGTATGACCATGTGAAGCATTACTAATCCCCAAACAGATACCTGCCGGGTGGACTATGAAAAACAGCTGTTTGGTCCATAAGAAACGAACCAAGTGAATTCAAAACACTCAGTGTATTCAACTGCTGAATTCCCAGAGTCAGACCCTGTCCACTAAGCCCAGGATTTATAAGGAATTAAAGAGGATTCCATCAGAAGGTACATTTGTTTCAAGCATAAATCACCCCGTCAACTCATTTGTTATTGTAATAACCTTTCCCAGCATTTCTATTATTGAAGAGGACTTCTTTTCAAATGAAAAATGACGTACCTGATTACTTGCATGGGACTTGGCGTCATACTCGTTTTGGCTTCTTGTTTGAGTCAGTGAGAGGGCAAAGGAAAGGCCTTTACATTCTTGCATGCATATCGATTATAGTTAATGGAGTTCATAGGTTTATTATGCGTTAGAAAGTTAAAAAAAAAGCACTATAATGATCGAAGCTGTGTCAATTCTGCTGGTATATCCAAGAAAGCAACAAGATTTCAAGCACTAAAAATAGTTAAAACTATCTCAGAAACTGTTTACATTCAGCAAGGATAATTATATGAGCCTATAACTCTTTCCCATATTAGAATACTTTAATAACTTATATCTTATTTATATCTAGTTGCTAAGTTTATTAGTGCTTATTATAGGATATGTTCTTAATTTTATGTTTTACAAAACAATTTGAATAATCAGAATTACTTTTCTGAGTCTTTTTCCACTTGTAATAAGATGGTTGAATTATAAAAAGCCATTTTCTAAACATGCTAACAGGTGCAGGGAAGATTGACAGAGCAATACGAGAAAGTATTCTTAATGTAGGCTTTCCAAGATTTCAAATGGAATTTCTTTAATGAATGCATATCATTTTTAATAGGCCTGGCTTGCTACTCAGGAGATGCTGAGCACAGGATATAACAGTCTATTTTATTTAACAATAACCATAATCAGAGTTACGTGATACATAGATGTGTATATAAATGAGAATCAGCTAGAATCAGAGATTAGTTACCTAAAAAATTAAAAGGAAACATTGACAGAAAATGCAAACCAATAGGAAATAATAATTTTAGATTATTGAGGAAGACTTCATGTTATAGGAAAAAAGGAACGAAAAACAGGGCCTATGAAAACAGTAAGAGGTGATGACTTTTAAGCTTTACTATGTGCCTCTGACTACATAGTTCAACTCTGTCACCGCTGAACTTGCTAATTCAACTAATGCTTCCTAAGCAGTTAGTGTGTGCACACTCAGTGCCTTTTTAAGGCCTAAGCCCCCACCAAAGAGAGGCTACCTGTCCAGAGGTTGGCCATGCATTAGAAACCCAAACCAGGGACATGAGTAGTCTCCCAAACACATATTTCTCTGTATTTGACTGGGATGTGGCATGTTTATTTTAAAAATCATGACCAAAAGTCTCTCTCATTTCCCATCATTGTCTTTCAAGCTAAAAGGAGTGTTACCTGAGTAAGGTTCTTGGAAATGAACTCTAGTGGGAGGCCTCTAGGAAGCAAGTTGCCTTTAAGAAATTCTGAACATAAATTGAATTGCCAAGAATTCTATTCATTGAAAAACACATTATATTGCATCATGTCCCTTTCAAATAGAGTGAAACTTGCTTATATTAAATTTCTAGGAACCCGAGGAAAAAAACTTGATATAGGATGGAATTTGATATACTCTAGAAATATTACATGTGCATGTAATAGACCTGGATTTTCAATTTGATTGCTATACACAGGGATTCAATACAGATGGGTTCAATATTAGGGGGTTCATTGAATTTGCATTTGTATTTTCCAGGACATATATGGTATGTGTTTCTTCAAAGTAAAAATCGGATTCATTCCTGAGTCTTAGAAAGCTAAATATTCATGGGATCAGGAATTCTTGGAGGAATTTGGCCAAATGAAAGTAGTGTGAGCAATCTAGTTTTCACTTCATTCCACTTTAATATTAATTTAATTGACTGAAGTTTAGACTATTGAATTCTTGAATGGCATCTCTCTTCCTTTCCCTAACTCTATATTCTCTAGCCTATAATTTCTCTATACCTTTCTTTCACTGAACATTTTAATAATTCATCTGAATGAAAGTGTTCAAAAGAAAGTCCGAAAGGTTTCAACATGTGAAGAAATTTTCTGTTTTTAAAAATGCCTCAAGTCTTGAAAATATTATAAAAATAACAAAAAGGTAATGACCAATATAAAACTGAAATAAATCATTATATTACTGTTTATGAAATATATCCTTTCCCTACATGGTAGAATTAAGTTATACTAAAAATGATTAGCATTGCACAAATATTTGCCCAAATTTTTATTATTTAGCTTTCTCCCCTCTTAAAACTCTGAACCTGAATGCCATTATTCTATTGATTTGAACTTCAACAGACGGGACTGAGGTTCATTATAAATCTTTCCCCTGCCTGTGGAAGATTTTAACATAAGTATTCCATGGAATCAACATTCCTTTTTTTTTTTTTAGTTACATTTCTTTTTAACTGGTAAATAAAAATAAAAATGTACATATTAATGGTATAATGTGATGTTTTGGGTTCATGCATACATTGTATAATATTTAAATCAGGTTAAACATATCTATTGTCACAAACATTTATCATTTTTATAGTAAAAACTTGCGAAGTCCTTTTTTCTAGCTTTTTGAAATGAAAAGTGCATCATCGTTATCTGTAGTCACCCTGCTGTGCAATAGCACACCAGAGTTCCTTGCTCCTGTCCAGTTGTAGCCTGGCACCATCGATCAGTCTTCCATGCACTTTACTGAAGGACTGAGTGGGTAAACTATATATCTATGTCAGCGTAAGAACACGCAACAAACATGCTACTTCTAAGGGAAAGAAACAAAAGCCAAACCATATAGTTTCATTTTCTATTAAACATATCTAAATTCTTCTAATTTTACTCAATGTTTCAAGTAAGCAAATGGAAAAAAATGAATAGGAAAATATTTTGGGCACCATAATAGATTGGTCTCCCAACAGTAGGAACTCTGAGCTATTTGCCATTGAAAATATAGATAAAAGGCAGGTCATGCACACAGACAAAATAATACCAATCTTTTTCACCTGAAGTATTTAATCATTAAAACTAATTGCTACCAAAGCTCTTCTTTACACACAGGGTTGTGCTAGGGACCCAGTAGTTTATAAAGATAGCCACTGCCTTATTAGGCTTAGTGTATCTCATTTACATCCAAAAGAATGAGGGAGGCCAGACCAGTTATTATCACCTTACATGGCTGATTATTTTACTGAAATACCAAAGCATCTTATACTAAACCATTGATTGACAGCATCATGTAGTCTCAGATTTATCAAAAGGAAATAAAATTGATATATCTAAAAAAGACATGACTAAATGAACGTAAATTACATACAAAAACTAAATTCATTGCATAAACAATACAGACTTCATGCAAGCTTTGTACATCAGCTACATGAGAAACTTGGAAAACTTTCTCCTCCTCCTCCTCCTCCTGCTTTTTCTTTTTCTTTTTCTTCCTCTTCCTCTTCCTCTCCCAATATATATGCTCCAGCTGCAATGGTCAGAAGGCTGCCTCTGGATATGTCTTCACTTTGGTTGTACAAGTGACTCATTTCCCACAACAAACACTGCCAGAAGACATACATTCTGTGGGTGCACACTGACTCCCTGGAAGCTCAAACCCTAGGGCTGGGGCTACCACCAAGAAGCAGGTGAGGGCACCTCTTTAAACTGACCCACACTCTGCCCTGGCCCTTGTCTTGACCTCTAATTTAAGTACCTACCTTACCTAAGCTCTGTTGAACTCAGCAACTGTCAACATTTCTCAGGGTCCCTTCTCATCCCTCATCCTGTTACTCCCAGAACCACACAGGCACAGCAGAACAGAGCCCTCAAATGAAACACACCAAAGTCCATTAAGAATCACCTAAAATGTCAACACAATTTGAAAACAGGCTATTAGCAGTGCATATGTGAAGCTGACAGCACTTGTGATAAGCAGGAACAACAACAATGAATACTAATGTCTTATATTTGTATAGCACGTTGGAGTTTTTCAACTACTGTCATAACACTCTGTTGAGAGAGGCAAAGGGAATTTTATTTTGCACATTAAAACTCTTGGATCTACAGGGTTACATACATGAGACAAAACAGAGAATAACATTCTTGGATCCACAAAGTGACTGTTCTGCCCCTACGTGATGCCCTTAAGAAAATCCAATGGAAAGCACTTGTAAGTTCCAAGCTTTGGAAATCTTGTTAGCTGTCAGTTCTCCGGTATGGGCTGTCAGTCCCCTGCGTCAGCCATGAGGGACTACTCGCGAACAGTCCCATGATTGCCCCAGCAGACAGCATCAGAAGAGGAGCAGGGTTCCCTTCTGATATCCCCGTCCTAAATGAGACAGAGCGTGTGAAGAGCCAGGCCCCATCTGAGCAGATTTCTTGAGGAATGCTACAGAAAAACAATGTCAGTGTGACTTTCTCAGAAGTGGGCAGTGACTCACAACACCACAGAGGTCCTATTCATCTATCTTGTAAGCCAACTCATGGAAGACCTGCACCTCTGAAGAGGGACATGAGCATCAACTTTGTAGGCCATACCCCAGTCCTACCACCTACCTACAGAGTGGAGAAGTCATCTAATCTCTTTTCATCCATTCAAAGGGGATGAGAATAGGGTTATTATACCTCACAGGATTGTGATATTAAAGTAGAAGTAAAGAATTTAGCAATGCCTAGAACCAACTATAAAATGGTTGATATTATAAATGTTGGGTATTAATTTTTAAAGGGTTCTTTTTCCTCATTAAAGATCTTTGAAAATCTTATTATATACCATTACTAATAGTCAACAAGAGCTGATGAACTCAGGCTGATGAGATTAACAGTTTTTAGCATAATATCCACAACTAAATACTTGCTATTCTGAGTAGTCAAAATATATTCATTGAATAATAATACCGCACAGAGTCCAGCCTTTTACCTGGGTGGACAATTTAGAAATAAAATTAAGTGAAAGCAACCATTCATCCTTTAATCAACTGGACTAACCCACAAGGCCTTTGAGGTTTGTCCTGAGGAGATGCAAACTGCACATTGCAAGTTTTGTTTTGTCTTATTTTAATAAGCCCTGGTGTAAATTTTAGCTGAGATCAGCATTGTTATGCTCTCTGGATGCAATATAGGTGGTCCCCTGCTGAGTTACCAGTGTCCTGGGCAAATATGCATTTCATCAACCCTGTTCCACCCTACCCTGTTTTCCCTGCCTTTCCTTTAACAACAGGCCAGCCCTCACCATTTATCTTTGCTGTGATGGCTTCTTGTACAATACCATCCTTTTGGGTAGTTTAGGGAGTAATGTAATAAATAAAATTTTCTGGAGTTATTATTCATTTTCTAATGAACGGCTGAATTATTGAAATACTATTTGACTACAAAATAAAGTTGATGAATTTTGAGCACTCCATAACCTAACTGCACACATATGAGGCTGCACAATATTATTTTAATCGTTATATAATGTGAAAAGGCATAGAGAAGCCGTCACACTACACATGGTCAAAATGGCAGCCATTTGAAGCCACCCAGGAAGATGTTAAAGCTGAGCTCTTGGAGAGCTGCAGATATTTTCAGCATGGGCAGGAAAGAGCAAGTTTCCCTAAAAGAAAACACATTGACAACAAGGGAACAGGTTGCTTCTATTGTCAATGCCCTAATGACTTTCTTAAATTAGCTTTTAAAGAGAACCCTTTCTGCATGCTTGATGACGCTCAGACCACCCAAGATAATTTGATACAAATGTAATTTAAAAGATTCCATGTGTGTCTTAGAGAAGTTTGGATATGTGGAGTTTGAGGTTTCTCTCTCTCTTCACTTAAAAAAAAAAAGACTTGGTACGAATTCTTCACCATATGTATACATGCTTATGTAAGTGAGGATTTTCTACTTATTACTTATAATCTTTGATAGCATTTAAAGTAAATGAATTTTACAATCTCCTTTGCAATAACCACCAGCATCAAATACAAGTCAAGAAGTTGGTTCCATGTGGACATAATTTCAACCAGAGTTTATACAAGGAACTGAGTAGTGATGTTGATTAGTAGATAGTGTACTTTATGTCTTGGTCCATGAAAATAAAAATAAAATTTTTATAGAAGGCTGAGATAAGAAAAAAGAATTTCAGTTGTATTGCAATTTCCTTTTTCCAAGGATCAGGCAAATGAAGTTAAGACCTCCCAGTGCCACTTCTATGGCTTCTTGACAGCTTTCTGGCATCAATAGAACATTTAAAAACAATTAGAGATCTAAGGGAAGAGCTTGTAGGTGCTGCTGCTTAATTTATTTTTACCCACCACCACAAATGGACAATTTATTATTTTCTTACATATCATATCAAATTCAGAGCATAAATTTTCAAGGACCAAAATTAGTCTAGTATTGCCTAAAAATGCTGGAAGGTGATATTTTATTTTGTACTTAAAGAATTCATAAAGAAGGCAGAGAAAATAGGATGCGAAGTTAGACATTTCTAGGTTCAAATCCCATATCTGTATCTAGTTCTCTTTGAACTTTGAGAAAGTTAGTTAATTTCTTTGTGGATTGGTTTCTGAGGCTAAAAAACAGATATGACTGTGAAGGAATTAAGTGGGAGAAATCAAGTACTGAATATATGGTTAAAAAAATGGTGGGGGACAGAGGAGCAGCAATTCAGGTAAATGTTTTCTGCAGAGTAGAAAATGCTCTAGAGGTTCCCAGATAAGTCCAGTCCAATCCCACCCCTAAGCCTCTGATCACTGAAGTAACAAACTTATTCTCAACATTTGGCAGAGAGGTCAAAAGCATGAATATCTTCAAGATTGATTATTTCATACTCTTTTCACAAAGATGAGGCTAAAAGTAATGATAATCCAAAGAAATCCATTAGAAAGGTCGAAACAGCTTGTAATATATCAACTTGTTTAGATTCTACATGTGAGTGAGATCATGCAGTACTTACCTTTCTATTCCCGGTTTATTTCTCGTACCATAATTACCTCCAGTTCCATCCATATTGTCAAAAATGATAGGCTTTTGCTCTTTTTTAATAGAGGAATAGTTTTCTATTGTGTAAGTGCGCTATATTTCCTTTATCCAAATACAGTTATTTTCATAAAATAAAATAATAAGATGCCCAGTACATTACCTTATATGCAGATTAAACCCAATAAGTAAAAGCACTATCACTAGTACTAAATAATTATCTCAATAGTCCAATGTCTTCACTGAAATCATTTCATTTTATCTTTGACTCAAATCTCTATGCTCCTTTTTAAGTCCAATCAATAATTAACCCAAAGGGGCATAAGAAATATAATAAAATATTAATATTGTCTCAGTTTTGAAGTCCATGATACAGATTCCTCCAATTCTCATTGTGGATTCTGCTTTTCATTCCCTTGATCTCTTTTCGGGACTTTATCCTGAATTCTTTCTGTCTTCCCTTGGTTCTCCTTGTAGCCTAATCATCCCTATAAGCCCACTGGCTGTTCCCTTCTCTGATCCCAGCTCCTCTATTATGCACACTTCTGGCTTCAATTTGACTGCACCTGTTACATCAGTTGCAATTGATTTACTTCCTCCTAACTGTTCAGTTATTCATCTTCCACTCTTGTTGCAATTTAATGGTTCTAAAACTTTTTATTCTCAGGACCTCTTAATACACTTAAAAAATTATCAATAGGGCCTATGATTTTTTGTGTATGTGAGGTACTTCTATTAGGACTTATTGTACTAAAAGTTAAAACCGAGGTGTTTTAAAGATATCTATTAATACATCTTCAAATAGCAATCATAATCCTTTTATATAGTAATATAAATGGAATTTTCTTATGAAAATCAGCTGTATTGCAAAACACAAGCAGAGAGAAGAGTGACATTATTTTACATTTTTGCATCTCTCTTAGTACTGAATTAATAGAAGACAGTAGGATAATCATATCTGCTCTGCATTTGATTTGTTGCAATACGTGGTATTGGTAGGGATAAATTAAGACTACGTAGCCTCATGCAGATCTGTAACTGGAAATGGAAAAGTGTTTTTAATAACCTTTTCATAACTATGGGCTCTCTTCTTTGACACCACACAACATACCCAGGGTAGTTTTTTTGTTTTGGTTTGGTTTTGTTTGTTTGTTTGTTTTAGTACTGGGGATTGAACTCCGGTCTTGCAAAGCAGGTGGTGGAACCACAGAGCTCAATCCCCAGCCCCACCCAGGGTAGTTTTTTTGTTTTGTTTTGTTTTTTGTTTTGGTTCTGGGGCTTGAACTCGGGTCCCAGGGTAGTTTTTTTAAAGATCAGTTGCAATATGGATGTGAAACCATGTCAGTGAAGTGTTTGTAATCTGTTACCTTAAAATCTGTTGCATATTAAATGGATCAGTTCCTCATGGATGATTTTAGATGATCATGTATTAGTATTTTGGAAAATATTGATTTTCTGAGTTTTGTAAATCTTGCAAGTGTTGACACACTTAATTACACAATGTCAAAATATAATATTTGTTAATATTACCAACAATCTCCTCATAAAAGTCCTTGAGCATTGTGAAACTGTTAAGTTCATGGTGGTAGATAGAAGTTTTCCAAAATTCTAATTTTACTTGAAAGCTCAAATTTTTCTCATAGGCAACAAATACTGTCAGTTGCTTCCCTTGAAGGGACAGTTTCACCTTTTTCATATTTGAGAAAGTGTCTGCCAAATACACAAATGTGAATAACTTGAATTTTTCTGCCAGTTGTTCTTTCAAGCAGAAACGATGTTCCTTAAAAAAAAAAAATGAGTAGATCAGATCACAGCTTAAACAATTTCATGAGTACTTTTCCTCAGAATGACCATCATGTTTTAGTAAGTAGTCTAAGTGCTTTATCTATCTTCCCAATGAATCAAATAAAATGTTAAAAAGATATACGCAAAGCTGAGATTGAATAAAATAAACATTTATTGCTTTATTACTAATATTCTTGAGCCTGGCATGATGGTACATGCCTATAATTCCAGCTAAACTCTAAAAACTGAGGCAGGAAGTTTTAAATTGGAAGCCAAGTTGGGTGACTTAGCCAGACCCTGACCCAAAATAAAATAAAAAAGGACTAGGGATGTAGCTTAGTAGTAGAAAGCTTGGCTAACATATACTAAGCCCTACATTTGACACTAAAGACCACATAAGCAATGCTTAACACTGATAAATACAATGACTTCTAGTAGACTTTAATTTGATTTATACTAACATGCCAGCACTGTCTCCCATACTTGAGAACCACTGCTTTTAATGTATCTGTTCACTTTCCAGGACCACCCTTTCCTTTCCCCACAAGAGCTCCAAGAACTGAGATGTAGTAAAATGGCTTTTCCAAGGGCTAAAGGAATAGGGGAAGTGGGAAGGGTAAGGGAAAGGGAAAGGAAAGAAGGGAAAAGAAAAAATATTAGAAAAGGAAAAAAAAAGGAAACAAAGTTTTTGTAAATAGGGGAGGGTGGAGGGGGTAAAGGGAGTGCTGGGGAAGGGGGAAAAATGAGAACCAAGACCTGTCATGTAAAGGTACAAGATCCCAATGATGAATGAAACTGTACTGTATACCTAAAATGTATCAATAAACTCAATGAAAAAAATAAATAAAATAAAACGTCTTTCCCACCCCCTCAAAGATGTGCACAATGATATATCCCTGAGTCTCTAGATCTTGTTTTGCCTTCTTACTTTATATTTAAGTATTTATATGAAGCAGTTAAGGGATATACACTCTTGCTGATTGCTTGGTTGATTTTTTTTTAATAAAGCTTTAAAAATCAACTGCACATTAACAGGTTAGACCACCTGGTTTCTGAGTTCTGAGGGATTGGCTCATTTCGGAGAAGGCTGAGAGCTGAAAGTGTCCAGGAGAGGCCAGCGAGGCGAGGGCATTCCCAGCCTGCTCATTTCCAGAACTAAAGGTATGCCTGTCAAAGACCTCTTGGAAGGCCGTATAAGCTGCCATCAAATATTAGAAGAATTGACTTGTATAGAAAAGAGACAATTTCATAGCTTCTTGGTAGCCCCAGGAGGCCTTTTTAATGTTTTCTAAGAATCTCCTCTGTTCATCAATGGAATAGGTTATTTCAGTAACAATAATCAATATACTCAAGAGAAGCTACAAGATATTAAGACAACAAAAAGGAGTAAGATTCCAGGGCTTGGGAAAGAGCACAGAAAAGCTGGTTTGCCAAAGGCTTACTTTGGAGGACTCAGTCTCACCATGGTTTTCCTGCTTGTGTTCACATCTGTGTGGAGAAATAGATATGTTGTGTGTGGAGAAGACCACAGTTGGGAACACTTAGTGGGTTGCATTAGCATGCAATGCTGCTGCCTCTGAGTGGTTCCTTATGCCTATTGAGGGCAACAGTTGGATCACGGTGTCCTTGAAGATGCTGAGGGAGTCAGGCAAACACAGGCACAGGTGCACAGAAACGAGCACCCACATGTCAAGATGGCCAGGGGCGCCAGTTTAAGATGCCTTCACTGGTGATTTTTCAAGTCCTCTCTAGTTCTCAGTTTCTATCCTTCCATAAATGTTAGGCAGTAGAGTCCTTTAATAAAATAACATTTTCACAATTGTCCCATTGATTATGACAATAAAAAGAAATCTTTGATGAATTAAAATGAGTTGGACTTGAGCAATTAATTCTGTATCTAAAGTCAAGGTATAGGTGCCCATTGGTGTAGGAAAAAACAATGCTTAGCTCCTTGGTCAGACTGGCTTGCAAAGCCTTCATGGGTGGGAGAGAAAAACAGAAGCAGGGTCAATCAGTAACAATGTCCACACTTACACACGATCCCAAAGGCTCTGCTCGGGAGTATTGGATGATTCATTTAACCCCACTAGTAAGATAGAATTATGTATATTTCTATGTCCCTCACAGAGAAATAATGTGGTTACAAAATAAGTGACATTTTAAGAACTAATTGGAGTTTTTCCCCTGCAATAAAGATCTACCAATGCTAGGATTTATTAAAATTCATTTGAATGCTTGCCTGGGGAAACTATTTGCTGAGAGAACTGAAAAATTAGTTGGGCAAAAGGAAATGCAGCTAATACTGTGTGATTAGAGTGGCACATTTAACACACTGTCTCATTAAGTGTACTTTGATAAATTCCTTCAGATTGTCTCGGTTATAACTTGTGACAAGGACCAAGAAATGGCTTGAAGACCCTACAGGCCAAAGTGACAGTAAAAGGTCACTGAATCGTGAGAAAATACAAGGAAGAAGGGGGGAGAAGAAGGGAACTTCAGGGATTGATGTTTGATCTGGTCTTATTTAATATCTTCACTCATGATCCGGAAGAGGGGTAAATAGCTTGGTAATTAAATTTGCAAATGAGACTAAATTGGGAGATGTTGTAAACATCTGAAGGACGGAGAAGTAAGATGAAGGCACCTTGAGAGGTGGAAGGATGGGATTGAGCAGCAAAAGCCAGAAGCAGGCAGTTGTAGGCAAGTGAGCGCTCTATGCGAGTGTTGATTACCTTTGCTTCTTCCTGTTTTCTCTTAGTGTTCATTGCAGGAGACACAGTTCGTGTCTGACAGTACCACCAAGGGACATTCGCATCTACACCCCTCAAAGCCTGCTTACCAGCTCTGCCTGGGGTGCTGGTCTGGCTCTGTCTGGGGCGGAACAGGCTGGAAGTGCAGGAAAGAACTCTCAAGCAAAGATGAATAGAGGGAAGCGGATGAATACCCCACCCTCTTTTGTGCCTCACTTTAGTTGGTTATGGATATTTCCCAGAATTCCCCAACAAGACTGAGATCAAGCTATCAAGGGACTTTTCTGAGGTCGCTTCATTGGCTTTCTTCCTCTTCATTTACTTCCAGCCCATCTATCAGTGTTCAGTGGGAATCACCTTCAAAATGGATGGTTTGCCTCAAATCATATCTGAGAGTCTCCTTCTGAGTAGAGACATTTATTGACTGCTCAATGTGCTAGGCATGGAGCAAGCTTGACTGGCTAATCAAATAGCGAATGCTAATGCAGTGACTATCTGCAATAGCCTTGGGTTCTGAAAATCCAGTGTGCTCAAAAAACACAGGCCATTCTGATCCTCATCTGCTTTGTGGTACTCTGCATAAAATAACTCAGTTCTAACGTTCTTCTCCAAGAACACAGTCTTAGTAAGGACTCTGAGTCCTCCGATCCTCTGTCTTTTATTTGAGATGAAGGGCTTCCAAGCCCCCCTCTTCCAATCTGCAATAGAAATCCTCCCTTCCTCAGCTACCACTCTGATCATGTCATAGCCCTTTGGATAACCATATAATCATGTCCAAACTGCCTTCAAAGTTCATTGAAATCCCTCATGAGGAATTAGGGCTGGCTGCAATTTATCTTCCTTTTTCACTCATTCATCTGTTTTTCTTCTTTTCTTTTGTCTTTTTTATTTTATTTTATTTTGGAGACAGGATTGTGCTATGCAGTGGAAGGCTGGCCTTGAACTCACCATGTAACACAGCTTGGCCTTGAACTCACAGAAATCCTCCTGCCTCAGCTTACCACGTACTAAACATTACAGGCACGTGCCACCACACCCAGCTAGTTTATTTTTCTTCTCCCCCACTTCTGCCTGGCAAATGGACTGACGCATTTAGCCCTATTCTGAGTTTTTACTTACATCAAATCTCCCCAAATGGTTTTTCAAAGGCTTCTTCTTCAAATCATTGCTGGCTCCTTTGAGTCCTGCTAAAGAATCTTCTCTTATAAAACCTTCCAGGTGAATAGTTCCCAACTCCCCAAGATACCTAAAATCTTCTAAAGCCCTAACATAGTAAGTGTATATTTGTATGTTCCTACATCTACCTCCGAGATTTTATATGAGGCTATAACTCAATAATGGCTATAAATATGCTCTATAAATAATGAATCGCTATGCTGTGTGAGTTCTTGTTTTCCTCCTGTTTCTTTGTTTTGTGGTGGGAAATGTACAACTGTGTTTTAGTCTTTATTACCCATTGGCCATTTAAACGGAATACTTTCTTAAGACAGATGCTACAATTTTTTGTAATTTTTTTCTAGCTTTGTATACATGCTCTGAATGTCAGAATGTATGCAAAAACGTTAATGTTTGATTGGTCATCCTACTGCAATGTACACCAGCTTTAAATCATTTACAAAAAACTGCAATATAAATTGTGTTTTCCAACAATTGGTGCACCAATGACAGATAATAATAATAGGAGAGAGAGAGAGAGAGAGAGAGAGAGAGAGACCACATGCTCTTTTCAGAATAGATGAATTCTTGCTATTGAAAGGTGATATTTATTTCTCTCTCCTGAGGAGGTATTGTAATGTCCTCAGTGAAATTTAAGGTAGAGGAGGTGATGTTATATTATTTCTGAAGCTAAGTCACAAAAGATAATGTGAATTCTCTCTCTGTGTCTCTGTTTCCCTCTCTCACTTTCTCTCTGTCAAGGCTGTGGGGTAAATGGAACTCTTCTCTGTTGCTGATGGGAGGGTAACTTGGTACAACCACTGTGGAACTCAGCATGGACTTTCCTCAAAAAACTAAAACTAGAGGTTCCATTTGACCCAGCTATCCTAAAAGAGTTAAAAGCATCTTACAACAGTAATATATGTACGCCCATGTTTGTAGCAGCAATTTATAAGAGCTAAATCTTGGAAACAGCTCATCTGCCCATCGTAGATCATAGATGGGCATATGAATGGATATGATATGATGAATGGGTAAGGAAGATACAGTATTTATATAGAATAGACTATTACTCTGCTATAACAAAGTATAAATGAGATATTTTTAAGTAAATAGATGCACAATTTTAGTGAGACCACAATTTTAAGTGAAATAAATTGGACACACAAGCTTAAGTATCACATCGTTTCTCTTGTATTAGAAACTCAAAGGGTAAAAAAAAAAATTCAAGATAGAGGTTAGATATTGAGAAGTAGAAAGACCATGTTCAAATGGAAAGATGAACAAAGGAGGGAGGAGGGAAAAGGGAAGGAAAGGAAAAAGAATTTTTAAAAAGAGAATGGAAGGAAAAAATGAAAACAAAGCTTTATAAATGGAGATGAGAAGGAAGGTTGAAGGGAGGGGAGGGGAATGTGAACAAGGAAGGATTAAGATATATTTTTATTAATTTCATTGGTACATTTGAGGTATAGAATATGGATACATTCATCATTGGGATCTTGTACCTTTACATGACTTGTTTCGGTTCTCATTTTTTCCCTATTCCCCAGCCTTCCCTTCACCTGCTCCACCCTTCCTTGTTTACAGACATTGTTTCCATGTTTTTCCCTTTCTCACATTTTTTCTTTTCCATTTTTACCTTTCCCCTACTCCTACCACTTCCCCTACTCATTTAGACCTTTTCTTCCTATTACACAATAGCAGTTATACACTTTGATCCTTATTTACATTTTTAGTTTTTCTTACCAGAGAAACTATTTGGTATTTACACAGTGTATCTTATTAATTTCACTTAAGAGTATGGCCTCAAAGTGCATCCTCTTAGCTACAAATATCTCTAGTTTCTCATTCTTTATGGCTGAGTAGTACTCCATATTATGTACAGGCACAATTTCCATATTATAAGGGTGACCATTACATATGGCAAATATGTAGCAAGAGAAAAAAAAACCCTGAAGTCTTGAGAATGTCTACAACTACAGAGCAGGTTGAAACAAACTTTATTCTAAACTCAAATACCCTAAGTCTCTGAGATGAAACCTACTGTCCTTCTAAAGGATCTCTCCATGTCCTTCATATCCCTCTTGTGACTTGTATCACAAATAACTATTTGATAATAAGTTTTATCATGTGTTGTTTAATTTCTGACCTACCCAGTGGAATACATAAGATCTATGAGGGAAGGAACTGATTATTTTATTCATCATTGTATCCTCAGAGCCTAATGTGGGAGTGTGTGCAGAAGTGCTAATAAACAAGTAAATAAATATATTAAATGCTAGTGTCAAATAGGACGAAAGCTAGCACTATATTTGGCAATTAGTAGATCTCTGAGACCTTAACACGAAGAGATTCTATACAACAATAAGTAAAGAAGTCATGTTATGATGGGAAGTTTTACCATATTTCACCTGGAAGAGATTGGAGTTTCTATCACTTGCTCTAAGCCTTGTAGCTTGCACACGGTAGCAGTCTCTAGAAAATATCTGGAAAGTATCACCCTTAACACTAGAGATCTTTTTTACCTTCATAAAGAGACTGTATTCAACCTTGTTTCATTTTGGCTTGCAGAATTAATTCTTTTACCAGCAATGTTATTTCATAGCAATATTATTTTTTATTATTAAGCAAAGCATTGGAACTTTGGTGCCAGGGAAAAAATGTAAGACTCTAAAGAATTATCTCATGCAACTGACTTTAACATATAAAAGAGCCATTAATAGAGAATTCCATAATAAATTCTAAGCCTGAAACTTTGAGGTGCAGCTGTAGCTGTGCATACAGAAACTGCAGTCACCCATGTTGATTTCTTGGTAGCATTTAGGTTACTAATGATTCAGCTCATTTTGATGTTTTCTCCTCCCAACATTTCAGTTGCTAAGACGAATCTAAGAGGCTAGGCCAATGCTTGTAGTAGATAAACTTTCTCAAACACCTAGGACACCTCAGGATGCGAATATTCAAAAGAGTTTGGTGAGATGGACACAAATTCAGCCCTAACCTCAGAAAAAGGTGGAGCCAGTTTCCATATGGAAAAAATTAATAGATTCTCATCATTCAAAATGGAAACCTCTTCTCTAATTTTTATTCACAGGACAATACCATTTTCCTCTTCATTACCATTCCATAAATTCCAGAGGGTGTACTGTGCTCCTACTAGACTCAACAGGTGTCCTGGAATTCTTTTGTTTATCCACCTGTTTCCCACACCGTGTGGGCATTGATAGTACAAGAAGACCTAGAAAAAATATCAGAGGTGGAATCATGACTGCTATGAATAAGTCTAGCACTGATGGAAACATGATAAGAGCTGTTGGAGGGGAAATATTTATGACAAGGAAGGTGGATCAGTCATGGTACCAATAGGAAGTTCAGAAATGCAGTTTCTTCTTTAATGTGGGGTAATTTGGGCTATTCGTCTTCAGAGTATGAGCAACTGGTAAGCAGATGTAGATAGCAGAGCCTTAACCAGCAGCTTCCAAAACCGTAACAAAAACAGAGGACGACATTAGACCAAGTAACTGGATAGCTTGTGAAAATAAAAGATTTTTTGTCTAATAAAATAGTAGAATTGGTTTTGATTGAGGACTGATGCAAGGAGTGAAATTTGTCATTTTCTGATACTGTGCAGCTATTATCATGCTCATGCTGAGGGCCAGTCCCAGATGAATTTCAATTTTGGTAGCCCTTGTTTAGGTATCTGTAGTCCTTGACTTGGGCACAAATGCTTATAGAGAGGTTATATGAATATAAGTTAGAGGCTTCCAAAATTCTCACTGTGTGTCTTAGTTACTTTTCCCTCATTGAGACAAAATACTTGAAAAAGTATTTTCAAAGTTAAAGGGGGAATTGTTTATTTAGCTCCCAGCTTGTGAAGTCCATAGTTGGCTGGTTCCAAAGCAGGATGGCACATAGCAGAGGGGTGTTGCAGAGGCGAAACAGTTCACGGCACCCACGCAGTAGCAAAAGCAACAAGGGAACCTTAACGGCATCTTTCTGCACCTTCTGTCTCATCCAGACTGCTGGGATTTGGGTGCTTCCAAATCAATCAGAATACTGGTTTAGTAATCACACAGCCTTAATTCCAGCATCACACACTCTAGATTCAGCCACCTATGACCACATGAGGCTTTGGGAAAACATCTAGACCCAAATCGTAACATTGTAGTCAGAGATTTGAGAGTATATATTTCTCTGGAGTGGGAACAGAGACAGAAGACACCAGAATCTGATGCTTGCTGTGACTTAATAATTCTCAAGCTTGTGTTTGAAGTTTTGATGGCAGAAAGCCAGAGTCAGAAATCTACCTAAACTTGAGATTTGATTCAAATTTTACTCAGTCAACTCCTCTGCCATAATCACAGCCACACCTGGAACTAGGACAAATCACTTCTGTTTTTGAGAACTAGAATATGACACACAACAACATATTGTTGTTGGTAAACCTAGAAATCACTGGCCATCTTGGATTGTACGAGGAGTCTTCTATCATAGAATTGCATTGATTTCTTTGGCCCATCGTAAGGGTCACAGCTTATACTCCCCTAACAAGTGATATGTTCACAAAAGAAAAGCATAACAAATGTATTTCATCAAAATTTCATGTGACACAAGAGGTTTCATAAACAAAAACCTAAAGCTACATGGAAAGCTCTCTGATTTTATGCATGAGTTTGATGGAGTAGGGACAGCCATGTGGAAATGTTATTGGATCTAATTCTGGCAGACTGGGTGGGGGAGCAGTAAGACCTGTCCAGGCTCTTCTTGGCTTCTCTGCAACATTCTTCACTCTTGGGAAGAGGTCAAAACTCTTTCTGGACAAGGGTCTTAGAACCTACATCAGACAAAGTAGGTCAGAGGTATTCTTTATGGCTCACTCCTACACAGAAAGGTGGGAGAAGTTTACAGTACTATATTAAATTTTATGTCTGACTTTGGGAAAGAGAAATTCTAGTGGCTATGATCTCCCTTGAAGGAGAAAAGGAAACAGGAGAAAAAACAGTGAGGAGAAGGAAAAAAGAGACTTTTCCTCTGAGGTTAACCTTCCTTCACTTCAAAGTACTTAGCTCAGTACTTCAAAATATTATTTTCTGAGCCTAACCACTTGCCCATATTATGCAGTTGCCTTAGGTTGGGTACAATTTAAGATTTTCACCTCCAAGATCTTACACTTGAATTTCTTGTTACTGCCTTGGAAGTGGTGTTTTGGTATGAAGTGTTATGCCTGGATGCCCAAGGCAAAGATCCCACCCAAAACCAAATCATACAATAAATTTGCTATCACTGTTATATAAACTAAGACTTCATTTATTAAAGTTTCAGTGACTTTGGTGGCAATTTCATATACCATATAGTCAAATTTCAAAGCTAGACAAAAACCTATGGCAGGGCTTTTACAGGGACCCAGCCTTCAAAAACAGGCTGAATAACTTTAATGGGGCTTAGACTAATACTTAGGAATAAAATCACCAAAGTTGGTCACTTGAACCCACCTTTCCAGCTACAGTCATATATCTGAGGACTAGAATAGTGCTGAACAGAGTTTTCGAAGAGTAACTTCTAGAGGAGCAGCATTAAAGTTATCAGGGCACTAATTAGGAATGCAGATGCTTGAGCTCCAAAACAGGAACTCTGGGATGAGGCCTAGCTATCTGTTTTAATAAGCCCCTTCAAGTAATTCTGATACCTGCTGAAGGACTAGGACTAAAATCCATACTCACAGGAATGTTGTAAGGATTTAACAAAAAATGCCAGTATACTACCTAGCACATTATCTCTAACACTACAGTTTTTATGTAAATATTGATGCCTTTTGCTAATTTTCCTTTCCCCCTAAGTCTCACAGATTACAGTTCAGTGATGTCTTTGATCGCCCAGGTCATGGCTCCAAAGTCTGCTTTGTCTCATGAACTTTGCAGGAAAGAATGCCTGTAACTATTACACACTCAAATGTGTGAAGGCTGTCTAAACTTTCGTTTCAGACAAATGAGCAGAATGTACTGACAGTTTTCAGGATAGCACTGCAGGAAAAATCTTTTGCCATACTGAGTCTTTCTGGTCCAGGCTCGTATCTAACTTTCCACTGGCTTATGTATCATCAGGAAGAGACACTCAAGAAGGTGAAGACTGCACAGCCCCCATGAATGACCGCACACCTGAAGATAAGGCCAAGTCCCCTGGGCAGTGACCCCATTTCTCTGGCCTCAGAATCAAACCTCTTTTGACTTTCCCATCGTTATGTAACTTAGCCACATGTCCCTGGCATCCTCTGCACTCACTTGAAGAGCTAAGTGGCCTGTTTCCTTGTGTTTCTTATGCTCAAAAGAGAAGCCTCCTCCACGTGTCTCAATGCCCCAGTGTCCCAACCACAGAACAAGGGATTCTACCCTCGCCATTTGTCATGGTGCAAGCAACCAAATGTCACCTCAGTAAATATTAATGGAAATAAATTAACTAAAGAAACCAAAACCCCATGGGACATTCGGAATTACACTAGACTCTGTGAACAATAGGGTGATAATGGTAATAACCTACGTCTGAGGAGAGTTTTTCAGAGAACTGAAAACATTTTACAATTAAGTGTCATGTAATGCTAAATTTATTACTGGGTAATTGGAGTCAGCCTTAGCAAAACACAGGCTGGACAGTCCTGCCCCTGCCAGTGGGACACTATTGTCCCATCACCAGCAAATGAGCATCTCTGTCAACAGGAAAATACAGCAAGTCCAGATAGAAACTCAGATGAACCACACTGAGATTATCTCAAAAACATTGCAGCTAAAAATATATCTTTCTATAACATGGAGAGATAATCTATAGCCCAAGATAGTTTTAAGAATAACAATGGTTTCAGTGGGAGTGCTATCTCATACAATGGAGTTCAAGTATTCTTTTCAAATACATTTGAATCTCAGTGCCAAGGGCATTGGTCTCTTCTATGTGCTGGATTCTGTAGAATGCTGTAGGAAACACACACATAAAAATGTTTTAAATGTCCATAAGAATGTAATGTACATAATGCTGTTATGATACCATATGAAAATGATAGAATAGCAACATGATGATGAACCAAAAAATAAAGTTCCATCATTCCTGGTTTAGAGAACACACTTAGCAAATGAAATCCAGATAAAAACAGAACTGCTTATGGCAACTATAAGGAATTAAAGAAATCATCCACAAAATATATTTTATCTTTGTCTATCTAACTGGTTAAATTTGATCATTTGTATTTGAAAACTGCAAAGAAACAAACCTGGAAATTTCCAGCTTAAAATTGAGGCTGGTTAACAGATCCAGATGCACTACCACCAACCCACAAGAACACCTACAGAGATCCAGAAGATGAGATGACATAGCAAGAAAACTGGATTTGCATTCAAATTCTTGCCAGAATCTTACGCAAAGTTCTATTAATTAAGAAACAAACTGGAAAACTTATTTTGTGATCCATCATTCTGTGCCTATTAAAAGTATGCCCCATGGTCCATCAAGATTCAGGAACTTAGTATCTGTACCAATCATAAAACTGGACAGCTGACCTGGTATGGTGGTTCTTCCTTTTAAGTTATCAATATGCTGTTTCATGCCCTCTGTTCCAATCGATATTTTTCTGTATACCTCCAATCAAAGACAGAAATAGTAATATTAACAATGACAACAGCAGCTATAATTTAAAATTCATTATACACAGTACTAAATGTTTTATGGACCTTCTCTCATTTAAATCTTTTATACTGTATGATATGCACTCTCATTATCTATACTACAGGAAAATTAACTTCAAACTCATGAAATAATTTACCAAATTTCACAAAGTTTATAGAAGTAGAACTAGGATGTGAACTCAAATTATAAAATTTTCAAGTAAGTGACTACTAGGTTAAACCAGAGCCCTTGTAAGATATTTTATCAAATAAATATAGAAAATTAAGAATAGCATTTAGCATCATAGGAGACTTTGTCCTTGATATGACGGCAGGGGTGGAGAAAAGCAAACAAATGAGAAATGTAGGAGCAAGAGCATGTTGAAAATTTTTGTGAATTCCATCTTTTCAGAATGTCAGAGCAAGGAAACAGAGAAATAAATTTCCATCTCTGTCCTAGAGTTACTCAGTAGCTGAAATATCACCAGACCACCGAGAAAGAGATGCAGTCAGCACCTTCTGTCTATTTGGGGACACAATGAAAAGAAAAAAAAATGAACATGTAAACTGAGTTGGAATGGGAACATATCATTAAGAAAACTCAGAGAATAAAAAGACTTCTGAAAATAATATTTATTATAAAAACCAGCATCTGGAAAAATGGTCTGAGATTCTCATTTAAATACAGAAAAATTGAAGAGACAAAAAGAGAACAATTACTAAAAATAAATTAATTGAGGTGAAAAGTTAACATGATGAGATAATCATGATAGACTCAGAAAATATTTCAGAAAACTAGAAAAGCAATAATGGAATATAAAATGGCATCAGGAGTAAAAAAAAAGCATAACTGAGTTTCAGGTAATTAATCAGTAATATAAAGAGCAAACTTTTATAGCTTGAAAATTTAGACAAAAATTAAAATGAAAGAAAATATTAAAATATATAATAGAAATCATATTTTAAAATAGGACAATTAGAATAAATATAATATCCAAAGTTGTAATTAAGAAACCCTCCCTCCAGTGAAAAGAAATAGTATGTTGTTCAAACACCTTACCACATACCAAAAAAATCAAAAGAAAAAAATAACATACATCCATGCAAAAATTTATGACCACAAGAATAAATTTTTAATATTGCATGCTTTTAGGTAGGAACATACTTTGTAACGACTATCACATTTTGAAGGGGACAAAGTTGTAAACCAAGAATATTATACCCAGCCAAGTTATCCTTCTGAGAAATGGAACAGAAAGGATATCTTGAAAAGACAAGGATGCTATATCATCTATTTGTCCTTCTTTTAAAACTAGAATTGAAGTTAGGAGCTCAGCACAAGGAGATCTTGTCATGAAAGGATTGCTAGACTGCCTGTGGCTGTTCATTGTGGAAAAGTCTTGAAATTTTTATACTGACACACTGAAGACATAGTTCAGTGGTAACATGCTGGCTGCTAGGCATGCATGAGGCCCTGGGTTGAGTCTCCAGCACTGGGGGGGGGAATATATATATATATATATATATAT
>NW_022900942.1:28945077-28954028 GCF_012274545.1 Fukomys damarensis | reverse complement strand
ATCCAGATTCAAAAAATAATTCAGGAAATTAAATTCAGAATTCCAAATAAACAAACACTATTATAAAAAAATTATTAAACATACCTACTCCCATGTAAACAGACTAGGGGAAAGAAACTATGTGGCCATATTTAGTGGATATATGGATAAAATTTTTCCCCTTTTTATTCACCACATTTTTTTAAGGAGTTAGTATTATTTAACAAAAACTAAACCATTTAAAAGAGAAAATAACACGTTCAGAATTTGTCTCACTTCAACTAAAAGGATCAGTATCACTGGCTTCGCTCTGCAGGCGTCGGAGCTTTCCAAGAATCTATTTTAAAGAAGTAGGACGCTGCTTCCGGCTGGTTATGTTCTCTGAACGCTGGCTGGTGCACTAAGGGGGTTGGCTGGAAGGTCTCTGTGGCCTCTGTTCAAAAATGCAATGAGCTTTCAGGTTCAGGAAGCTTGGCCAGAGCAGCCGGTCCCTCCTACTGGTCAGGCTTGTCCTGGGAGGCAAGACTTGTCAGTTAGAATGCTTTTCAGGTGCTCACTTCCCATGATTTTTTTAAAACTAATTATTTTTTCTAATTACAAAGGTAGCCTGTGCTTATGTCAGAAAAATTGGAAAACAATTTTTTATAAACAATGATAACATTAAACTTGAAAATAGAAAAAGAAAATAGAAAGTTTCCTAACATGGGGATTTCGAGTCACGATTTTTCACTTTCAAGATTGCTGGGAGGCAAGTCATTTTGGAGAGGGGACACCAGCATATCCTGGGCTGCCACAGTTTCCATGGCTCCCCTTGGAAAGGAGACAGACCAACATAAGCAAGCTGACGCACAAGGACTTGAGGATTCCTTAGCCGATATGGCCACACACTCCAAACTCAAATAAAATAATACTGCGGAAGCATTTTACAAACTCAAGGATTATACAAATGTTACTTGTAATTATTCTCTCGAGCTAATGGGCTGGTGTCTTGGTATTGTCATGATCACACAAAGGGGAACTGGTTTCCAAGGAACATTCTATAAATTCTCTTGCCATGGGAGGTGTTGATGCCATTTCGGCTTTTCTTTGTTTGACAGGCGACTCTCTGGCATTTCATCTCCCACAAGGATCTGGCAGGGCCCATGGTTGATCCTGGCAGACACATCGTATCAGGAATGTGCTGCTCTGTTCACAGCACCGCACATTTAAGGATGGTGTTCAGACTTGCTTTGACCTCAGATAAGAACACATCTCCAAATGCTTCATGTGAAAGCAAATCACAGTGGATAAGATCCACCTTCCAGAAAGAGGGAGCCAAAGTCCTGCATTGTCACAACCTTATGGACCAATACATACTTCTTTCTCCTTGTCATGTGCATTATTCACACAGTCAAGATGTGAACAGCACTGGGGTAAAGTTACTAAAGAAAAGACAGGAGGGAAATGTTGGGGCAGAAGGTGAGAGGGTGCACAGAGATTTTTCCACCTCTGTTTTAGATTCATATCTCTTCAGATAAGGCTGTTGGCCTGCTATTCCTCTTGTTACGCTTTCCTAAAAGCACACCTTCTTTCCAGCCACTTCCCTCGGCCTTCCTTCCTGGTCTCTACTCCTTCCCTGCTCAGCCTTAAATTGGAGCTACCTTAGTCTTCAATTTCAGGAGAGCCAAGTTCTTGTCGGGTTTACCCCTGTATTCTCAGCGCTGAGGATAACGCCTTGCCCTTAGTAGATGCTCACTAAATATTTTCGGATGAGTCAGTGAATGAATGAATTGCTGGCAGACTATTTCCTGAATTCATTCTCATGCCCAAAGCCACCCAGAATCATGAGAGCATTTCCTGGAATAAGATTTGTTTCTCTACCAGTAATTCTAAACCCAAGGATCCCCTTTCCTTTTAAGGGGCTGCCCAGGGATCATCTGCCTTGGAGTCAATTTTCTTGCAACCATCTGTCTCTAAACTCTATTTTTTTCTTCTAGTCCCCTTATAGCCAAAAGTATTATAGGATCTGTCCACGGGGTATTTTCCCAGCCCTCTTCAAGGGCCCTGTGCATCCATTCCAAACACTTTGACTTTCTAGGAAATATTCCCAGTATTTCTCCTCCATTGGAAAACCAAAAATCATGTAAGAGTTCTAATTCCAGAAGGTCATTACCTCTGGAGAGTAGAGTAACTCATTTTTTGAGCCTTAGTTCCCCTTTTGCTGAAGGCGCTGTGATAACAATGAAAAGATTTGGTAAAATAATGCACAAGAAAATATCGAGGTTCAAGATTCATGACACACACACACAAAAATTGAGAAGAGGCAGGTCACCCCTGAGTATTCATAACTCCCATTTCCAGAGTTCACTGACATCCCATCCAGGGACCAGAATGTGGAAAACCACAGCAAAACAAGAGTGATGCTGGAGTTGCCTCTGAAAAAAGAAGATGTAAAAGAGAGGACAGAGGGAGGCCTTCACGGAAATTAAGCCACACAGCCAAGAGGCGAAGGCTTAGCACAGGAGGAGGCAGAGAATGACATAAGTAAGCAGTTCTCCATCTCCCAGGCCAGGGCTGAAAGGAACCTCAGGCAGTCTGTAAATAATTCTCAAAGGTGGGACCTGAGGAAAGGGATTGCAGGAACCTCTTTATGCCTCCTTATATTTTGTACCCAGGGCATCTTGCTTGCTGTCCCACATTCCCTGCTTTTGCAGTGGGTACTGATCTCGGAGAACATCGACTGCCCCCACTATGTCCCTAATTTCCTGGTACATTGGCCTCTACACCATCAGTGCCTGTGTGGCCTGGACCAAGAGTCACACAGTTCAGAATCTGGTAGCAAAAAGCAAAGCACTCTTGCCAATCAACCAAATCAATGCTGTTTTATGCCAATTAATATTTTACTGCCATTTGCCACAGAAGAATCTGTTTTGTATTCCAGACTTTCCAGGAGTGCTAAAAAGAAGGAAATATGCTAACCCAGCAATAATCCACAGATCTAATTACCTGGAAAATTCACAAAAGAATGCACCTGGCCTGTACAGTACACCTGAGTGTCTGCAATCACTTAGATCACAACAGACGTTAAAACTAATGAATCAGTACTATCAGCAAGAGAGTGAACCTCATGGAAAAGCATAGCTCCCCGCAAAAAATGACTTTACTAAGAAAAAGTAACCCACAAATTCTCTGATGAGGGTAAGAACATAGAAAAATGTAATTTCTTTTCCATTGTTTCTATCTTATGGAATTATTGTGGAGTTGATTGATGATGAAATGATTAAAAGGCCAAACTGTGATGAATTGAATATCAGACACACTTAAATTGGAAGCAATCTCCAGCAATGTCAAATCTACCAGTTTTATTTTAGGGTTGTGGAAACTGAGACACGGTGTTGTTGTTCTGCCCTGGGGTCTCACAGAGGAACCCTGATGGGAATGCTGGAATCCAAGCTCAGGCATTTTCAAACATCTGCTCAGTGCTGAGACCACTGCTGCTTATAGTGATATCAGCAAGTGAAATGTCCTTGCACCTGCAGAAGAATGAAAAGAAAACAGAAAAGAAAATGTTTGCCTCCATTTGTGACTTCCTGCCACTCACAGTTGTATCCACATAGTGGATTATACCAACCACATTGCCACACTTGGGAATCCCTGGTCTACTCCCCAACATCAGCCAGAAGGCTCACTTCCTCCAGACTGCCCCCCACTGGAATCCTGGAAAAGGGAGCCTTGTCAGTGAACTGAGTTTCTCTTTCTCAGTGCCTACACACATTTCCCCATCACCTAATTTTGAAAATGGAAAGCAGTTCTTGAATTTTAGCTGTAAATCATTGAAAATGATCCTTGAGATTCAGGTTCTTGTAATAAAAACATTTAATGAGGAATACCTACTTTGTGCCAGGCAGGACATGTGCTTTTATGTCATCTAATCTCAGAGCAATCTTGGAAGACAAGTATCATCAGCTCCATCTCACAGGAGAGAAAAACAAGGCACCGAATTAAGAAACCTTTCCTACATATCGAAACCTTAGTTGTTATTTCCTTGTTACTTCCTCAATTACTTTAAAAAATTGGCTACCTGTGTTTTCTGTCATTCATTTCCTAGTGAAATTTCAGTAAGCAGGAAAGTCCAAAGCCGTAAAAACTTCGATCTCTGCCCAGTGCTGAGAAGCCTCCAGCCACCCTGGGGAGAGGGAGTCCCGGGCCCAGCTTTCCTTCTGCTCTGATTTATCAGGGACCATAGGCAAAGCACTCGTCTTGTTTCCTCATCAGCAACATGAAGGACTTGGACTTGGTGATCTTGACGCTCCCTTCCAGCTCCAGATTTCTGTGATCAGCTTCCAAGTGCTACCAGCCGGCTGTAAAGTTCTGCGGATGCCCCTCTGCTTCTCCAATGTGTCTTCGCTCTTCTTCCCTGGACCCCTTTCATATTTAATGAGCATTGGTTGGAGCACACCCTGCCAGTCTCCCCAGCCCACTTAACCTGATCCTAGGTCCCTCAATGGACTTTTTTAACATTGAAACTTTTTTTTCCCACTACAAATTTGCTTCTTTTTAAAACACCCAACTCCAGTTCTGTCCAGGCTGTAGATTCGTTTAATATACCTTTGTCTCCTACCATGGATGTTAACTGAGCACAACCACTTCCTAAAGCTCCTTCCAAAGTGGGACCAAGGCGCAGTGAGTAGGGACAGGGAGAAGAGAGCAAAAGGAAAAGGAGCATTTAAGTTCAGTACAAGATAAAGGTCATATGATATTCACCACAGAAGCAGAGAAGTTAAAATTCAAGCTTGTCCTGGGCACATGAATTTCCACGCAAGTGCACAGTTCCAAACTTTAAAATACTTCTAATACCTGTGTTCTGGATTTACTTCCTCCTTGTGCTCTCTTTAGCAGCACATATACTAAAATTGGATTCGCTTCCTCCTATAATATGCTTAACACGGAAGAATAGCTTTCAGAATAACGTCATCTCATTTCATGAAATTCTTTGACTTATTTGCATTTGGACATTTATAGTTTGTTTCTTTGGATATCCCAACCACAAGCAACATTGCCATGAAATGATTTTAAGAAACTGAAAACCGATTAAAACCTACCCCTGTGCTATGCTGCACCTCAGTCCAAGTGTGTGGAGCTCCTGAGTGTGTGCAGTCCGGGCCAGTGTCGAGGGCTGGTGGGACCCATGGTGGTGGCTTCTCTGTGGACTCCGATTGCTTGGGGTCCACCCGGTCTCACCATGAATTCCCAAGCTTTGTGCCACTAACCCTAAATTTCCCCTAATTGCAACAAGCCTTGGAAAATTTGTAATGTTAAATCTGAAGCCGATTACTTCACACTGACACTCGGAATTTTCTAAAGCATGACAGACTTCATGAAACGTTTGAACAGCTCTGTGTCCCACAGGAAGAAAATTTTAAAGCTGTGCCAGGACAGAGTATGGGGGGCATCCAACAGTTTTTCTGAAGGAAACAATTCTGTTGATTGGAACAGTATTTTGCAAATGCCTCCTTAGTTTTCATAGGTTGCAGCTTTTTTAAATGTCCTAACATCCGTTTTACATTTATCTTTGTTGATGTTGCTGTTTTTAAGTGGAACTAATAGTCAAGCCTTTTAGGGCAAGTTCATTGTTTTGGATACAACTGTTCTCCATCCAACTCCACACAACTACCTTCCCACTATGAGGTGGGAAGAAAAGTTTTCAGTTCCTTTCATTATTCCTCCTTTGTCAGAAATCCATTGGTGTGGTTTTGATTTCCAGAGAGAAAAGAGAGTGTGTTTATGGTTTTGCCTTTATTTTTAGACTGTGTTCCTCAATTCTTCTGCTAACAGTGTATATTGTTACAGCAACCTCAAGTTCTAATTTATTTATTGTTAAGATGCTAATTATGCATTTGCCTTGTTTTTATTGAAACTAAATAAGAATAAAGTTAGCTCAGAATGCTTACGAATAGCCAATTGAGTTCCAAATATAAAATTTAGTCTTAACAGGGAGCAGGACAGAAGCCTTGCTAAGACCTCACATCCAGGGATGAGGTAGCACCATCTGACTTATTCTGATGGCTGCTTTTAGTAACATGGTGCAACCACCAGTCCTGTCAAAGTATAAGAAGGCCCAAGTCCCGTAATCATGCCCTGCCTGCCTGTGGACAGCAACAACAGTGCCATCGGTGAAACAGATGCCAGTCTTTGCAATGAGTGTCATAAGGGACCCAAGTCACTAGCTGCCTTTGACAAAAAGGCACCATTAAACCAGAATGTCAGAGCTAAATGGAACTTGGAGGACCACTTGGCCCTGATCCCCACCTTACATTGGAGGAAACTGAAGCCCAGAATAGGGAAATGACAGTCACACTTAGTAGGTCAGTCAAATGGCCAAAAGTCAAACCTTGACTTCCTAACTTCTAAACAGTTCTCTTTCCAAAATCAGCCCCAAAGCCACAGCTGCATGTGGGTGCAGAGGAACCCCTCCACTCTCATTCTTCACCTCCCGCTGTGGAATTGAAAAGGCCTCTGCTTATTAATCCTCTGCCATACACCTGCTTGTGAGCTGAGCACTTCACCCACACGGTCTCACTTAATTCTCATAACTCCCTAAAAGTGGGCATTATTGCACACAATTCAGCTATGGAGTGAGGAGCTCAGTAACTCCCCTAAGGTCACACGACTGTTAAGTAGCCAAGCCAGGATGTACTCCAGAGTCTTCTCTCTCCCTAGTTCACTGTCTGACCCACTCCCGCTACCTATCTCATGTTGCTTTGCTCATTTCTTTCCTGCCTGATGCTAACAAAGCCCATACCTCATAACCTTCCTCCCTGACCATCAAACTCTTGACAGTGATTGGGGCAGCAACCGAATACCCCCACACCTCAAAGGAGGGGCCTCTTCCTAGTGCCAGGAAGTAAGGGATGACTGACTGGTCAGCAACTCCTGGTGATCCCAGTCCTCTTATACTACTGGTATAGGATGGGTATGTGATCCATCCAGGCCAATGAGAAGTAAAGAGGAAAAATTCTCAGCTTCAACTTACAATACTGATACAAACATGGAACGTCTGGAGCTTGGGAAACTACACTGTGAAGATGAGGTAACAACCACAACAGCAAGAACCGAATGTAATGTGAGGTATAATGGCACAGCCCTGTAACTCTAGCACAGAGGAAAGCTGAAAGAGCAGAATCACAAATTCAAGTCCCACCTGGGTAATTTAATGAAACCCTGTCTTGAGCTAAAAAATACAAAAGAGCTGGAAATATATATATCAGTGATAGAGGTTTCTGGGTCGGATTCTTTGTACCACAAAACAAACAAAAAACAATAGAGTGAAGATGGAGGCACGAGATTATTAGAAAAATCATGGCTTCTAGGTGTTGGAAGACTTTCTACATCTGTATCTCTTGCCATTTTCCAAAATTAACTATTTATTGCCTAGCCCACCACGAATTAGATATTCTGTTCCTAAAAGCCAGAAGCATTATTCATCACCTGAACCCTTCATTCGGAGTCATGTGCTTTAAAAGTAGCTGTTGGCTATTTTGAATATGTATGGATCTTTTATTAAGGAAGATCAATCCTGCTACTTTGAGGATAAAATTTAGATATAGGGATATGTACTCCACATACATGTGGCCATATAAAAGAACATTGTTCTATATCCACCATGGGTTAGTACATCACAGGATTACTCAGTAGTGAACAACAAATTGTTAAATATTCAAACAGAGTCCAGGTTTTGGTCATGCGGGTTTCATCAGGGCCATCTATTTCATGAATAGCTCAGTCAGCTGATCACCTAGAAAGGAAGAAAATGTGATGTTTTAGTCTCTACCAGGGACCCAACCCAGGAAGGTTTCTCTTCCTAAATCTACGATTTTTTTTCTTCCGTCTCTCTCTAATGGCATATCCTAGGATTTATTTGAACACATACATGATAGGCTTTCATCAACATTTACTGTTTGGTTTGATCTTATTTTGAGACTATACTATAGCACTTATGACATGGACAACTTTTTGAACATGCTCTTTTTCTGTGCCTGCCATCCCCAAATTGGCATTTATTCAATCAACAAACATAGATATGTGCTGAGCATTCTGTTAAGAATTTAGTACTACTGTCTGAAAGGGTTGGGCCATGTGCTTTGTCTTTTTCTAGTGATAACACAAAGAGAAGTTATTTCATTATGAAGAAGTTACCGTACCTGAAGTATGATGAAAGAAGTAAATGTAGGAACCTTTCATGGTGGCTCATGTCTGTAACCTCAGAGTTCTAGCAAGCTGAGGCTGAGCACTGCAAATTCAAGCTCACTCTGGACAGTTCAGTGTCTTAATAGGACCCTTTCTCAAAAATTAAAAGATAAAAAATTTAAAAGCCAGCAGATGTAGCTCAATATGAGAGCCTGGGGTTCTGTGCTCAGTACTACCTCTCAAAACAAAATTTTAAAGCATTTTTTCCATCCCAGCATAAATTTCTAAATCTTAAAAAAATAAATTACAATAGATTGTGTCATTCTCCTGTAACATGGGCCTTCCACCTATAAACTGAAGCTGTGCTTTCCATTCATTCACAAATTCCACCGCCAACAGCAGCTCCAGACCTCACTGCACCTCTGCTTCGAAGGCCTGCAATCTCTGAACCCATGCAGGTGCATTAATCTTCTCTACGCCTCATATTGATGTGTCCTGAGAATTCTCTTTCAAACATGATGGGAGTCAGAGAACCTATTCTGTGGATGAATTGAGGTCCCCACCTACTTCCTGGGGGATCATCCCACACTCCATATTCCTATTCATAGCCAAAGGTTTCATCACTAGCCCTGATAAAGGAAGACAGAACTGCCAATGGCCCAAGATAACTGTGCACAGAAAACATCTAATTCAAACCTTGAAAGATAGTATCATACTCCTTGAGCTAGTTCCTCCTTCATGGACATGAACTAAAAAGGAGTAGCAACTTTGGTTTTTTGTTGTTGGTTTTTTTTTTTTTTTTTTTG
>NW_022900942.1:28833448-28944851 GCF_012274545.1 Fukomys damarensis | reverse complement strand
TTTTGTTTTTTTTTTTTTTTTGGGGTTTTTTTTTTTTTTCATGTTCGTCTGGTCTTTTGGGCTGAAAACTGGGTAACAAGATGAGACAACATCTAGTGTGAAATCCACTAGAAAGAGACTCACCACAAAGACTATGAGCTTCTTCAGGGCTCAGGATTTGTTTCTTATTCATTTTTTTTAATCCTTTGTCCCTATAATAGTCCCCAACACAAAACAGGTACACAGTAAATGTGTGTGTGTGATAAGTAAATGAATAGGCTTTGTTGTTGTTATCTTTTTCCATTCTCATCCTCACCATCATATACAGGTCGATCTAACTTTGTACATTTCATTGGAGATATGGCAGGTAAAGAAACATAGTCTCTAATAAAATATGATATTCTGGTCTAGTTTTTAAGATCAGCACTACAAAAGTATGATAAAATGTAGAGCTGTGTTTAAATGACATGTTATTTTCAACTTGCATCTTAAAAACCCTGGAATGAAAATTTAAATTGGGGATCTCAACCTTGTCAGAGAGGGAGTTATTAGATGCCCATTGAAAAGGTCCCCAAAATGAGACCCTCACTTGGAAGATGCCCCCCACCTTGCTTGGACATCTTAAAACCCCCACAGGGAACAAACCCAAAGACAAAAGCACCTGATTTCCCAATCAAGCATTGTATTTGTCAGAGTGGTTGATTGGGGTAGTTCTGACAGCAATTTTATCACATTTAACATTTGTTCATTTCACACTTCAGGCTCTCTCTGGATCACAGAATTTGTTTCATTGGCATTTGTCATATCTCGGCTATCTTCTTTCACCACTTTGTAGATGGTGGCTTTTTTAGGCGACTTTTTCTGAGCTGGTTTTTTTTTTTTTTTCCTAGGATGCCAATCCAATCTGGTATTTCAAAATGCCAACACCATTGGCCCTGCTGGAAACCGATTAAACAATTTCTATGCCTAACAGCTCTTTTCAAGTTGCTGAGTTTTTGATTTTCATTTCTTAAGGCTAAATTTTCACACACACAAAAATTGCCCACTCTTTGCATGCAAATGAAGCAGTTTAGAAATGGAAATTCAAGCACAGTGAGCCCTGCATTAATTTACAAATCCATGGCATATTTAAAATATTTTTTCAAATTGCTTCACACGTTTTGGGTGTGTGACACATCGCCATTTAACTTAGTCAAAGTTATTTTGCTGATAAACTTTAGATAACTCCAAAGAAGGCATCTTTGGGAGAATCAAGAGAGAACTCTATATTTTGGTCCATTATTTCTTTTTTCATTAAAATAAAATGTGATCAACTTAGATGAGCTGAAGGCAGGAGATCCTCGCTCAGGTGAGAAACTTGAATGAATGGGAGGGGGAGGCAAAATCAGTGTCCTTGTAGGAAAAGGCTATAAAAGTACACAGGCGCTCAGCACTGACTATTCAACCACTTCCTCTCTAGCTCCTGTTAGGACAGAACTCCATGTACGTCCACGCCTCAGAACTTGTGGGCAAGTATCCTCGGCAAGTGAATCCTAGCTCTCTGTTGTACACTTGCTTAGAGAGAATGTATGTTTGATTCAAATTTGGCTATTGAAGGAAAACGTTTTTTCTCACCTTTTCATTTTCTTAGACTGCATCAATGCCAGCACTGCAAGAAAAAATTCTCAAAGGTTTGTTTTCTTTTTCTTTTTTTAAGGAAATCTTCCATTTATCAATTAGCCTATCCTCAAGCAACTCAGATTCAAGCCTTGAAACCTATAATGTGCCCTATCAGATAGAAATAAGACTATGGTGTCAGTATAGAGACAGATAGTCCATGGAACAGAGTTTGATCTGAGATGACCCACATGTGTAGAAAATCCAACATTGTAAATAAGTGGAAAAAGAAAAAAATGCTACCATGATAGAGACAATGAGTTAGCTATAAATGAAAGGAGGGAGAAAGGGAAGAAAGGGAGAGAAGGGAAAAGGGAAGGAAGAGAAAAGGAAAGGAAAGAGTGACACAAAGGGAGAAGAAAGGAAGAACACAGGAGAGAAAGAAGAGACTGAGGTGGAAGGGAGAAAGGGAGGTAAGAAGAAAAAAGGAAAGACAGAGACAGAAGAGAGAACACAGACAATCCTCTCACACCACTTGCTGAAATCAATTACAGCCAAGGGTGGTGGCACACATCTGTAATCCCAGCCTCAGAAGGATGAGGTAGGAGGAGCACTGTGAGTTCATGAGTTCTAGGCCAGCCTGGGCGATAGAGCGAGTTGAGGCCAGCCCAAACTGCAAAGTGAGATCTTGTCTCAAAAAGCAAAAAAATTAAAATCAATTACAGATGGATCAAAGACATATGGAAAAGAACACATCATAATTTTTAAAAATTGTGGCCTCAGATAGGGAATATTTAAAAATTACCCCCAACAAAAGAAATTATAAAGAAAATACAGAAGTAGACTCAAACAGATTAATTTCTATTCATCAGAAGACCTAAAAAGAGAATCAAGAGACAAGACTCAAACTGAGAGAAGACATCTATAATTCCTGTAATTAACAAAGAATTAATACTCATAAAACAAAGAACTTCTACAAGTAAACAAGAAAAAGACAGCCCAGGCAGGGACAAATAATTCACAGGCAAAAGAGAGGAAGAGACACTTCACAGATGACACAAAATGAATGCCCAGTAGCATATGGGGAAATGTTCACTAATAATCAGGAAGATGCATAATGAGGCCATGATGAGATATTATCTACTCCCTTTAGGTAGGCAGAAAAAAGTTTCAATCTGACAATATCAAGTGTTAGGAAGATATAAGAATAAGGATATAGAATAATGAGTACTCTCACATACTGCTGCAGGGAGCCAAAACTATGACTCTGCTGTGGAATATCAGTGAGCATTACCTAGTAAAATCAAACCTGAACGCACAGATCTACAACCACTCCCACAGATAAAGCCACTCCCAGACAGACAGACACACAATTGCAAGAGAAATGCAAGCCCATATTTGCTAAGAAATATGTACAAAAATATTCACGGTAGCACTGTTCTTCAAAAAAAACAAGTCAACATCCATAAAGAGGAGGATGCATGAATGGATTATGAGAGTCACACAATGGAATGTTAACCATCAACATGGTAAGTCCAAAATGTAGGACAGTGAGAAATAAAAAGCAAGTCTTAGAAAGATGTAGTGTGACTTTATTTACCTAAAATTCTAAAACAAGCAAAAGAAATCCATGTAAGAGATTATTTAGGAATATCTAGACATAAAGCAAAGCAAAGGGGTAACTAACAAAACTGAAGGTAGTGATTGCTTCTGGAGAGAAGCAGAGGGGATTATCATTTGGGGATGTCATACATAAGGCTTCAAAATTATCAGTACTACTCCTCTACCTATTGGGTTCATTTTTCATTACTCTAGAAATTGTACATAGGTGTTAAAAAACACTCTTACAGGATTATTAACTATCATTATTTCAGTTTTAAAACAAACTTGGATGTATGTGAGCAAACTAAGGGTGCAAAAAAACATAGCACCACCCTCCCTGGCCCATCCTACTCAATCCGAAGTCCATGTGGAATTCCTCCTCAATGTTGCTTGGGAGGCACAGCAAGTAGGTGCAACAGCACTCTATCTCACAAAGACTCTTGCCCTGAAGTCCCAGTCAAGTGATTGATGTCAATTCAATGGAATTTTTCAAAGTTCTATGGCTTATATCTAGATGTCCTCCCAAAGCCCCAAGTGCTCAAAGCTTTGGGGAGGTGGTTGGATGGTGAGTGTGTGATTCTGGTCTAGATGTGTGATGACTGCATTAGCCCACAATTCGTTAGTGCAGTTCTGGGTGTGGCTGAGTGGATTTACTGAAGGCACAAGACTCACTTTGAGTGAAAGTGGCACCAACCAATAGCCTTATAGCTTGAATGGAATAAAAGGGAAAGGGAGGCTCACTACTGGCTGCCTCCTGCCTGCTACTGCCTGAACTGTTTCTCCTCTGCCATGCCTTTCTGCCATGCTGCTCTGTCTTGGAATCAGCCAAATATGAGCAAAACCTCTACAAATTGTGAGCTAAAATAAATCTTTCTTCGTTTAACTCGTGGGTGTATGGCATTTTGTACCAGCAGTAAGAGAGTAACTAAGACATAAGAGAAGCAATTTATCTTGTTATGTGTCTAGTCTGTGCTTGTTAGACCCTGTGTTAGCTACTTTCCTCTCCTTGCTGAGACAAAATACCCAACACCCAAAGTTAAAGGGGAAAATGTTTATTTGTCTTACAGTTCACAGAGGTTTCAGCAGGTAATCAGTGGGCTCCATAGTAGGGTGGATGTCAAACAGGCACTGCAGAGAAGAAACAACATGGTGTGCACAAGGCAGCAAAAGCAGCAAGGGGCGATATCAGCATCTTTCTGCACCTTTTATCTTATTCAGACTACTTGGGGTGGTTAGTACTTACACCCTTAATCCTAGCGCCCTCAGGCCTAGAACTGTAGCATGAATCAATCACATTCTAGATCCAGACACCTTTGAAAACACATGAGACTCTGGGGGGATATCTAAATACAAGCCATAACAGACCCTAAATTTTCTTATGTGAGTCCAAGAAAATGATGGATATATATTTCCTCAAATCTTAAATGCACTTTCTGTAGCTATTTTAACATCTTTGAAATTGCGATTAATTTTCAATCCATGGCATGACACAAGTTTGATAGCATGTTTTTTCTTAGCAGAAACACAAATAGTGGTTAACTTAAAGTTGATAATTTCTTAGATTGTCAAAACATCATTTCCACAAGGATTCCCATCAATCAAGGAAACAAAGAGATGATCCCAGAACATGCAGAGTATAGAATAAGCCCTAGAAGCTGGAATTCACTGTCTGAAACAATCCACACCTGAGCATGGCTCTCATGGGCAGGAAAGCACAGGGCTCAGGAAGAAGGAGAAAAGTTTCTGTTGAACCAAAATGCTGGTAAATGCTCAGTTCAACTTGTTGTGCATTCATTTTAAAACACCCCTGCATAGAAAAATATTGAAGTCCAACTCTTAAGGATGCTCTGCTAAACCCTCCTTTCAGGTTGTTCCCAGTGTACCTCAAAATATTGACCTAACACAGACATACAGGTAATGACAGGCATAGCATACGCAGCAAAGCTCAGCCAGGGCCAGTGAAGGCCAGAAATGAGAATAAGAGCAAAGTAGGGCCAGAGATTTAGCTCAGTGGTGCTGCACATGCCTGGCAAGCACAAGGTCCTGAGTTCTCTATTCATGGTACTGGGAAAGGAAGAAAAAGGAAGGAAGGAAGGAAGGAAGGAAGGAAGGAAGGAAGAAAAATCAGAGCAAGTTCACACAGCTATTCCTAAGGTCTGAGAATCAGAGCATCCTCTCAGTGTAGGGAGAAAAAAAAAAAAAAAAAAAACGCATGTTAACCCTCCGTTTCTTTAAAGACTAAGAGAAATTTGGTTTATATTTTATCCCAAGAGGCTATTTCTGTATCTGCATATATGACAAGCTTTTGCAAAGCATGAACAGAAAAGGCTCTGATCTCCTGTATCTCATCAATTCAATGTGCACAGTTCATTCCACAAACCCTATGACCAGGCCCAGTACTGGGGTTCTCCATGGTAAGAGACAAAGTCCAACAAGGTAAATTTGACAGAACTTCCACTCAGAAAATAATGAGTAGGTGATATTTTGCCACCCACAGTGCTGAGAGGATGAAAGCACCTCTCTATCAAAATCTCTGGTTGATAAAGAATAGATCATGCTGCCCAGATGGTCTTGGACATGTGGTCTGAGACAAGGGAAGCAATCTAATTGAATGTTAGCAGGAATTCATAAGTCACCAAGACACTGCAAACCTAATAGAACAGCCTATCTGTCTATCTATCTATGTATCTATCAGGTGTTTTTTACCCACTCCTTTCACTCACTAACCTTATCCTGTCTTAACTTTTATCTCAGTAACAGTCACTAACGTTTAGTACTAGATTAAGGATTTACCAAATGATGTGAATATGTATCTTTTATATAAAGGTTTGTTGTTGTTTAGTTTTTTGTTTGTTTTGTTTGTTTGTTTGTTTGTAGACAAGGTCTCACTTTGCAGTGCAAGCTGGCCTTGAACTCAGTATGTAGCCCAGGCTGGCCTCAAACTCATGGCAGTCCACCTGCCTCGGCCTCCCAAGTGCTGGGATTACAGGTATGCACCACCACTCCAAGCATAAAAATAAAGTTCCTAAAAGTTATTTGCTTTCTACAGATTCTTTGAGCCTCTAAGAGCTATTTGATAGGTTGTGATTTAGGTATTATTAGCTATATTTACGGTATTAGACACCAAGTTCTTCCTAGGATATCAAGATGAGATTCTTTCTGTGTTCAGAAGAAATTATTTAAATTTATGGGAGGAGCATCTACAATTTTCCATCTACTCATGTCAAAGCCTCCTTAGGCTAAGTCTAACTAGAAGGGGCCCATGTTTACTTGGTTTGATATGCTATGAGCAGAGCAAAGCCATGTACACATAGTATTTACTAAGTTCAGACTATTTACAGTTTAACTGTTCAGAGTTTCTGTTCAGACTTGATTTGAACAGAAGGGAAGAGTGGGAATTAATCGTCACATATTTGAGTTTGGATTGAGAACAGAACAATGATCTGACCTACCCTGGTCCAAACTGATGAGATCTAACCTACTTAAATACAAGGGTTAGGTAACTGGTATCCCAATCCCTAAGGGTCATCAAGATATGAGTCTTACCGCTTCCCTTAAAGGAAACTTTGGCAGAGAAAGAAAAATGTAGGTAAAATATGAGACCAATGCTGAGCACCTCTTTGCCATTTGGTTGTGTTTTCTTTCTACATCATGGAATTAAGTGGTAAAAAGGGATACTATATCATAGTGGACTTTCCTCTGCCCTGAGAGGTGATCGTTTCCTGCATGGTAGTTTTATTCTTATTTGGCATTTGGATTTTTAAATGACTCATAGATTAATGCTTCAATGTTGCATGTGTAATTGTCTTGGCAGAAAAAGATGTCTTTGTTCTTGCCCATTCACCTTTTGTATGGCATTTCCCACTCCTGTTCCCTTATTTATGACTTGTTGACATACACCTATATTTAGCAAGTGTTTTGCTAATATCTAAGGAGTCATCAAAGGTGCAGCTGTTTCATCTCTACAGGAAACTCCAGCTTTAGGGGGCTAGCTCTACTCTATGAGGATCTGCTCCGAAACATGCCTCTGCATGAAGATGAAAAATACACTTCTTAATGTTTAAATTAGCTGGCTAATGCTTTTAGCTTTCCCCCCAGTTTAAGTTTGATGAACTCATGTGTTATTCTTGGAGGACTGTCAAGCTAAGGAGGATGTTTTCCTGGTCACCTTTATGTAGTTATATTTGGTTGTTTTTTCCTTCTTTTCCAGAGGCTCCTTTCCTAATTGTATGGATATGTGACCTTGTTTTTATGTTTTTGGTGTCCCAAGTTAAGGAACATGTGCTGATCCTCACCTGTTCCTTCCTGAGTTGCTGGTTTGTGTCACACATGTGTGGCTCACTTCCTCCACGTCCACAGGCAAGGTGATACTCTAGAATGATTACTCCACTCCAGATCTATCGTTATGTAAATGTGGCAGCAGAAGTCATTACAAGGACTGCCATGCTCAAATGCCATCCAAATCGGGTTAATTAATAATGTATTCAAAATACCATATTTTAAAGCAATCTCACCCATATAAGACAGGGTTGTTATAAAGTTCTCTCAGGAGAAGAAAAAGCTCAAAAACAATTCCCACAAGACCTCATTGGTTTCTCCAAGATCTGATTTCTATCCATTCTTAGAAACAGAAAATATTTATTCTCCATTGATATGGACTTTCAAAAATCAGAAGTGGAAAAAAAACCCTTTTATCTAAAAACCAATAAAATAGTGATGAGAATAAGTTCTCTTGAGGACAACAAACACAGAAGACTGGAATAAGTAGAAGGGTGCATTTGAAGTGATGTCTTCTGCTCTTCCAATTATTTCTTCCATCTGCAAATCAAATGCTCTTGTGATAGAATCATAGGAGGGATGACAAACTAGTATTCATCATCAGCCTACTCCACACGATGTTTTAACACACGTTTTGGAAAGACGTTACTGTGTTACAGGGCTGAAGAGTACCAGCTCCAGAGTCAGGCTGGCAACCTACTTCCACCATTATGGGCTGTGAGTTCTTAGCCAGTTATTTTAATTTCCCATTGCCTCAGTTTCCTCATCAGTAAAATGAAAGCTCATAATAGTGACACACTCAGGGAGTTATAAGGAGTAAATAAGTGGATCTTAAACAGTGCCTGGAATATAATAACCATTATATAAGCATTTGGTAAGCCTAAAAGTTAATCTAAACTAATTAATAAACAATCCATCCATCTATTTGCTCTCCATAATCCTCTGAGTTAGGTTTTGTTGTAGACATCTTGGGTGCTCAGAATTCACTGCCCTCTTTCTCCTTGTGGACAGGGCAGACCTCCACATGACAGAGGCTATAGATGCCATATGCTGGCCTTCCCAGCATCCCTTGTAGCTGAAACATAAACAGGAAATCCGGTTCTGCCCAGTGGAACCTAAGGAAATTTTTGCTGGAGTCTTTAAGAAAGATTTCTCTCTGTCTTAGAAAAGGAGTTGGACAAGAAGAAGCCCTATGATTCCTGTCTTCTGATATCACTCTGCAGCAGTCATCTTGGACCCAATAGAGCAAAACTGGTTTGGGGTACCCACCCTGGAACCATTTATGCCAGGCTTCTTATCTAGAATTGTGTTGAGATGATACATGTCCTTACTCATTAAGCCATTTTCAGCCTGGTTATCAATACTCATAGCCAAATGCATCCTAACAGTGATAAGATTGATTTATATGAGGACATGGAGGGTTGTAAACTTTAATTGACTTTGCCAACTAGACAAGTCATAGGCCTAGAATTTCAATTCAGTCTAACTAGAGTGTGAACTCTTTCTGCTGCATCATGAATCTCCAACCATGGTGCTCACCTACAGGGCAAACTGGTCTAGGCCTCAGAGCATCAGGGGACCATTGGTGGGCTGGGATAGTAGGGAAGAATAAAATATAAAAAAGTTCTATTTGTGGTGTCCCTTTCATTGACTGAAAATCACTTTTACCTCTAGAAATGCATAGTGGAAGGGAGCTTATAGAAGATCATCCAGTTAAGATGACAAAACTAGTCCAAAGTCATACACCTGGTTAGTGGCAATCAGATAAAAACTATCGCTCTTTCCCTATATCATACAGGGAGCTACTGGATAAACAGTTGGACATTCGACCATGGAACTCAGAGAAGAATCAGGGCTGGAGATGAATATTTCAGAATCACCAACATTCCAAGGTCCTTTCAGGGCTCTAAAGGAGTGGAGAGGAGAAGCGTTTGGAGAACTAAACCTTGAGCTGCCAGTTACTGAGTGCTTACTATGTGCCAAGCACTGTGCTGATTTATGGACACTAATCTGTTAGTCCTTAATAAGAAATCAAGAGTCAGATATCACCACTGACCCCCATCTTACATATGTATAAGTTAAGGCACAGAAAGGTTTGGTTTTTGCTTATTGTTTGTTTACTTGTATCTTGTCCAGTGTCACAAGATAGTAAATATGAAGCTGGACTATAACCCAGGCAGTTAGCCCCAAATTTCTTATCGCTGTAGCATGTATTCTCAAGTGCTATGTTTCCATATCTTAGGCTCAGATTGTAGACACTTGCTTTCATAATTTAGAGAATGAGTATAATATTATTATACTAGTAGTCGATATCATAAATTATTATATTAGTAGTCGATATCATAAATGCCAACAAGCTCAGCTCTAAGATCATGATCCATCAGCCTAGTATGATACCACTGAAGCCAGATTACTCACATAGCATACCAGTTCAACACCAAGAATACCAATGAAATAGAGTTAACCAGAGAAAGAGAAAAATTCAACTTCAAAAAACATACATAGAGCCAGGAATGGTGGTATGAGCTTGTAACACCAGCACCCTGGAAGGCTTAGGTGGAAGGATCACAAGTTCAAACATAGCCTAGGCAAGTCAGTGATTTAGCAACACCCTCTGTGAAAAAAAAAAGTAAAAATGGATATGCCTCAGTGCAAAGATATTCTGGGGATATACCTCAGTGCAAAGGTCCTAAGATCAGTCCCCAGTACCAACAAAAGTGCACTAAATTTTGTAATGAAAAATTTGAAAGGCCACATTTAAAAATTTTTAACATACAGCTGTGCTTTATGTCTTACATTGTGTTTCTCTTTAGTGTCACATGGTAGGAGTACCTTGAGGCCTGCATCCAGCCTTGTAATTGGCAAGTCTTGAGGGAAGACACCTGCTACAATGGCCCTGTTTCAGGATCTCATCATATCTCTCCACATTATTACAAGAATTCTTAAACATCTGCCTCTCTCTCTCTCTCTCTCTCTCTCTCTCTCATCCTATCTTCCTTGATTTCACTCTCCACAGTGCAATAGAAAAATGATCAAGTATAAATCTGAGCTTGTCTTTCCTAAAGTGGCCTCTGTCATTCCCATGATAAAATCTAGGCTTCTTAGTGTAACATCCAATGCCCTTTGTGTTCCAAGTCCTATTTGTCCCTGACATTTCACACACCAGAATATCAAAGTATGCTTTGGCATCTCTCTCTCTCTCTCTCTCTCACACACACACACACACACACACACACACCTCATGTTTTCATGCCTCTTTTAGCAATGCTTTCCAATCTTTTACTTTGCCTATACTAATTCAGAGCTTTCAAGAGTCTTCAAAACACCTCACTGCCCCACTTATTACTATCTCTACGAACTACCTAAGTCATGTGAGTCTCCTTCCTCATATTTAAAGATGATATTAATAAAAATGACTGAGATAATCCAATTATACAATGTCTGCAGAAAATTCATCTTAGATATAAGGACACATATAAGTTAAAATTAAAAAGATGTAAAAAGACTATGGGGATTGCAACCAAAGAAGAGCAGGGTGGCTATAGCAACATCAGACAAATAGAGTTTATGATGAAAACCATCACAAGAGATCCAGGTACCAAAAAAAAAAAAAAAAAATTACAAGAGAAGAGGACATTATATAAACAAAATAGTGAATTCTTCAAGAAGATTAGATGGTTAACATGTATGCACCAAACACCAGAGTTCATAAGCATAAGCAAACATATATAGGTTTGAAGGCAGAAGTAGACACTTGACAATGATAACAGACCAAAATGTCACTCTCAAGGATGGTAGAACAAACGGAAGACAAGGGCAGAAGGACTTCAACATACTATAGACCAGCTGGACCTGCAAGACATAGAATATTTTACCCAACAATAGCAATTGCACACTTTTTTCAAGTATATGTTCATAAATTCACAAATCGAGTCTTAACAAAATTGAAGGTTTTTTTCCTGCTGTCATTAGTACCTGCCCATTTGCAATCCTGAAGCCAGCATGTAGATAGTTCAACTTTCCTGAGATTTCTAAGATAAAAGGACCGCATGCAGAGGTGGTTAACAAACCAAACTGAGCTCAGTATTCAGCCGCAGCACCTAGCAACATTGAGCCCAAATGTCAGGCATGTGAAAAAGAAGCCCTCTTAGAAGTAGGTCTCACCTAAGTTTCCCCAAGTGATACATAAGATGAAGCAAGGAAAATCCTGTCCTAAATTCCAGATTCACAAAATCTGTGAGAAACATTTGGGGGACAGTTTGATATAAAGAAATTATCAAAATAATATCACTTCATAGAATTAACTGTTTCTCCAAATTAGGCAAATTTATTAAGCAGTTACTTCAGAGATTCAAATAGTCTCCTCTTCAACCCTCTGCAGTACTGAAATATAATTCAGTTCTCTTGTAAATCACCTCAAGTTAGCCCTAGACTCCACAGGCTTAAGGGCATGCCCCTAAAGGACATATGCTTAGCTGCAAGTTCAGGGTTGCCCAAGCTGCCTGCGCTTCTGGCTACACAAACGATCCAGGGAGTTTCCATGGCTCCACTTGTGTTCCAAAATTTCCAGAATGACTCATAGAATTCAGGAAAGCACTGCACTTACAATTTCAATTTCATTATAAAGGATGCAGATCTGAATCAGCCAAGTGAAGAGACACATAGGGTAAAGTGAGGCAGAATCCCAAGCCAGTCTTTTTGTGCCCTTAACCCACAAAATAGGAGTGCATCACCATCCTGGCATATTGATGGGTTCACCAAGCAGGAAACCCTGAACTTTGGTGGCTAGTTTTTGTTTGTTTGTTTGTTTGTTTTTTTGGAGTTTCACTACATGGACATAACCGAATGAATAGTAGGTCATGTGATTTAACTCAACCTGCATCTCCTCTTTGTTCTCCCAGAGGTCAGATTGGCTAAAAGTTCCAATCCTTTTAATCACTTCCTTGATCTTACTGGAGAAGAGCACCCCCTGAGTCATCTCAATAGACTAAACTCAGGTGTGGTCCAAGTGCTCCTGAATAACACAAGGACTACAGTTACTCAGCAAATTCCAAGAATTAACAGTACTCTTCCCAGGAATAAAGGACAAAAGCCAGTCAAATCTCTCAGTGTGTAACTCTCCTTCCAACACACCTGCATCATGATACCAGGAACTCTGAAAACCGTACTTCTCTTTTGTATCAGCTTCCAGTTAGGCTTTGCCAGAGGGGTCCTAGAAGACCAGAAGGGGAAAAAATGACTTGAATACTTTAGCTTCCTGACAGCAAACCTCAGCTGCTCTTCCTCAGCAGTGTGGGAGACAACTGCAGACATGTCCCACTATCACTTCTACTTGACAGATACAAAGCTATGTTGGAACAAGTGCAAGTGCCCTCTCTGCAAGACTGCTACTTATCTAAGTGCCAGCCTCTGCTTTGAGGATCCGTAAATCTATTTTGGGTGTCTAGAATTTACAGTTTATAGAATTTTGTCCATCATAGGATTTGGCCTGGAGGTAAGAGTATGCAATCTAAACTCACTGGCATCCAAACTCACCCTACTTAGTTTTTTGCTTCCTTTTGTTTTCTGTTTGTTGTTCAACATGCATCTCATTTGGTACCAGCAAAACTTGCCTCATCAACAAGCACCCTCCCCTCCTTTCTGGTTTAGGTATAATCTCTATGCCTTGAATCCTGCATATTGCTGGTCTTTTGACCATCAAATGCTTTCTTTCTCTTCTTTAAAAATCCCTGCTTTTGCGATAGAAAGACTCAACTTTTCAGATTTTTGTCTACTTTGTAAATTTAAAACACCTATTTGTGTCCCCTATTAAATTTTTTGCTTTTGGCTAATTCATGGAAGACCAATGATTCAGTGAATGGAGGATGTGGGACACTGAGAGAGTTATGAGGGCAAGGGTTTAGTTACTGTTACTATCTTTGTGCTTTATCTAGTCACATTCCTTAGGGCCTTTAGAATTTCCAGATTTAGTTGACACTTTTCTTAAGAAAATTTGCGAAGTAAGATTATCAGATTCTTGCCAGATATGGCATGCATGATGGTCTTATTCAACTTTCCTGTTACTAAGACACAATACCCAACATTCACAACTTAAAGGAAAGATTTAATTTGGATCACAGTTTTAAGGGATTCAGTCCATGGTCGAAGAAATATGGCAGGACAAAGCAAATCCACTTAGTTCATGGTGGCTGGGAAGCAAAGTAAGGGAACTGTGCCAAGGAAGCAGGGGCCAGGAACCATATATAGACCTCAAGGTCACATGTCTATGACCAGATATACCCAGAAGTATGCTTTATTAAACTCCTGGTAGATCCCAAACTGATCAAGTCGACATAATTAAACTTAACCACTCATGGTGACTAACTTTTCAAGATGATATATATGGCATTTTTTTTATTTATTTATTTACTCGAAAACTAGTGTGGACATATTACTTGGAAGCTACATGTATATGAGATATGACCAAAATATACAGTTAATGTTTATGTATTACAGGAAAAGACAAACTGTCTTTAATTTCCCTCAAAATACTCTGCCCTCACTTCGGACACTCTTATCCTATCCTTCTAAATGCTTCCTGAAGCAGTTCTAGAAGTCTTTTTATTAGATGTAATTAAAAGAAATATGGTGAATGCTGATGCCAAGTGTCATCCATCGGAAAGGTAGGCTCATAAAAATATTATGATGAGTCCTTACTCACCTTATTATGGCATCTGGCACTGTGGCTCTTCCCCAAAGTCAAAATGAGCATGGAAGCTCAATGTTTTGAATCAGTTCAGGACACTGAGGCAACCACAGCAACACAACTAGAGACACAAAAGAGGACTTCCAGAGCTCCTCTGAAAGTGGCAAGAATGATGGAATAGGTGTGTTTGAAGTGAGACAGACTAGTTTGAGGATTAATGACAATGTGTCTTTCATTGTAATAATTTTTTTAAATTAAGCATTAGCTATATTTTTGGATCACATTTCATAATAGTGTCCTACTGAGGATTCAAGTATGAAGAGACAGCCACGGAAACAATGTACAGTGGTTAAAATTATTGAAACTTAGAAAATTGGAAGTAGGAGATAATAGAGTTGAAATTAAGACTTTTGAGGACAGTGTATCAGCGGACTGGTTCTGGTGCCTCTGAACTTGGAAGGGGATGCATAGAAAACAACAATAGGTAATTGCCATTTCTCTCCTACACTGGTAAGAATTAAATTCAAGGAACCACTCTGCTTTTACATAGTCTACATATTCACTATCTCTCTCATGGCTACCTTAAGAGACATGACTGGCTCCCTTGTTTACTTATCTCCATAAAATTCCAGGCTCAGTTGGGCCTGGTAGCGCACATCTGAAATCCCAGCCCTGACAGAGGCTGAGGCAGTTCAAGTCCCACCTGGGCAGCTCTGTTTCAAAATAAAATATGAAAAGGGCTGGGAATATAGCTCAGTACAAAGGCTGGGTTCAATCCCCAGTACCATAAAAATGAACAGATAAGCAAACACCTATACTCCTCTTTTTTGTCTTCCTTGAGATATTCCTCATTAATGACCATTCTATTCTCCCTATTGCAATAGGCTGGATAAAATCACCTCCTTAATTGTCCCTTTCAGAACCATTATGGCTCTAAAACTTTCCCTTTTGGAGCCATTATGCCTCTGACACTGATTCATTCTCATTAAACAGAGCCCCTGGGCTAGCTGGGCTCAGGGGTATGATAACATGCCACTGTGCTGTGGCATTGGCAGTGAGGCACATGTGAAAGATCTGGACAACCTCTTCCATGGAGAAGACTGTTCTGAAGTTAAAAGTAAATAAATAAACAGACAAATAAATACTTTCAAGTAATGATAGCTGTGTATTAGGGCCATAGATTTGAAAGAACAAATTATGACAAAAATATCTCCCTGAATCGAGCAGTGCTTTATAATACATTGTGTTTCATTAATCTCAAAAAGGACTCTACTTATATTTGCTAAATTCAAACTTATGTCTAGGTCAAAAGAGCCATGTTTAGTGCCTTCATACAGACACAGTGTTTTAAGGCACATCTGTGATCCTCGGAGATATGCAGGCCACAAGTTGGGAACAACTGACTTCGTTTCAGATTAAAGTAAAGATGTGACAAAAAGAGGTTAATGTGACTGTCTAGGCAGTATCATAGTGTCTGGGGCTGTGACTTACTTCATGGTGTTGGCAGATGGAGACTTCATGAAGAAAAAGCTTTTTACTTCCTGCCCCTTTCTATCCCAGCCCTAGATCTGAGAAGACAGAACCAAGAGCCCCATAGGACTCTCTTTACCCCATCCATAAAGGAGAATCTTCCTCAGTCCTTTCTGTGCCTCCCGCATACACACACATACACATTCACCCACGCAAATTCACACATATATTCACACAAGTGTACACTCCTTCACACTCACACATACACACATTCATACACTCATACAATCACTTATTCACTAGCACACACTCACACACATATTCACAGCTTCACACACAATCACAAACCCAGGACCCTAGTGATAACTTTAACCCTTTTGGAAGAGGGAAAGTCTCTTCTTGGAAGTCAAACACCCCCTCCCCTCAGGAGAGGGGAGGGAAGAGGAGGGGAGGGGAGGGGAGGAGTGGAGAGAGGGAGGGATGGGGAGGGGAGAGGAGAGGAGAGGAGAGGGGAGGAGGGGCAGTCTGAGGTGAATCAGAGCTGCTAGGCATCCTGCCTTCTCCACCTGGTGTCCAGCCTGGTGTTCAGCCTGAGTGCCAAGAGAAAAGGAGAATCAAAATTTGTGAGAAGACAATAATAGGATTGTGGGTATTTCCAAACTGATTTTAAGGCAAGATGCATTATACATATTATATATAATTTATTTATATATATATACAATTTATATATATAACAGTTGTATATAGTATCATCCCTAAAACCCATATTAAAAACCCCACACATAGTTTTCAGGCTTCTGTGGAAATGTAATTAATATTATTTTAATATCTATTCAAAATATTTTTTAAAAACAGGCTTTGCATCATTTGAAATATACAATCACCCAAAGTTTGATGTTGGTCATACAAATATTCCAGAGTGGAATCTTTCATTATCTTTTCATACAGCAGCATGGCAACTTCATATGGGATTTCATTTACAATCCCTAATGGCAAAAGTAAGTTACATTTTCTAGCACTCATAACTAGACAAATATACCCATACTTATATTAACCCTTAAAATTTTAATGGGGCAGAAGGCATACTTAGATTTTGAGTTTAGAAACAATCCTGACAATTTTACTTCTCAGTGTTTGAGTTTAATTTCCTTCCCCAAGATCAAAGTGTACATTACTGCGATGGGTGTGAAAAGAGCCAAGAGTAGTTCGATGAAAATGTCCTGTATATCTATCAATGATTTATATTAGATACGGAAATGAGTTGTGATTTTTATGGACAGAAATTATTTTTCCTTCTGTTTAATATTTAGGCCATGTCTCCTCTGGCATCGGAGCCCGTTATCTTTCTCCTCCTACTTCACACTTTCCATAAGCCTTCTGGTTTCACAGCAGACACATTATAAATCTTCTCCTTCTAAGTGTCCCACATATGTTTCATTAAAAGTGTTTGTTTCTTTGATCAGCTTGACGTTTTTAATGTGAAAAAATAATAGTGCTGTTGCCTGGCACTTGGATATGTGGGGGCTCCGAGTGAAATGCGAGGTGCTGAGGGCACCTGCCCCAGGGCCTGCAGTGAGGCCCAGTGAGGCTCCAGCAGGTTGTGGGCCTGCTCCTCCAAGGCTCTGGTTAGCACAGATGAAATGAGCTGAAAAACAAGTCCACTGTGTCCACTTGCTAGGGCTGCCTTAGCGAAGTACCGTGAACTGAATGGCTTAAATAACAGAAATGTATTGTCTTCAAGGTCAAGGTGTCAGTGGGGCTGATTTCTTCTAAGACCCCTCTCCTTGACTTGTAGATGTCTGTCTTTTCCCTATGCCTTCACTCAGTCTTCCCCGTGTGTGTCTGTGTCCTGACCTCCCCTTTCTGAGAAGGGCCACAGTCATGCTGGATTAGAACCCAACCTAACAACCTCATTTTAATAACTCATTTTACCTCTTTATAATTCCTATCTCTGAATAAGTCACATTTTGATGTGCTGCAACATATGAATTTTGGGGGGCTGCAGTTCTGTCCACCATTACCTGATATTTGTTAATGCTCTAGCAAAATACGTGAGGAAGAAGTAGGAAATAGGCAGCCAGAGAGAGGCAGTCACCATGGAAGCCCTTGGCAAGGCAGAGTGGACTTTTCCAGAGGGCTGCACTTTGTCTGCTAAGGGGCTTGACTCATTCTCATGGAGGGTTGGGCACCAGAGCTTCTGTGGGCGAATTGAGCCATCCCAATAAGGGCAAGGCGAGCTCTGAGTCACGGGTAAAGGTCTATTTGGATCTTCTAGCCCTCTGATGCAGCCCATTCCCCAGCAGGGGGGATGATGCAGTGTGTGATAAGGCTGCTAATTTCCCCTCTTCTTCCTCCTCCTCCTCCTCCTCCTCCCACTCCTCTTCTTTCCTCTTCCTCCTCCATGCCATCCATCACTGCTAGTGGTGAACTCAAAATACTTTCACAGAAACCACCATTAACTTGTAGCCCTTGCCCCCAGGGGTCCAAATGACTAAACTTCCTTTAAGGCCCAAGAAGCATAATTTTTTCTAAGTAAAAGGTCATGCCATTAAAGCACTGTTCCTCCCCAGTATAATTTTCTTCAAAGGGTGAGGAGACACCACACATCAGGATTCCTAGGGTTCCATCTAGGCCTTACAATGTTCTCATCAGTCCATATACAAAGCTTTGACTCTCAGTTGCCACTTTTAAATTCCTTCCCAGACGATGGTGGCTCCAGAAAATTAGACATGAGTGTCAGCAACCATTTCACACATAGAACTGGACTCTGTTTGGATCAAACCATTGGATTTTTGGAGTCTGTGTAAGGCATTGTTTCTGAATTTCATCCCTCTGCCTTCATCTATCTCTCAAGTGCATTGTTGTTTTAGTTTTAGCTCAAAAGTGCACTCAAAGACTTAAGGCAACAAACAGCATTAATGTGACCACAATTCATAGAAAAATGTAGTTGCCTACCTTAACATAAATAACTAAGAAAGAGTGGAGAAGAGAAAAGGAGTAAAGGAAGATTCTTATTAGAACCCTTACAATGCCCAGCCACAACCTTACCACTCTATCCCAGGGGTTTACATGCTAGAAATACCTTTACCCTCACCTTTTCTGCCAGGAGTATAAACAATTTAGGGAGCGAAGAAAGGCAGATGGAGAGCAGTACATGCCCTTCTTGCTATTTCACGTTTCACTTCCCTCTTCGTACTAACAGAGACATACTTCACTTCTTTTACTTGGTAAACACAACTATCATAACTAATACTATTCTTAAGTCTGTCCTCCTCCCCGTTAACTTCCATCATTGCAGACAAAGGGAAAGCTATTTATTATAAGAGTCCATGAGCAGTAACACACGGGCAGCTACTCTGACTGGCAGTGTCATCAGAACTACACAGAATAGGAGCAAGCCGGCCCCCGCTCCCATAAAAGGATGCTGTGCAGTCAGAAATTGCCTCGGTGCAGCCAGTGGGGTACGGATTCCACGGAAGGAAGGCCAGAGCTAAACAAGTGTGTGATTATATTCTGTGACATTTCTGTAAATAGGAAAAAACTTATTTATGAGGCACTGAGTTCTGGTCCAAACAACACCACTAATTATTTACAAAAACCTTACAATCCTCTGCCTGTTTACACTTTGCTTATTTGTCTGAGCCATGAGCACAGTGAATTCCATTGTCTCCAGTCGATTTCACAGCCTCAGAAGATCTCCCTGGGTGACTGAAAAGAGATTTAACGCCAACCAGCAGCAAGAACATGAGAAAGTCCCTTAACTTCTCTAACCTGCATTTATAAATCAGGAATGATAATATCTTCAGTTGTTACATAAAAAATAAAGTTTTAATAATTGCCATTTATTGACCATCTTATATGTATATAAGGGCTTTCCTGTGATTATATCATTATTTCTCTGTTCTCTTAAGTACCAACTACCTATTTGTTCTTCTTTTTCTCAACTTACTTCACAGTTTTCTCTGTTATCTAAGTAGATAATAATCACGGAATATTTACACAGTGATAGTCAGAGAAAATTAACAGATTTTCACCCTTAAAAAAGAAAATGCTGACAGTTTTTAATAGCTAAAACTTGGAAACAGCCCAATTTTCATCAACTGGAGACTGGATAAAGAAGAGGTGAGTTATTTTATAAAATGGAGTACTACTCAGCCATAAAGAACGAGAAACTAGAGAATCTGTAGGAAAATGGATACATATTGAGGCCATACTCATAAGTAAATTAAATAGGACACACGTGTAAATACTGAATAGTTCTCTAATGTGAAAAACTAAAAGGGCAAATAAGGCTCAAATTGTACAATCGATAATGTGAAATAGGAAGAAAAGGGCTAAAGGAGTAGGGGAATTGGGAAGAGTAGAAGAAAGGAAAGAAGGGAAAAGTAAAACTATGAGAAAAGGAAAAAATGGAAACAAAGTCTTTGTAAATAGGGAAGGGAGGAGGGGGTGAAGGGAGGGCAGGGGTATGGGGAAAAAATAAGAACCAGGATCTGTCATGTGATATTATAAGATTCCAGTGATGAATGTAACTGTACCGGATGCCAAAAGAGTACCAATAAACTTAATGAAAAAAATGCTGAAAGACAAGGCCATGTAACAGGAATAAAATTATAAAGATGAGAAGAAAAGACTAAGACAATAAAAAATTAGGAGAAGATAATGCCAAATATACGTGAGACAAGGAGGACTGCAAAAACATCAAAACAGAAACACCAAAAATAATGTATCCAGTGGAACCAATGGAAGGTTAGATTTAAAACTGGAGCAAACGGAGTGGATGTTTGGGATGGAGTTGATAAATATTCCTGGAATTTGGAGAAAAAAATTACACAAACATGAAAATTATGAGAAATGTATTTCTCATCATTGGACCTTTAATGGTCTTGCATAGCTAAAAAATATATACAGAAAAAAAAAAGACATAAATGAAGATAAATTTACAGAGCATTTCTTGAAAGATGTCTTTTCCAAGACTTGATATTGTCAAATGTGGTGGCACATTCTTGTAATCCCAGAACTCAGGAGACTGAGGCAGGAAGATTGCCATGAGTTCAAGGTCAGCCTGGGCTACTAGTGAGTTCAAGTCCACCCTAAACTACAGAGAGAGACCCTGTCTCCCCAAAAAAAGACTTGAATATTGAAATGAGTCACTATAAAAATGAAAGAAATTAGTCACTATATTACAGGAAAATTCACTAATAGATAAGAATATTAGACTTATCACTCCTTTTTAAGTTATAAGGATAAATGAAATCATTCTACCAAAATGTGGGCAGGAAAAAAATTAACTAGGACAATACAAAAACCTTTTATATAACATAATTCTGTAAAATCGTTGACTGAAAAAACAGGGTTTTTAGCTGTTTTTAAAAAGTGAGGGATTAAAAACTATATGAGTAGTAGACAGACCAGAGATTTAAAAAAAAAAATCTGGGCTTGAAGGCCACCAACTCCACTACTCACTAACCATATAACCTTGGGCAAATTATCAATCTCTATGACCCTTGGACTGTTTAGGTTTTTTTTTAATTAAGTTTATTGGTATTTTTAAAATATATAGTACAGTTACATTCATCATTGGGATCTTGTACCTTTACATGACAGATCTTGGGTCTCATTTTTTCCCCATACCCCTGCCCTCCCTTCACCCCCTCCTCCTTTCCCTATTTACAAAGACTTTGTTTCCATATTTTCCTTTTCTTATATTTTTTTCTTTTCCCTTCTTTCCTTTTCCCTACCCTTCCCACGTTCCCTACTCCATTAGCCCTTTTCCTCAGACTGTTGAGTTTTTAAGTCCCACTGCCCACCTTCTAGGTTCTTGTCAGGAAAAACCGAGATGAGATATGACAGAAATTCTTACTGTGCTACTTTAGTCCACTGGAGATTTACAAATTTCCAGAAGAAACTGCATCATAATTTATACTCTGTTCAGAATTTGGGCTCCATTGAGGGGTATACATTCACACATCACAGAAATAATTTTTGAAGGGAAAGTTGCAACATGGGGCTGGACCTCCTGGCCTCTTATACCTTGTGACACCTACAGAGAATGTTCCTTGGGCTAAACAGATGTTTCTAGTGTGATCCAGAAGTTCCAGCTGTTCAGGTTTCACCCAGGTACCCAGAGGGATTGGGAAATAAGTGTACTGATCCACCTGTAACCATTCATTATCCAACAGAGGGAAGTTCTGAGGTAAAAATTCTCATTTTGGCTCTTGATGTAGTTATGCCGTAGCTTTTGCTGTATAGGAAGTACCTCTCAGAAAGCTATGCTCACTTGACTACCTTCTCAGGTCTTCCAGAATGAAGATATACTCTATCATGCCCAAATTAATTTCCCCTTGCCAAGCTCCAGCCTTCAAGCACATTACCTTTCTGCATCTTCACCCAAATCTACTTTTCCCCTAAATTGCATCCTATGCACTAGTTCAACACATGTTCACAGCATCTGTATCTGTGGGTACCCCCAATTCAACCCCAACAGCTTTTTAAAAAGGACAGTTCTCAAGAGTTTACAGTTCCACCAGAAATGTTTATGCTGTGTATGTGGAGAAGAAAGGATAGAAACTGCATATGCATTGCAATGAAAACAATATACTGAAGTAAGTATTCCACTAGGTTAGCAGTTTGCTATGAGCAATAAATGATCTTTTTGGTCTTTCTGTATTTTTGAAATATTTTATGAGGAATAACGTTGCTTATTTTTAATGAGGTGTAATTTACATGACAGATACAAATCTCACATATACACCTCAGTGGATATTTGCATCTGTGTACACTCAGGTGATCACTACCCAGAGAGCAAGCATTTCTCTCTGCCACAGCTTCCTGGTGCCCCATCCCAGTCTAGGACACCTCTTGAGATGAACCACTACCTTGACCTTCCTTTGTAAGGGATATGCAATACTCATAAAAGGGAGAAAAACACTTGCATTTTAAGTTATAGAAAGTAGAAGATATTTAAACAGCAGAGTGCAAATAGCCTAGCACACATACATGCTCTTTTTTTTTTTTTTTTTTTCCTTTTGGTACCAGGGATTGAACTCTGGTCCTTGCACTTGCGAGGCAGGCGGCAGAACCACTGAGCTAAATCCCTGGCCCCGTACATGTTTTTTCTTAAAGCACTGACTGATAATTATGATTATTTTGTGCCTGCAAAATAGATCTTCTGGAAGAGTCACCATGAGAGAGAAATGATCCACATGAGCTGAAGGTGACCCGCAACAACACTGCAGGTTTGGTTCAAAATAGCAAGCTCCGTCCTATTTGGTAAACATAAAAAGCTACAATTCATACAAGCTTGCAGATTTTTCAGTTCCTCCAGAGGGATCTGCCTGAACAGACTCCTCTTTAAGACCTCTGATAATTATCAATTCTCAGTGAGCAGAACTAGTTTGCTCTGATAACTTTTTTTCTAAATGTAGTTGCATGGATTGTCACCTTCCCAAACCAGCCAAAGCCTGAAGAGGTCAAAGAAGAGTTTTCCAAGTTTCCCTAAAGAATCTAAGGGAGATGAAAGCATGGCCTCTTTGAGCAGGTATGACACTATCAGCTTTTCCAGACAGTGAGTTCCGTAAATTCCTCTCAGATCTGAACAGTGTCATGGACAGAGAGGTGTCTTCTTTTGTGTGATCATGTTCAACATCAAACAGAGCTTGGTCTTTCTTTTCTCCAGCTTCTCCTTAATGGAGGTAGCTGGTACTAGCAACACGCTTTACTTCCTATACCTGAAAGCAAGTGTTAAAGTTTCCCCTCTAAGATCACTTATTAAGTTTAAATAATGTGTTCCTCTAACTTTTCCGTATGGAAGTGATTTTGTTGAACTTCAGAAATTTTAGTCTCTCTGTCATCACCCCAGATTCTCCACATGTGGTGACGTGTGGACAAGAGTTGCATTGCGACTCTGAGCCCTGCTGAATAGAAAAGAGGGTGGGTCCCCCTGACGTGCCGGATGCGTGCAGCTCAGCTCTCCCCGCATTCAGCGTCCTCTCCCGATGGCACGGTTTTGCTCACTGACCTCCGCTCTGCTGCCAGATCTCTTCTCTATGCTGAACATTTGCTTTTCTTGACATTGTTATTTCTGGAATCTCAACATCCTCCCTCAAACCCTGCTAGATCCCCCAAGGGGCTTCTGTTCCCTTTCCCGTGTCTCATGGTAGCTTCCTTTTCCTAAAAATGTTTTGGCCAACGTTTCTGGTCTTCTGTTTTTCAAATCTGGCTCCTTGACCCCGTTGAACATATCCTCCCTTCCCTCCTCTCCAGTCACTGTTAGATCTTCCAAGCTGTGTCCCTACCACATACAGGACATGGCTCTTTCTAAAAGCAAATCTCAAAAACACACACAGAAACCAGCTCTCCCTTGGCTTTCCAGTGACTACTCAAATAATACTACCTAATATCCCAAATGCCTCATCAGCCCACAGCCCGTACCTGCTATGCTATTTTCTAGACACATACTGGGAAATGGTGGTTTTCTTTATTACCCCTTAGGTGTCTGGCCTTGCCCCACATAATATTCTACCCTCATAACAGACCCTAGACAGTTTTAGTAGGTTTTCATAATACAGAGAAAGATTTTACAGTACTCTGCCATTGAAAAAAGCCTGAGTTTTGAAGGTAAAACAGAATTGGTTTCAATTTCTCATCACGTAACAACTTCCCTGGAAACTCGATTTTATTATCTCAAAATGATAAAAGCTATTTATTTCCCAAGACAATTGGTGGGCAACATGAGAAAACACTCCCTGAGTAACTTTTGACACACAGGAGCAAGTGTTTCAAGTTTTATGACCATCCCTTTCTCTGATCTTCTATAAAAACATGACATTGGAGAGCACAGGTACACTCACGCGCACACACACACACACACACACACACTCAGTCACATACACACATCTAGGATCAACCTAACTCTGTGGACAAACACCAAATTAAGTAATTTCCCTTAAACTGTAAACATGACTTCTTACTCCTTTTCTTAAAGCAACCACCAGTGATGAAATCTTTCTTTTCTCCCAAACTCCACAGCGAGGCTCTCTCACAAACTTTAGATTTATGTTGCCTCCCTCCTTTCCCACTGATAAGATGCTGCCATGTGTTTTGGTCACTTCTTGACTTGACAAATGTAACTGCTGTCCAGATGGCCTCTCTTCCCTCTGTGCTTCTCAAGTCTAGTAAATATTAAAAGCTGCTGCCAAGATTTTTTCCCTCTGGTCATTCTGAACCTAGTTCAAGACCCTACTGTTGCTTGTGTATTCATATTTCACAGAATCTAATATATCTCCCACCAGAAGTAAAAGCAAAGTGCCCCCCAAACATGTTCAGTTACTTCTTTTGTTCTAAATTTTTACTTTTTTCGTGTATTTTTACTCCTTCCATTTTTTTCTTTCCTCTTCTTCACCTGCTACCTGGTGTTTTCCATCCATGCTGTAAACTTTCCTTTCCTCATTCAAAAATATTCCTAAAACTTCATCAAAAAAGCCAATGATCTGGGTGGGGCACAACACACCTACTCTACAGCCAGCACTTTAAAGGCTGAGGCAGGATCACTGCAATTTTAAGGCCAGCCTGGGCTACATAATGAGTTCAAGGCCACTCTGACCTACATAGCAAGACCCTGTCTCAAAACACACAGAAAGCAAGCAAGCCAGAAAGAAAGAAAGCAGCCATCCAATGATAGCTAAGTTATAATAGAGCTAGTCATTTGTAAGGCCTTTAAAAGAATAAAGTGATTATTCTGGTGCTGAGAAATCTTGCAGATATACTACCAGTTTAAAAAAAAAAGAAAAGAGTATGGAAAAATGTGTATAGTTGTATCATTTTAATGATGTGTGTGTATGTACACACACATAGACATTACGTAGTTGTGTATTTTTCTGCAAAGATTCACAAGTTTGTTTTTTTTTAATTGACTTCCTTTGAGGAGAAGGACCTTGGTCTACTATTTGAATTTTCTTGCTATATGCCTTAATTACCTCTTTTTTCTAATGTAATCAAGAATGATCTTGGGCCAGGTATTTGGCTCAGTGGTTCGTCCACCTGCCTTGCAAGTACAAGGGCCCGAGCTCGATGCCCGGTACAAAAAAAAAAAAGAATGATCTGGGCAGAGGAACCATGGGAAATTATTGTTTCATGTTTTATATTATTCAATATTAACATTTTAAAATGTTACTCGAAAAATAAAAGTAGTTTTTCCTATCCAGAAGCAAGGGAATTCTTTCCATTTTCTGATCATCTTTGATCTCTTTTTTTCAGAGTGTTATAGTTTTCAGAGTAGAAGTATTTGATTTCTTTCATTAGGTTGATTCCTAAGTATTTCTTTTTTTGGGGGATGCTATCTGGTTTGAGAAACTGAAAGTGTAAATAAGGGTCAAAATGTCTAATAGACAATGTGAAATAGGAAGAAAAGATCCAAAGGGGAAGTGAGAGTGGGAGGGGTAGAGGTAAGCAAAGGAAAGAAGAGAAAGACATAAATATGAGAAGAGAAAGTAGAAACAAAATCTTTGTGGGCTGGGGATTTAGCTCAGCAGTTTGGTGGCCTGCTTTGCAAGCGCAAGGACCCAAGTTCAATCCCCGGTACAAAAAAAAAAAGTCTTTGTAAATTGGGAAAGGTGGAAGGGGTGAAGGGAGGGCAGAGATGCGGGGAAAAGAATCAAGATCGGTCACTTAAAGATACAAATTCCCAATAATGAATGTCAGCATATTGCATACCTAAAATGTACCAATAAAATTAATAAATAAATATAAGTAGTGATGTTCTCACTCAAAAGACTCCTGTCTGAAAGGTATTATTAAAAGAAGCCTACACAAATCCATCATGGCCCCTCGAGGAAGAGTGTTTCTTGTCTCCAAATGTCATGAGACCTACATTGTATAGGACACTGAGCTGGGAAAGCAGAAATGCACTAGGGATGCACAAGTGTGAAACCATCCTCAAGAGTTCCACCATACCATCGCGAAGTGTATACATACACCAGGGAGCAGAGAGGGCAGCTGCAGGTGGGTCCCAGCTAGGCTCCCTCACTGCCCCAACCCCAGAGGTAGGGGCACACATGCCCAAGCCACAGCCTGCCTACAAAAGAGCTGCACAGGCAGGCAAGCTTCATCCAGAATCCCACCATACCTCAACTATAGCCAAGGGCACACCTGGAAAAGAACTACACAGACACACAAGCAACAGCCAGAGGTTTACCCTGATACCACTTATAAGTGCCTGAAGACCTTAGCCAGAAGCCTACACAGACAACAGGAACTGGAATATACAGCCCCCAGCCAAAGCACCCTGCCCCAGGCAACAGCTACATAAGAGCCCCAGCAAGACGCACAGCTAGATACCATCCCAAGTGTGCACAGGGTCCAGACAGAATCCCACCCAGACAGACAATAGGTCATCTTAGAGATAGAGAAGGCCACCACTGTAAACCCATGAATTGATGTACTGAGGAGCAGCTGAGTAAAGGCTACTCGGTGACTTGCTGAGAATGGAAGACCACAGGGTGAGCAAAAAGTTTCCTCAATAAAGGCCCAGCAGGCTGCATCTATTGAAAGAGAAGACATGGAAATAAGTCTCAAAACCAGACTTCCAGATCAGCTAAGGCAACTCCAAAGTGAAACAAGATGGAACAATCTGATATTCAAGCACCTGGACCCCTGAACTGACAACAAAAGAGGACCTGAAAAAAATGAAATCAGAAATAATTTCTCAGATAATAACAGAGATTGTGCCCATATTAAAAGACATGATTAATAAAATCGAGAGCAGACACACATAAAAAAAAATAGAGGAGCTGAGAAATATGATGGAATCCCAACATAGGAAACAAAAGGAATCCATAAAACAGATTCCCAGGAGATTAACAATTCCACTGAAAGTTTACACAGCAGAATGAGCCAATGCGATGGCAGACTTTCAGATATAGAAGATAGGATTGCAATTAGTGACCTGGAAAAGAAAAAGAAAAATCTATTAAAAATAGTAAGGGAGCATGAGAGATCAGTCCAGCAGCTGCTAGACAGACAATTCAAAGAAGAATAACATAAGACTGATCGGAGTCAGTGAAGAAACAGGAGAGAGTGCAGAAGACATTAAAAAAAAATGTTCACCGAAGTAATGTCAGAAAACTTCCCAAATAAGGGAAAAGAACCTGACATACAGATAAATGATGCTTATAGGACTCCAACTATCCACAATCAAAAAAAATCTACACATAGGCATATAATAGTTAAGATTCCAGAAACCCAACAGAAGATCAAAATTCTACAAGCAGTTAGAGAAAATAAACAAATCATGCACAAAGGAAAGCCCATTGGAATCACAGCAGACTTCTCAATACAAGTGCACAAAGCAAAAAGAGCATGGAGTGACATATTTCAAGCCCTAGAGGAAAACAATCCCCAACCCAGATTGATGTACCCTGCAAAACTATCCTTTAAAATTGATGGAGAAATAAGATACTTTCATGACAAAGAAAACCTTAGGAACTTCATAAATACTAAAACCAGCACTCCAAAAAATTTTAAACAATATCCTAGGAAAAGACAATGAGGATCACAGCCCTAGGAAGCCCAGCAGAATGACTCCATTAGGCACAACAAGAAATTAAATGCAAAGAGGAGAATCCAACAAAAGAAAAAGTCATGACAAGGATAAGTCAATACATATCAGTTATAACCATGTTAATGGCCTCAATTTACCAATCAAAAGAAATAGACTGGCGGGGATTTAGCTCAGTGGTTCCACAGCCTGCCTCACAAGCTCAAGGACCTGAGTTCAATACCTGGTACCACAAAGAAAAAAAAAAAGATTGGCAGAATGGGTCAAGAAAGAAGCAAGCTCCAACAATATGCTGCACACAAAAAACAATTAATTCTTAATTCAAAAAGTAACTCATAGACTGAAAGTTAAATGGGTGGAAAACAATATTCCATGTTACAGGAACCCCTCCCCCAAAAAAGCAGGTGTAGCTATCCTCTTTGCAGATCAAGTGGATTTCAAACCAACACTGATTAAGAGAGATGAAGGACACTACATTGCAAAGGGAGCAATCCAAGAGGAAGAGATGACAATCATAAATATATATGCACCAAACACAAGTGCACCAAACTATATAAAACAAATACTAACAGACATGAAAAGTCATATAAGCACTAGTACAACAGTAGTGGGACACCTCAATACTCCACTGTAACAAATAGATAGATCAACCAGACAAAAAATAATGAAATAGTAGAATTCAATCAAACTCTTGAACAAATGAACTTAATAGGCATCCACAGAGCATTCCACCCCACAAAATTAGAATACACATTCTTTTCAGCTGCACATGCATCATTCTCTAAAATAGACAACATACTCACTCAAAGAATATGTTTAAGTAAGAGCAAAGGAATGAAGTTATCCCCTGTATATTATCAGACCATAGTGTGGTGAAATTGGAGATCAATAGCAAAAGAAATTGCAAGAATTTCATAAACACATGGAAATTGAACAACACACTGCTGAATGCCCAATGGGTCCCAGAGGAAATTAAAGAAGAAATCAGAAAGTTCCTACAATTAAAGGACAATGTCAATACAACATATCGGAATCTATGGGACACACTGAAAGCAGTCTTATAAGGGAAATTCCTAGCACTGAATACACATATTAGGAAAATAGAATGAGCTCAATTATACAACCTGATGCTGAACCTCAAGTTTCTAGAAAAAGAAGAGCAGGTCAAATGCAAAGCTCATACAAGGGAGGAAATTATAAAGATCAGAGCAGAAATTAATGCAATGGAGACTAAGAGAACAATACAAAAATCAATAAAGCCAAGAGTTGGTTCTTTGAAAGGATCAACAAAATTGACAAACCCTTAGGTCAGGGTGTATGAAAAAAGGAAAGAAAAGGCCCAAATCCACCAATTAGGAATGAAAAGTGTGGAATTACAACAGACCCAGCAGAAATCCAGATGATCATCAATATCTACATAGAGAACATATACCAATAAGATGGAAAATACAAATGAAATGGACAGATTCCTAGATTTGTATGAATTGTCAAAGTTGAACAAAGACGACCTAAAAATTCTAAACAACCCAATATCAATCAATAAAATTGAAGACATGATTTAAAAACTTACCAAGAGGCCGGGGATTTAGCTCAGCAGTTCGGTGGCCTGCCTCGCAAGTGCAAGGACCCAAGTTCAAGCCCTAGTACCAAAAAAAAAAAAAAAAAAAACTTACCAAGAAAAGTCCAGATCCTGATGGCTTCACTGCTGAATTCTACAAGACGTTTAGAGATGAACTACTGCCACTACTGTTTAAACTCTTTAATTAAATTAAAAGGGAGGCAATACTCCCGAATTCATTCCTGGAAACAAGCATCACCTTGATCCCCAAAACAGAGAAAGACCCAACTGAAAAAGAGAACTATAGGCCAATCTCACTAGTGAACAGAAATGCAAAAATCTTTACTAAGATACTCTCAAATAGAATGTAGGCGATCATTAAGAACATCATACACCCTGACCAAGTGGGATTCATCCCATGGATGCAGGGATTTTTCAACATCAATAAATGTAATACACTATAGTAATATAGCCAAGAACAAAAACCATATGATGCAGAAAAAGTGTTTGAAAAAAATCCAACACATGTTTATGATAAAAACCCTCCAAAAAATTAGAATAGACCGTAAAAGCCATCTATGGAAAACCAACAGACAATATCACGCTAAATGGTCAAAAACTAAAATCCTTGACACTAAAATCAGGAACAAGACAAGGATGTCCATTATTACCACTCCTGTTCAATATAGTTTTGGAAACATTAGCCACGGCAATTAGGCAAGAGAAAGAAATAAAAGGAATAAGGATAGGAAATGAAGAAGTCAAATGTCATTATTTTTAGATGACATGATACTGTATTTAGAAGACCCCAAGAAATTTCTTTTGCTTTCTCTTTGCCGTTAAAAGTAACTTTTTCCCATCTGAAATGAACAGACATTTCTCAGACAAAGAAGTAAAGCATCAAGTAAATATATGAAAAAATGTTCCACATCACTGGTCATTCGAGAGATGCAGATGAAAGCAACACTGAGATTCCACCTCACCCCACAAAGAATGGCTGCTATCAAGAAATCAATCAATTACAAATGTTGGCGGGGTTGCAGGGAGAAAGGAAGCCTTCTCCATTGTTGGTGGGAGTGCAGACTGGTGCAACCACTATGGAAATCAATATGGAGATACCTCAAAGAGCTTGGACTGGAGGTTCCATTTGACCCAGCCATCCCTCTGCTGGGTATCTTTCCAAAAGAATTAAAAGAATCATATCACAGTGATATATGCACACCCATGTTTATAACGGCACAGTTTGTAATAGCTAAAACTTGGAAACAGCCCATCTGCCCATCAGTTGGAAACTGGATAAAGAAGATGTGGCTTTTCTACAAAATAGAATACTACTCAGCCATAAAGAATGAGAAATTAGATTCATCCATAGGAAAATGGATACATATCGAGGATACACTCCTAAGTGGAATAAATAAGTCACACATTTGTAAATACAGAATAGTTTCTCTGGTGTGAAAAACTACAATAGTACATAAGATCTTAATGATATAATTGACCATGTGAAATAAGAAGAAAAGTGCTAAAGGTGTAGGGAAAGTGGGAAGGGTAGGGGAAAGGTAGTGAGGGAAAAGAAAAAATATGACAAAATGAAAAAAATGGAAATAAAGTGTTTGTAAATGGAGAGGGGAGGAGGGGGTAAAGGGAGGGCATGGACAAGAGGGAAATAAATGAGAACCAAGACCTGTCATGTAAAGGTACAAGATCCCAATAATGAGCGTAATTGTACTGTATACCTTAAAAGTACCAATAAACTCAATAAAAGGAAAAAAGTTAGGAAAAAAAAAAGTAACTTCCCCCACATTAAGTTTATTGGTACATTTAAAGCAAATAATACAGTTACATTTATCATTGGAATCTTGTACCTTTACATGATAGGTCTTTGTTCTTATTTTTTCCCCATACCCCTGCCCTCCCTTCTCCCCCTTCAACCTTCCCCTTTATGAAGTCTTTGTTTCCATTTTTTCCTTTTTTCACATTTTATCTTTTCCCTTATATCCTTTCCCCTCCCCTTCCCACTTCCCCTTTAGACATTTTCTTCCAAAAGTAACTTTTGTTTTGTTTTGTTTTGTTTGTGTTGGGGAAAGAAGCCAAGGTCTCAGGCAGAACAGGCAAGCACTCGACCATGAAGCATTTATTCCCCCAGCTTCCTCCCTGCCTTGCTATTGTGTGAAGGTGTTTACAGTCCCTTATCTCAAGCCAATTCCTGTCCAGTGGTCCCTTTTTGATGGCTACAGTGCTGACTGGGTTCCAGGCACAGCCACCTCTCTTTGCCCCTTCAAGTTTACATGTGGTGTTAAGAGTAGTTCACCTGTTGTCAGGTACCAGGGCCCACCTGCCCAGTATACAATGCAGGCCTGAGAAAAAAATACACTAAGAGACAGAACTAAGAGAAAGCTGGGTGTCAGGACAACCTATGCCAGTGCAACAGACAAAGGCCCTGGACAGTCCCAGGCACTGACTTTTATTGGCAATCAGTTGGGGTAAAGGCAACATGTGGTTTCTATGGAAATTAATGTAAACAAGGCCCATAAAGAACAAGACAAAGCATTCTCAAATTACGAACGGAATAGACAAAATACATGATTGTAATTAGAACATTGTCCTTCTAGTCTGAAAGTTTTAGTTGTGGGAACAGAATTTAGGTGTGAGTAACTCTGACCTTGGCATGTAGGCTTCGGCCAGACTCACTTCTGTAAATAATCCAATTGTGGGGCTAACTCTTCACAGCATGCTTTGGGCATAATCAATATTATAGTCCTCAGCAATGTGGCGGTAACTTCCCACAGTTGTTGAGCCCTAGGTTTTCATCATCTTCCTTTGGTTCTCTTAACCCCGTTTTCACTCTTGTTGAGCCATCCTCTCATTCTGATCCACTGAATTATACTGTGAGTGTGTCATCTGTCACCTACCATGCTCCACCCAGCTCATCTCTTCAGCCTTCCTCAAAATAAAGGACTACACAGCCTCAAAATAAATTCTTCTGTTGGAACCTTGGTGTCTTAGTTACTTTTTCTCATTGTTGAGACAAAATACCTGATACCCAAAGTTAAAGAAGAAAAGGCTTATTTGGGTCAAGTTTGTAGAGGTTTCAGTTAATAATTGGGTGGCTTTAAGGCAGAGGGGATGACAGAGGGGCATCACAGAAAAGAAACAGCTTCATGGAGAGCGGAAGGCAGCAAAGCCACAAAGTAGCAAACAGCAAGTGACAAGTTACGATCTTTCTGTCCTTTATATCCTATCCAGGCTACCCACTCTTACGGCAGAGTAGCACTCACACCCAGCATGGGGCAACCTTAATTTTAGAGTCAAGCCATGAATCCATCCCAGCTTCTCATACTCTAGATCCAGCCACCTCTAAAAAGCACCCCTCCATAACCATCTGGGGCTTTGAGGGAAAAATCAGAAAAAAGCCATAACATTGGGTGTACTGTTGGTGAGAATGCAAAATGGTATGGAAAACAGTATGACATCTCTTCAAAAAATTAACACAGAATCACCACATGATTCAGCAATTCCACTTCTATGTATATATCCCCCCAAAAAAGTCATAAGCAGAAATTCAAACTCACGTTCATAGCAGTATTATTCACAATAGTCTGCACTAGGCACAGACTTAGAACAAAAGCCTGGTCTCCATGTTCTCCCCCCGCGGCCTGCTTTGGAGGTTGAGCCCAAGGCCTTAGCACCAAGAAAGCTGCTTCACTTTTCCTCCACCTGGAGGAAATAAAAGCCAAAATCATTTGAATTGAGAGCTCTAACTTCTAAATTTAAAAAACAAAAGTGTTCCTGGTTAACTCTTTTAATTCCTGAGACCTGTGTTAGTTTGTTTTTATTCTGAAGCTTTGGGTGGCATCACAAGTAAAGCAGGACACATGGACACTGACACATTTGATTACAGGATAGTCACAAATGGTCTAGAATAGAGGCAGAATGAGCCTGCAACTGGCTCCCTCCTGGGGAAAGGCAGGGCTAGAAAGGTTATGCTCCAGCTATTGGGAGAAGCTGCCACCCATGTGTAATTGTCCCAAGACCAGTGATTCTCAAAGTGTTCTCTTTGGATCGACAACACCAGGTTCACTTGAGAACATGTTAGAAGGGCAAATTCAGATCTACTGAGTCAAAAATTCTAGGAGTGCGCCCCACACAACTGCATTTTAAGAAACCACTCAAGTGATTTTGATGTCCACTTATTATGGGTCTCAAACATAAACACTCAAAGCCAGAAAGTCTGATTTAGTAAGTTAGAGGCAGAGCTGAGGAAGCAGTATGTTTACCAACAAGTTTTATATAACAAATCCAATCATGGAAGACGGGAGAGTTTAGCAGTGAGGAAATCTAGGAAAAGACCTTCTGCAGACAATGGAAAAGTTTGTAAGTCTTAGCACAGCACTGGTCTCCAGTATGGATTTTGCAGACAGAAATCCTGCACCATAGAGATGTGGTGGGGATGAAATGTTGAAGAGAAGAAAATGTAAATGATAAGGAAGACCTAGATCAGTTAGGAGTTGAGGAGATCATCAGGTGAGGCATTTATCCTGGCTGACAAATAGAAATCCAACCAACAAACTGGAAACACAGTTCTCCAAACTTAGTCTTGAGAAGAACCACTAATTGACCCAGGAACAGAAGGTAAGCCAAGCCACCCTGGAGATGAGTTCAAGTAGCTCCTGAGCTGGCATGGCCAGCCCTTGGCTCTGCAGGTGGCCTCTGCCTGGGAGTGGGAGTGAGGATGGGGAGCCAGCCTCCTGAGACACAGAGAGACTGCCTGGGGTGGGGGGCTCACATGTTATCAGCTTAAAGTTAGCACTGGGAGTCTCAGAAGGAGCCTGTTGCACTTTCTTCTCATTCTTAACTAAAACACAAATTCATTTATGTTCATTTAAAACATTTCTACTAGGCAAATAATGAAGGTAGTTAATCACAACCTTAATAAGCCAGGTAAGTGATCATACCTGCACGGTTACCCCTATACATGCCCAAACTGGGATTTTTTTTATAGCATTAACAAACATAAAACCTTGCAAGGGGAATTTAGAGTAGGTGCGATGAGCTTTTTTATGCTCCGGTTTTCCCACCTCGGTTGGCTTTTTCCATACTCCAAGTCACAGTGGGGAATGCCAAGACAGAAGCAGCCTGGCTTCTCAGGTGTACTCTCTCCCACAGACATTCTCCCCCACCCCACCCTCTCTGTAGTGGTGCTCAGCTACCTCACCCCTCCAGACACCTAGGCCTAGAACATGTTATATCACAAGTCAGGCACAGATCTAATCTAATGCAGGAAGGTTTTCAATGTAATTGGGCAGAACTCTGTTTTCATTTCTTTAGGACCATTAAGTAATAGTAATAATAATGTAGCAATACTTTATGTGCTGTGTAACATGTGGACAAATACACAATTCTGTCTGTAAAAGAAGGAACTATTTCTAAATTTGTGATATCTGAGGCTGAAAGATCAGAGCTCTGATGGAGGGAATGTGAAATATTTTATCAGCCTAGTTAAGAATGGAAACACAGAGACCTTGGATGTCCTTCCAGTTACATAGGGAAAGAAGCCATTTTTTTCCAGTGAAAACACTGACTCTAAACTTGCGCATTTTACAGAAGCTCTGTAAAGGCCTCCAGGCTCCTTGCCCTGCTAGAAGATTTTCTTGAGTGGTTCTCCTGTGCCACACAAAAGCTCCCTCTGAACCACCTCTGAAGGGACAGAGGCAATTGCAAAGTATTTCCATCAAATGAATGGGATGTATCTTCATCTAAAAATCAAACAAACAAACAAACAAAAAACAGAAAATGCTCCTCTGCAAAGGGTTTCATCACATGAAGGGATAGACATTGCTGTATGTTATGGCTTATGTTTAGATGTCTCCCAAAGCCTCATGCACTCACAGGTAGGTTTTTTGAAAGTGGCTGGATCTAGGGTGTGTGAAAGTAGATTAAGGATGTGTTATAGCTAAATTAGTCCACTGACTAGAATTAGCATAACTCTGGGTGTGGCTGAATGGATTTACTGAAGACAGATGCCTCACCCCAGGTATGGGTGGCTCACTCCAGGTGTGGATGCCTTACCAAAAAGGCTTGTGTCCTGGATGGAATTAAAGGAAAAGACAGGCTGGCTGCTTGCTGGTGCTATCTTCTGCCTGCCACACCATGAACTGTTTCTGCTCTGCCTTGCCTCTCTACCATGTGCCATCCTGCTCAGAGCCAGCCAACTATGTACTGACACCTCTACTAATTGTGAGCTAAAATAAACCTTTCCCCCTTTAACTTTGGGTGCCAAGTATTCTGTATCACCAATGATAGAGGTAACCAAAACATTGTACAACCAGAGCTGTGGGGTTAATTTTGATAAAAACAAAAATCTTCTCCAAAAATCATGACAGATCATCCATGTAAGAGGATTCCCGCTTAGGCAGCTAAACTCCCAGAAGACTCATGATGCCTAGATAGAATAGGAAACAGATAAGATACCTTTCTGTCCCTGCTGTGTCCTGGGCTGTCTGCTTAGAGAGGCAGCGAGGGAGTGACATCCATCAAGCCCAAATTGTCCCACAACGTCCATGACAGCATAATCTTCACACAGCATCTGCTCCTTCCTGACAGAGAGCACAGATGATGAACTATCAAGAACAGTCACATCTAATTGCTTTTTAAATATCTGGAGTTGGCTTTGGGGGTTCCAGTATCTTGGCCTCAACTCTCCTCTTTCTGCCTCTCTTCCCCATCTTTACCCGCTTCACCCATCTCCTCCACACCACTCACCAAGGAACCCAGTCACCTCAGCATGACTCTATCCCCAGGTAGCTAAAGCATAGTCAACACAAGTAATGATTAAAATGGCAGAGAGTGGCAGTGACAGCAATGGAGCCAGAGTGCTTGGGTTTAAATCCTTCCCTTCTACTCCCTGGCCATGTGACCTTAGGGAATTTACTCAAAAACTTCTGTATCCAATTTTTTTCCATATTGAACTAGAAACAATTAGAGTAATAGTATCCACCAGGGTTGCTGTGAAGAATGAAAAGCGCTGACATTTTTAGGTATTGTGTCATGGGCACAACATAGGTGTTTGCTAAATGAACAGCAACATATATTATCGATCAAGAAGCACAAAGCTAGCAACATTGCGTACTTTATGGAGGAGTAGGTTTCCTGAAAGATTCACCCAAGTGAGGCTGCTAATGAAGCATGGCCTTGAGCCAGCCATAGCAATGAGTATGAACCAGGCAGACTACACACACTCTGAAATGGGCAACTCATTTCCTTTAGAGATGGCAACTTTCCTTAAGTACCATTAGTGACTACTTAGTCATGGGTATTCAGACACATTCTGTTCATCTTTAGTCCTGAGCATTCATTGCTATTTCTCTTCCAGCCTGACCCTAGGTTCATTCTTGCCCCAAAAGCAATCAACGGGACATTTAAACATCCAGGACAGATGTGGTCCAGAGTTTGCAAGAGCAAGGAAGAGCAGATATGGCAAATCCCACATATTCACAGCAATTGTCCTTTCAAACCTTCCTTTCTCTTGCCACCTCATCTCCAAGCACCTCTCCTTGCTTTCCGTAATACCTTCCTTCAGTAAAGAAGAATTTGACTGAAAACTCATCTTTAAGATAGAACTAATTTCAGCATGTCAAACTCCACATGGAAGACAGGTTCTCTTCACAGGAATCTTCAACAGCCAATGGAATCTGAAGCTTGCTTTGCACTCCAAGCCAGGCTAACCCTTGTGCAAGACTTGAACACAGCATAACTCATGGTGGCCACCAACCACCCTGCAAGAGGCTCAAGAAGAAATGCGGCCAGATAAACCATGTAAAATTGCCTTGGGGAATTTGGGGATTCAGAGCAGAGGGGATGAACAGAAGTAGGTATAATTAACATGGTGCCTGTGGGGGAAATGGGGTTTAAAATGTGTCTTGAATAGATGTAGAAATAGAATATGAGATATAATATTGATCATAGCACATTTGTTGAACAGCATGTTCACCCTGCCCATCATGGGGGATGAAAGTTGGGATGCAGCAAGAAAAAAACAGACTAGAGAGGGTTGGCATCAGTTTATAAAGGGCTTTTGAATGTTCAGCTGGGAAAGATAGATTTGATTAAGTGCTAAGTGAACAAGATATTCTTTGCTACTAGCTCTCTCAGAAGCTGGATAAATATGTTCCCCAGCAGGGCCTCTGGGAAGAGCTGTTTCCCTGATAGCTCCCATCTTCTTTTCTTCTCTCCCTACATTCATCCTACCAGGCCTGTTGCCTAACCTCAATGGTTGTAAAACTGGCCTCTTACCTGCACCCTCTTATAGCTACAGTCCATCCCTTATCACTGTCAGATTCATCTCCCTAAAGCTCAGTTCTCATCCAAGAGCCTTCGGCAGCTCTGCACTGCCAATTAAATTGCATCTTAACTCCTCATTCATGAATCCAACATCCAAGCCCCACCAGAGATTTAACAGGGGCACTTTCACATGCCCACCTGCCTGACCATGTGCGTTTCTCTCCCTGGAATGGTCTGCCCAGCTGCGAAACTGAGCCAGAAGGAAGGCATTTGGAGACCACGGAGCAGGCAAACAGAGAAGCCTCAGGAAGGAACCAAGGGGTGTGCCAAAAGGTGTGTGTGTCCAGAAAGAAGCACTGACAGTGACAGAAGTGAACTCTGTGATGCTGCAGGCTAGAATCACACCACGGATCCAGATGCCGCAGCATGAGACCTGAAACATACTATGCAGGCTTTCATTCCCCCACCTAGAAATTTGGCTTATAGCAATATCTTCCTTATGGGGTTGTTATAAGGATTAAATGTGTGGTATAATGAACACATAGCACAGATCTAGGTAAAAAACATATATATGCACTAGCACTGTTCCAGGTGGAGCTCACAGAAATGAGATTGGAAATGAGGAGGCACATCTCTATTTCCAAATGTCCCAGTATTTATTATCCTCTCTTCCCCTTTCCCAAAGCAAAGCCCTCCAAGTTCTTCCAAAATTTTCTTTTTTTCATCTGCCATGTTTAACTTTCCAATAGATTTTTTTTTTCCTGCACACAAATGTCTTACATTTTTGCTGCTTTTGAGTACCACACCTTTCAGCACCTTCAGTAAATGTTTTATGGTTCATGTTGGTGTGCAGACAGAGGCCTAGGGCTAGAGTTCAGAGATGTGGTTATCGTAGGGGGTGTGAATGTAGAAGATGTTAGTAGGGAACTGACTTTAAAACAGACCAAGTCCCTAAACAGAAAACATACAAAACATCTCTGTAACCACCACACGAATCAAGATACTGAAAAATTCTGGGCCTACCAAAGCTCCCACATACTTTTTTCCAGACCATATTGCTCGACCCCCTGCCAGGTGGCCATCCTTTTGACTTCTATCAATATTGACTTATTTTACCTATTCATGACAGTCTAAGGTGGACCATCCAATAGGAGTGCCTATGTCTCTAGCTTTTATCACATAAAATAATTTCAGATTTGTCTGTATTATTTGTATGCTAGAACTTTGCTTTTTACTGCTGTGTAGTACTCCATTATTTAATAGATGCTTTAATTTCTTCTGGTCTTTTGTGACTGTGAGCAGAACTACTAAGAATATTCCTATACATCTGTTGGTGTGCAGGCGTTTCTCTCGTGGGTTATCTAGCCATGGAATGGCTGGGTCACAGGATGAGCATATGTTTGAAATTATTAGCAACTACCGAATGAGTGCCTTCACACTCATACTGTTCTATATTTCCACAGATAGTGTCTGAGAATTCTAATCATCCCACCTTCCCATCATGGCCCAGTCTTAACCCAACTAATCCCATGCAGAGCAAAAGACTGAGTGGCTTTCTTCACCTACAAACTTTAGAATTCATTTTTCTAAATGTGATCTACTAGAAGGAAGCTCTTATTATATGAAAGTATTATTTCATTCACCAAAGAAAGGGAAAATGTTTATTCCCTGCTTCATTCTACAAAGGAGTGAGGGAGTTTACTAACAAGCATGTGCCTACCTAGAAAAGAAAACACAAATATGGACTAGTGGAGTAAAAACTGATTTATAAAGCTCCCGATTGAGGGAAGTACCTTCATCTGATAAATACCTCTTGGGCTGCCTACTTACTTTTCTTGGTTAAACAACCATTCGGTGGACAGAAAGCAGTCATCTCATAAGAAATTGCACCTAGGCTGGGCATGGTAGCTCACACTTGTAATCCCAGCACTTGGGAGGCTGTGAGGCAGGAGGATCACCGCAAGTTTGAGGCCAGCCTGAGCTACACGGTGAGTTCAAGGCCAGCCTGAACCACAAGGTCTCAAAAATAATTAAAAATACAAATAAGAAATCACCACTAATATACAAGTGAACATCCAGCCAATGGGTACTTCCCAGACTGCCCTGTAAGACACATTCTAGTGGATTTTTGTGTAAGTGGGGTTTTTTGTTATCCCTAGGAGTTTTCCTCCCCCTGGTTGTTCAGAAGTTTCAGATGAAATTTTTCTAATGTTTTTAATGAGAGATGATATTTGCTTACCCATCATAGGAGATATTTCCTCGGCAGGAATGCTGTCGAACATGTTGCATTCACAACATGACACAAAGTCTAAAAATCACAGAGAGACTAATTACTGGAGGAAAATTACACCAAAAGACCTATTTCCTCATGATGAAAATGACAGCCTGGTGCCCTGTTACCTGGCCTAGTCGGGCAAATAGCCTGCACAACATTGTTCTAGTGCTCTGCATTACAAGCTGTGGTACAGGAAAGAGGTACTCTGATCCTATATGCAGCTCGGTGAGACATCAAGGCGAGCTGTCAGTTAAGTGAGATCTAATTATAAGTCTCATTTCCAGTGTTTATGAATGTGACAGATAGGAACCTGGGTGTACCTGTATCACAAGGCCACTTGTGTTTCTGTTTCAAAATCCTTCTGTTTCGATGTTAACCTTTGAATTATCACTTTGAAGCTCTGACATTTAATGCTGACATCTTGAGACTGCCCGAGCCAAATCAGGAGATGAGGACCACCACTCTTTGAGATTGTTTTGCCTCTTCTATCAGCCACCTCATCCCAAAGGGGCCTCTTTCTCCCCCAATCAAAAATCTATTTAAATTTAGCATAATATAGTCTTTACCTCCTTAACATTAATTTGAGTCATTTTAGGTCATTTATGTTTCTAGCCACAAAGTCCATGTGTTATTTTATTCCACTTATATGAAATGTCCAGAAGAGGCAAATCTATAGAAAGGAAGTGGACTAGTATTTGCTTAGCGTTAGGGGTGTTTAAGGGAAATAGGAAATGACTGCTAATGGAAATGAGGTCTTTTCAGGTGATGAAAATTTTCTAAAATGTAATGTCACGAGGATTGCACAAATTCACTTTAGACAGGTGAATTATATAGCATGTGAATTAAATATCAATAAAGTTTTTTTTTTCAAAATCACTTGTTTTTGCCAGGTATGTTGGTGCATGCCTATAATCCCAGAACTAGGGAGGCTGAGGCAGGAGGATTGCTGTGAGTTTGAGGTCAGCCTAGACTACATAGTGACTTCAAGGCTAGCCTGAACTATGTAGTGAGACCCTGTCTCGAGAAAATTTTTTAATAATCGCTTCTGTTTATTTGTGGTCTTTTCCCATTTACAGAACATTTTGAGCATCCAAGAAGAAGGAAGGAAGGAATTTTGGAGTAGGAGTGAGCAGGGGAGGACATGGAGCCCCTTGAACTTACACCTCAAAGGCCAATCTTGCTGACTATATTAAAAGCAGGACTTGCCTGAGGTTTATCAGTCTTGCTCAAACTCCACCAATCCATGGTCATTTTTGATAAATATAAATATATCAAGACTTCTTTTGAGCAGTTTGAAAAGTCAAAATAAATTAAATATCATGATTGAAGGCAAATAAGAGCAATTCTAGCCCAACCCCACAGAGAGGATGCTATACACTCTCCCCTCATTTGGAAACTTTGAAATAAAATGAATAACCATTGACTTCTGTTTCTAAAGCAGCCTGTGACTGTCTCTTTGGATCATATCAGGTCACAGCAGAAGGGACCTCAAGGTGCTCCCTTTGTTTTTCAAGAGACATACAGTCATGACTTAAAATGGCTCCACTTAACTTTTTCAAGTTTATGATGGTGAAAAAGCCATGTGCATTCAATGGAAACCATACTTCAAACTTTGAATTTTGCTCTTTTCCAAAGCTGGCAGCATGCAGTATGATACTTTCTCTGTGCCAGGCAACAATAGCTCATAGCCAGCTACCTGGTCATCAGGGGAAACAACCAGAACTCTGGAATGCACTGTGTTGCAAGCCAGGAGGTTTAGTAAATTAAGTGAATTAAATGCATTTTTGGCATAGTGATTTTTTCAATTTATGAATTTATTGGGACACAGCCCCATCATAGAGTAAGGAGCACCATACTGATCTCTGAATCTGCACCTGGACCTGTTGTTCAGAGACAAGAGGAGGAGGAGCTTATGAAGTTAGGCCAAGAAGGACAGAGGGAGGAATGGATATTCCTAGTTGAAAAAGGGAAGGGGTAGGAGCTACTGGATATTTACCTGGTGGTGGAAGAGTGAGTTTGAGCAGAAGGGAGTTTGTACAGTGGGAAGATTTAAGCTTAGATTTAGCAAGCAGCAAAAAAAAAAGATCAGTAAACTGGAAACATTGCTTTCTCACCTTTTGATGAAGAGCAAGTGTATTAAACTGAAAATATAGCTTTAGGTAATGAAAGGAACACTGTCTAAAATAAAACACAGAAGCAGGGTATGGTGGTTCATGCCTGTAATCCCAGCACTGAGTAACTGAGGCAGAAGGATTGCCATGAGTTCAAGGCCAACAGTGAGTTCAAGGACAGCCTGAATTACATAGAAAGACCTTGTCTCAAAAAACAAAAACAAAAGCAAAAAAATACAGAGAGAAAAAAAAATCTGAAAAAATGAACAGTATCATTGACTAGTGGGAAAATTTCAAGGGGTCCAGCTACCCAAAGTTCCAGGAAAGTCACAGAGTATAAAATACTTGAAGAAATCATAACCAAATTTGATGGAAACTGTAAACTCACAGATCCAAGAAGCTCAACAAATCCCAAATAGAATAAATATGGGGGGAAAGAGGGCCAAGGCTCATCAAAATAAATTACAGAAAACCCAGGGTAAAAAGAAAAACCATGAAAACATCCAGAGTAAAGAGACACATTTCATATCTAGGAATAAAATAATTATAATAGAATCCTATCAAAATCTATGCAAGCCAGAAGGCAATCCAGCACTATACTTAAAAAGTACTGAAAGAAAAAGAAAAACCTATCAGTATAGGCCCCAAGATATTTTTTAAATGAAGGTGAAACAAAGACTTTTTCAGACACTCGATGTTAAGGAAAACACTTCAGGCAGAAGAGATGATATCAACGGAAATTTGGATCCACGCAAATGAATGAAAGCACAAGAGATACTTTTCTCATCTTGTGCTGTCTCTGTTTCTGCATCCATCTCTCACTTCATCTGAAACAATCTTGTCTCCAGCAAAGCTCCTGCTCATAGTCTCCACGGGGCTTAACTGATATCTCATCTGGGAGGCCTCCCCTCTGCTTAGTGGCAGGGCTCCCGCTGACCAGCCTTGGCAAGTAACCCACCCAATCACTGCGGAATGAATTAAGATCACATGAACGGGACCTGAAGAGATAAATACAAGGACACTGAGCAAGTCTCAGTCCATAGTCACTCTTCATTCACTCGTTCTTTTATTATTTTATGCAATAACCCAAAATCTATTGATAGAAGAGAAAGTTTATCTGTAATCTACACATGAAAGTCAAGCTGACATTTCCAGATGTTAAACCCCCTAAGTTTGCTGACACCAAGCCCTCTACTATTTAATGCAGAACAGCATAGCAAGAAGGCTTTCCGAGAAGTGGATGAGGCTAACAGAGGGAAAGGAGCCCAAGCGAGCATAAGTTGCTCCAAAAATTGCATAAAGCACACACATACTTTTTCGTATGATATTAAGTTGAATGCTGTCTTTTAACTCCCTACTTCATCTACATTGTGTTGTTTGTATCTCATTTCTTTTAAAAAAAATAAGATGTAAAATATCCAATATATTATAAGATTTTTTTAAAGCATGTTGTTTAAATTGCATCTCTATGCTATTTAGAATTGTCCTCTGACATCTGTGGAGATTGGGTCCAGGACCTCCCACAAATACCAAAAGCCATGGATCCTCAGTCCTTTATAAAAAATAGCAAAGTGTTTGCATATAACCTACATACATCTTTCTGAATACTTTAAAGCATCTCAATATTACTTATAATACCTAATACAATGTAAATGCTATATTGTTATATTGTATGATTTAAGGAATAATTCATTATGTTGTAAACAGTTGTTATGTTCTATAATTCTTATGTAAGGAATAGTGACAAGAAAAAATAAAAACCTGTCCATATTCACTACTGGTTATTGTTTTTCAAATAATTTATGTCTGAGTTCAGTTGAATCTGAGTATGGGAACCTATGTATGTGAGGGGTTGTGTATATAAACTTGTTTCTTATTTCCTTTATTTTCCACTTCAGGTAATTGCTTAACTAAATAACACCCTATTTAAAGATTCAACTACATTTAATTTTGACCAGTTCATGAGTCTCAGAAATAAAGCACTGGACAAATAAAATACCAGACAAAAAATTGCTAGTGACGTTTAAAAGAATTTTACCTTCCATGTTTAATAAAGATGAAAATTATAACTTACTTAAGAGGTTAGCAGTAAAGGGACTGGAAGGAGTTTTTCAATTTTATTTAGAGGTTCTTACATGTAACTCCTATCTATTTCTGTCGGTTCTTTTCTGAGAGCAAAAAAAGCACTCTTCATTTTTAAATTTTTTCACTGTAAGCATTATTATACCCATGTATAAATATTTAAATATAGCACTTTGCTGTTTTATTAGCCTGTCTGATTATTAATTATTTTCCTAGTGTAGTGGGTTTCTAGCATGAAAGCATCCATGAGGCGGAGACTTTGATTTGTTGTTGTTGTTGTTGTTGTTGTTGTTCACTACTGAACCCCGAAGAGACCACACAGGACCTGGTACAAAAAGAAAGCCCACCACAAATGTTGGTGGAATGAATGAATGAATGAATGAGTGGTGTTCAGCCTGTGACAGCCTCTGAATCTTTCTCTGGGCCCCTCTTGGACAACCAGCCTTTGGAGTCATGCTTGGAAGCAATCTCCGGCCATCTGTTCTCCCTCATTCTGTCCCCCTGATCTTTCTGTTTACAATATGTTAATTTATTTAATGATATTATCCACCTTTGAATAATCATTTACAAATAGACCCCGAAGGTTTTCAAGAGGGGAAAATAATGCAGCCTCTCACATTTTACAGACACTTTATGTACTCACTGGGCTCTCATATTTCCCCATGACTCTGAAAACAGTTGTGTTTCATGGCCACCACTGACTCTGAACTCAAGCATCATCCTGGGTGTTTGGTACTTCTCAAATTTGTTCCTGGAGAGCTCAGCCTCCACTGTAACCCCAAACCAGATTATATTCCAAGTAGAACTTTCCCAAAACAAACCCAACCCATATTCTAAGGATCCACATTGAGGATATCCAGATCCCCAAAATCCAACGGTCTGTTTATAAAGTCTGGCCAGGATCAGAGAAGTTCCACACTCAGGAAAATTTTCTGAGCAATCAGAAACACTAATAGCCTCAAAATGAACTAGTCTCAATCAATCCAAATTTTATGATGTCAGACCTTTCCAGACACTAAGCCACAATGAGACTGATCAGAGACACACACAGGAATCAGCTATGGGACTTCTCATAATTCTGCTTTACGTTCTTAAAAGCTTGGAGACCCTACTTAGAGAAGAAGTGTGTGGATGTACTAAGCAAGAATTTAAACATATAAGTGAGTGTGAGTGTGATTAAGTACGTTCTTAAATGCCCATAATGCAGAATGCCAACATTGTTCAGAACAATTTTTAAAGTTGTCAAAAGTTACCAGTTATCTGGTGGTAATGATTCTAATGTACTAAAAATAATTTCAAACATCACTTTTTTTAGAGTGATCATGCAAATCAGAAAGTAAACTTATTTCAGCAAAGTTATTTGATTTGTATTTGAAGAGTCTTAAGAGTCCTAGTCAAAGATCATTTTTTTCTGTGATTACTAAAACCCACCCATTTTCATTGGAAAATATTTCTAAATTATAAATAATACGAATTTTTACTAGAGCACTTAAAGCTCCTATGTTCTGAAAGAGTACCCTTCTTACCCTTTAATTTTTTTATTCAAAGGAAATGTGAACATGAATGTTTTAGGGTCATAAAAGTATGGGCCACAGAGCCCTTATAGAGTTTTAAGAAGAAAGACCTCTCTATATTATTGTGTACTGTGTTCTTTTCAAATGGATACTATCATATTAGATACCAATAACAGTGGATATTACCATATTTTTATAATCTTCCCTTGCATTACAGGAAATGATGCATTTTTATAGTGCATATTTCACATTATACATTTTTAAATATTTTATTCATCATATAATGGGTTACAACTAAATGAATGTAACATGAAAGTCACAGGAAGTTATCAAAACCTATTATTATTATTTTATTCTAGAATTTGCCTGTCTAAATTGTTTAAGAAGTATGCTTTTTTTAGTAATAAAAATTCCCCTTAAAATGTGAATATATGAAATTCTAAACCCATTTTCTAGACTTGCTTCCCCTGTAATATCTGTAATAGAACAATCCTGAATTAGCTGCTACTTTCCATAATTCTTGTCAGCAAAATCTATCAGTAGTTCTAACTCTGATTATACACGCTGGTAATGTAATTAAACATGTTTTAAGCCTATCTCTGATGTCACAGTTTCAAATATAGCCACATAAATTTTAGCTATGAGTATTTCATACATAATTTATATATACAAATGTGTTTGCATGTGTACCTGGATTAAGTATAATAAATGTAAATTATATAATTTATATCTATATATGTTTAACTGTGTTTAGTTTCAATCAGACAATGGCTTGATATATATTTTTAATGAGGGAAAATCCTACTGCAATATTAAGATTTTGTGTTTTGCAGACTTCATTTCTTAGTATTTTTTTAATTAAAAAGACAAATACATTTCAATGTTCTTTTTAGTAAATGTTATGCTTCCTGTTCCAAAACAACCTTAAGTTTATAAATAAGATTTAATGAATCCAAGAACCATGTTATTCCATGAGCTTGTGAACAAACAGTTTAAAGTCAAACTACAATTCTTTCCAAGTTGGATTTTCACATGATACAGTTTATAAACAAGTTTTAGGGATAGAAAGACTGGTTTTTGTCTTGTTTTATTTTTCTATATCTGCACTTAGCAAGATTATAATAAATTCTGCCTTTGAGATGACTTTAGGATTAACTGGATTTTTAACCCATCATATGTGAACTTGTGACAAACCTGGGGATTGCCATCCCATCGCACCCTTGCTGCCCATTTGCTCTTCTCCGAGAGTGATCTAGACAGGCGTGGGGATGGCTGTGAAGCAGGCACAGCATCCAGGGACGCTCCCTTCATTGAAGAATGAAGGAGCTGTGTGACATCCATTTCTAGGTCCTTGATCAGAAATAGATCCTGAGAGAAGTAACACTAACCTTGGACTCTCCCGTGCTGAAAATTGTCTCTTTTGTAATTGTGACAGACACTCCCCCAGCTTCTCTCTTCCGTACGACTCCTATGATCACTTTATCCTTTCTCTCTCTGCTGCCAACTAGAGTGGGGTTCCCGGAGTTTTGACACCTCGTAAAGACATTCCAGTGGAGTCTAGCACACCCAAACAGATGGTGTGAAAGGAATACAGGGGAAGAAAATGTAGACCTCTGCCAGATTCTCATGTATTCTAGGTAACATGGTGTTCCAGGCGAAGAAAAAAATATATATAAAAGGAACTGATATCATTGTTACTGCCTGCTTTCTGAGCCAAGCCTCCCTGCTCCTGCCAAAGATAACAACATCTTTAAGATGCCTACAGAAACTCCTAACATTATGTAAGGTATAAGAACTAGACCTGAGAGGGGATATGAAACAATAATCCTTATTATTGTTATGCTGCTTTACATGAACACTTACATCAAATGGATTTTTTTTTCTTTTAGCAAAAATGACACCCAGCTCAAAGGAACCTCTCTATTTCTTTTTCCTATCCAGTATGTTGGAAATCTCTGTTGAACTTCTTTTCTGTGCCTACTATTGGCATTCTCCATAGATGAAGTCTAGAGAGACTGAACAAGTATTCAAAAGAAACATTGAAGACTAATTAAATGCTTTTTTCCCCAACTACATCCGGTGTTGAAAAATATACACGCCACAAATAAGTACATGAAAAGATGTTGAACATCATTAGCCATTAGAGAAACACAAATTAAATCTACATGGAGATACCAATGCACACTTATCAGAATGTCTAAAATAAAAAATAGTGACAACCCCAAATGCTGGCGAGGATACAGAGAAACTGGATCATTTACATTGCTGGTAGGAAAGCAAAGTGAAAACAGTTTGAAACTTTGGAAAACAGTTTAACAGTTTCTTTAAAAACTAAACATGTAACCAGTACACAACCCAGTAACAGACATAGACATTTATCCCAGAGAAATGAAAAAGCCTGTGCATGCATGTCTATAGCTGCTTTATTAATAATAAACAGAGCCTGGAAACAGCCACATGTCTAGTCAAGGAGTGGTGTGAACCACTGCCAAACATGGTGTGGTTCGTCCATACTGCAGGAAAGAAGTGAGTGTGCCATAAAAGGACAGTGTGAGGAATCCTTGAGATGATGGAAATGCTTTATGTCTTGGCCTTGTTAGTGTCAACATCCTGCATGTGATAGTGTACCATAGTTTTGCAGAATGCTTCCAATGGGGAAAGTGAGTAAAAGATAGATCAATTTCTCTGGTGTAATGGATTAACAAATGGTCAACTGGTAACACCCAGCTAAACTGAATCTGCACAGTCTGGGTGTACAGGATCCACCTGAGGGTTGTTACCCATAGCCATGAAAAGGGAACAGGAGGGGAAGATCTTGGCCTGTTGATTTTCTAGGAGAAGCTTGCTGTGGATGGTTTTCCTGATGCAAACTAGACTGTTCTCAGAGGAAGAGGAGCTCATGGCCTCACTATCACTGGGAATGGCTGCTGTTTTTGCCAGGAGAGCTATGAACATCACTCCCTGGCCCCTAAAGCAGATCCTTCAGCCTGGTGGCACAAATCCTTCAATCTCACCATAGTAGGTTTTCCGGCTTCCACCACTAGCCTTTGGGCCTTCGAGGTGCAGATCCTCAATACAGACAAGCATGAGATATTGCTGTGGGCTCTTGGCCACTGAACTCATGGAGGACATTGCCTTGGATGCTAAGAAGCCTTTAGCAGGACTTATGTGGGAAATTGCTGAAATCCAGGCCCTTGGCTGTATTCTTTGAGCCTCTAGTGTGCATTTAATCTGTTGTACTCCTTTGCATTTGACTTTTGAGTAAATATCATAAAATAACCCTATAAAATATGTGTCCTATAGTAAATGCATTATCTTACCAAAATCCTGGCTACAATACCTGGTTTATTTCTTTCAACTGTGTGTGAATCTATAAGCAGCTCAAATTTTTTAAAAATTAATTGAAAATATTGTGCTGTTCTAGGTATATTCCTGAAAGATTTAACATCATTCTATAGTGATACATGCATATCCATATGTGTAACATGCATTTCACAATAGCTAAACTCTGGAAGCAACAACCTACACACCCATCAACAGACAAATGCATAAATAAAATGTGGTGTGTATATACTCAGTGAATACTATTCAGCCACAAAAAGAAATCATTCATTTGCAGAAAAATACATAAAACTTGAGATCAAATATTAAGTAAAATAAATTAGACACAGATATCGTATAAGTTCTATTATAGGAGAAACCTAAAACATAAATAAAGAGTAAAATAAGGTGAGGTGGTAGGAAACAAAAAGGCAGACTTTTGGAGATAGGAAAGGGAATCAGGGATCAGGGAGAGACACAAAGGACAGGATATAGAGAGATCAAATATGACCAAAATATGTTATGTACATTATTAATGCTCCAAAACAAATGTAACTAATATGTGTTGCAAGCATACACTAATAAAAATGTACTGCTGTTAAAATGAAAATCTTTTACCCTATGCAAAGACACTGTTGTGAATTGTCTTAGTTACTTTTCTCATTGCTAAGCCAAAATTTCCAACACTTCAAGTTAGAGGAGGAAAGGTTTATTGTAGCTCTGAGTTTGAAGAGGTTTCAGTTCATAGTTGGGTGGCTCCAAGGCAGAGTGGCATGGCAGAGGGGCCTCAGAGAGGAGGAGTAGCCCATAGCAAAGCAGGACAGGCAGAAGACAGTAAGCAGCAAGTGACAAGCAACAAGCAACCACAACAGTAGCCCTCTTTCTATCCCTAATATTTTATCCAGGCTACTTGATGGCAGCACTAACACCCTTAGTCCTAGCACCACACTGTGAATCAATCCCAGCATCACAACCTTAATCCCAGTATCACACTCCTGAAAAGCCCTATCTGTGACCCTTAGGGAGCTTTGGCGGGACATCTACATATAAGCTATACCATTCTTGGAATTGTATCACCTCAAAAACTCATGTAGTGAAGACTTAGCCCCCAGTGTGACTGTATCTGGAGATAGGGTCTTTAGGAAGTAATTAAAATTAAATTAGATCACAAAAGTAGAGCCCTCAATCTGACTGGACTGGGTTTATTTTCAAAAGGAGAGCTCTTATCAGAAAACAACCTCACTGGACTTTATCGAGGACTTTCAGTTTCAGAACTGTGAAAATTCAAGATTATGTCATTTAAGCCACTAGTCCATGGTTTATGTTTTTTTATAGTATTCCAAGCTAAGAAAAATACAAAAGAAATGGGAATCTTTTAAAAAGATAAATTTTGAAGATCATAGTGAACTACACAGATTTCTTTTAAGCATTTGCAGTATAAATTAGAGGGTGTGTGTGCATGTTTGTAACATATAGATTGCTTAGATTAATGAAGAAAGGGCCTCTAATCTCTCCATGTCTTCATCAAACTACTCAAGATCTTTAGAGAAGAAAAAAATTATAAATACATATTCCACCAAGAGCCTACCTGACTCTTTCTTCTGATACCCTAGAGTCCAGAATGAATTATTGAATGGCTAACCCAAATTAAAGTATGAAATATAGTTTCCTCAGCTTTCCACTCATTCCAAAGTCCTCTCTGATCTCATTTTCAATTCTCTCCTTCCCCACACAGCCTCTGCTCCTCTTAGCCCAATTGGCCCTGCTCAGCTATGCTTTTTTTTCCTTGAATTTGTCACTTCCTAACTCTGTTATATAATCCCAAACTCAGCCATACATACACTTAACAGGAGAAGAAATTATTTCTTAAATAGATACTTCTAACTCTACAGAATTCCATAAATGGAACTATGTTTTTTTTCCTCTCATATTACACGTGACATTCCTCTCAACTTTTAGAACACTTTTTCATGCTGTAACTTTGGCCCAGAAAAAGGTTGATGGGGACATGCATCTTCCCAACTGCCTTCCCTGCATCTGTCTCCCTTCTCTTTTCTGTACATTCTCCTTCCTCTTTTTGTTCTGCCCAGAACTCTACTGTAAAACTTTTTGGTTTTAGGTTCCTTACACAAGTGCAATGCCACACATTTTGGTTACTAACATGCACAAATCAGAAGAGCTGAACACAGGGCAAGTCAAGAGCTGAGTGAGGCCAACCTTTTGAGACTCTACTGTTGACTTCCCATCTTATTTTCCTTATAAGCTCTCCTCTGAAGATCAAAAGTTTTAAGATGAAAAGAAAAATTTGAGAGCTCCTTCGAAGTCCAGCACCCTAATTTTCAAATGATGAAATTGATTTTTTGGAAGCTTTAACTTCCCAAAGACTGAAGTCAGAGCTAAACGAGAGCTATAATTTCTATCTCCTGAAAATCTTGTTTTCCAGTCCACACACTGGCTCCAAGGACCTGGCATACCTTCTTTTCAGAGGCCTGAGTCTTGTCTTCCCAAACCATAATATGTGCTTTCCTCTTAAGCCAAAAGTAACTGCAATCAGGAAACAATTGTTTGTTAAGTCAGGAACTTGGGGAATTTCAGAGGAAAAATATGTCTGAACCAAGCATGACAGTGGCTCAGGATTGGAGAAAAGTAGAGCTCTGGAGCTGCAGAAGAGGATATCCCCAATCCGATTTCATTGTTAGGGTATGAATTGGCCCTGCCTCTTCCTAAAGCTTTCATTTTCCACCAAAGAGTGGACATAGGTGGCAACAAACAGCTTTGTCTTATATAATCTAAAAGCACTCTGTCCCTGATTGTTTAATTCCTGCCAGCTAGAAAGTGCACTTCAAAGTCATACACCATATTCCAAGCCTTCCAAAATGCCTAAAGGAGATAGCCATGCCTTCCCCCACTGGGAGCCGCCAACACTCCAGCACCAGGAGGGCTGCCTGGGCCCTGATCAACTGCGGGAAGGATAGCCACACCTTCCCCCACCAGGAGCCGCCATGGCTCCAGCACCAGGAAGGTAGCCATGCGGGCACCCCTGAACCCCAACAACTCCCCTACAACTCCCCCCACCCACGCACACTCTCAGACCTCCTGATTGAGCCAGTCTTTGAACCCACTCTGCAGAGACAGAAGTGGTCGGTCATAGAGGGTACTTTTCTGAGTTCCCAACGTTGAATATCTTTAAAGAAAAGACATGGGAAACCTGTAGTAGAACAGTGTGGAGTTCAACCGTTCAGAAGGTTGGGGAACTCAATCTGGGCCTTGCAGCCTGAGGTCAGTCTGCATCATGGGGTTCAGCCATTGGCTAACTGAGATCAGGGGTCTTGAGTCCTAGCTCTGTATGAGCCCCCATCCTAAACGGTAAATATACTACATTGAAAAGTTTGTTCACTGCAGACATGTTTTGGACTGCTTCTTGATTTCAATTTAATTCAAATGGTTTAAGGGTGATAGACTAGTGACTACCACAGGTGGTCATTTTCCAAGTTCTGTTTGATCATATTGTGTTGCTGGTTGGGATAAAGGATGGTGGTTGATTTGATAAGTTGTTTTCTCTGATGTTATGGAGATGAGAATGTCTGTGAGTCGTTAGAGACACAGAAGCTAGGGCGCAACTATATCAGGAAGATTTGGGTGATAACCCAGAGATTATACCAAGGACAATCAACAACAAAAGTAAAAATGAGAAAACACTCAAGCAAGACACAAAGACAGACTTCCAGTTCACCAATGGCAAACAGTAGAACAAATGAGGATGAAAAGGCCCATAGTGAACCACCAGGACACCCTGAACTCAAAACACAGGAAGTAACAAAACAGATCAATCAGGCTCTAGAAAAATTCAAAACAGAAATAATTTCCCAGATAACCATAGACATAGTGAGCAAAATGAAAGTCATGATTCGAGAATCTAGAACAGAAACTGACAAAAAAAAAAATAGATGAGCTCAGCACCACGATAGAAGCCATGAAGGCCCAGAATAAGAAAGAAAAGGAAACAATAAATGCCCAGCATAGGAAAGAAATGGAATCCATAAAACAGATTCAAATAGATATCCAGGAGATTAAACACTCTATTGAAAGTGTACGCAGCAGAATAAAAGAATGCGAAGATAGAATCTCAGATACAGAAGATAAGATTGCAGTCAGTGACCCTGAAAAGAAAGATCTCTTAAAAATAGTAGGGGATCATGAGAAATAGATCCAGCAACTCCTAGATGATGCAAAGAAGAATAACATAAGACTGATAGGAATCCATGAAGTAGCAGGAGAAAATACAAATGACTTAAAAAAGCTGTTCGCAGAATTAATGACAGAAAACTTCCCAAACAGAGGGGAAGAATTTGACATTCAGATAAGTGAGGCATATAGGACCCCAACTAGCTACAATTAAAAAAAAATCTACACCTAGACATATAATAATCAAGATCCCAGAAACCCAACAGAAGAACAAAATACTACAAGCAGTAAGAGAAAAGAAACAAATCACATGCAAAGGAAAGCCCATCAGAATCAAAGCAGACTTTTCAACACAAACCCTTAGGGAAAGGAGAGCCTGGAGTGAGATATTTCAAGTACCAAAAGAGAACAACCTCCAACTTAGACTGATGTATCCTGTAAAACTCTCTTTCAAAATGGATAGGGAAATAAGATACTTCCAAGACAAAGAACACCTGAGAAACTACATGAATACCAAACCAGCACTACAAGCAATTCTAAACAAGATCCTAGAAAAAGACAATGAAGGCAACAACACCATGAGGCCCAACAGAGCAAATCAAATAGGCAAGGTCAGAAACTAAAAGGAGAAGATAAAAAAGTAAACAGAGTCAACAAAAGGCTATAACAGGACAATAACAAGTCAGTACATATCAGTTATAACCATCAGTGTCAGTGGCCTCAACTCACCAATCAAGAGAAATAGACTGGCAGAATAGAATAAGAAGCAAAACCCAACAATATGTTGTATACAAGAAACACACCTAGTGCAAAAAGAAGCCCATAGACTGAAAGTGAAAGGATGGAAAACAATTGTCCATGTGACAGGAGCCCATAAAAAAGCAGGGGTAGAAATCTTATTTGCAGACAAAGTAAATTTCAAACCAAAACTGATTCTAGTATTATAGCTGTAGGACAGTACTGTATCATACCTCTGTGAATGTAAAATATCTTGTACCTGCTTTATGATACATAGTAGTGACAATGCTTTATCAGAGCAATTTTTAATGATGTTACTCTAGAATGTTCTCTCTCTAGATGGTGATTAAGATGCTAATAAAAAAAAATGGTGCCAGGTACCAAAACAGCAACAGAACTTTGCTGTTAGCTGTAGGACAGTACTGTATCATACCTCTGTGAATGTAAAATATCTTGTACCTGCTTTATGATACATAGTAGTGACAATGCTTTATCAGAGCAATTTTTAATGATGTTACTCTAGAATGTTCTCTCTCTAGATGGTGATTAAGATGCTAATAAAAAAAAATGGTGCCAGGTACCAAAACAGCAACAGAACTTTGCTGTGTTTTGGGTATTATTCTTCTCTTTGTTTTTGTTTTTTTAGTGGAGTGTACTGAATGTCTATAATTTTGTTCAGATGACTGCAGAACCTGGAAAAGCTGTTGCTGCTACTGATGCATAACATACTGCTATTATTGGTCTTTTTATATAAATATAAATATATAAATTTTCTAAGTAATGAAAAAAAGAAAATAATATAAGACTACAAGAGCAAGAAGCAACTTAAATATGTTCAAGGACCATTTTCATCTTCAAAATTAAGGATTATTTTAATTTTACATCATTGCCTTTTCTCTTTACTTTCCTTTTTAGTTTTATTTTAGGATTCCTTATTTTTAATGTTCATGTAAAGATTTCTTTAACTGAAATACTGAATAGTTTCTCTGGTGTGAAAAAGTATAGTACACAAGATCCTAATGAGATAATTAATAATGTGAAATGGGAAGTAAAGGGCTAAAGTGTAGGGAAAGTGGAAAGGGTGGGGGAAAGGTAATAAGGGAGAGGAAAAAAATATGAGAAAATGAAAAAATGGAAATAAAGTGTTTGTAAATGGGGAAGGGAGGAGGGGGTGAAGAGAGGGCAGAGATGAGGGGAAAAAATGAGAATTAAGACCTATCATGTAAAGGTACAGGATCCCAATAATGAATGTAATTGTATTGTATACATAGATTGTACCAATAAATTCAATAAAAAAATTTTTTTAAATGCCTAAAGCAGAGAAACACTAGACAAACCCCAAAATAAAGATGTGTATTGATTTCTATACTTGCCATGTTAATGGGCCTTGACTAAGACCACTGTGATTTTAATACATTGTATTGTTTTATTCCTACTGTATTTTGGAATAGAACATTTCAAAACAATTAGATTAATTAAATATCCACAGGGATGCAGAAAATGTTTTTGTATCACACTTGGGGACTTGACCAGTTCAGTTCCTTAGGTTTTTCAGAACTTTTAATGACAGATTCTTCCCCATTTGGAGCCTGGGTGACTATTTTGATCTGTCATTAAGAGGAACATTTCAGTACCTAGAAAATTATAAGACTTCTTGAGACTCAAATTTGCCAAGTGTAGCTGTTTCGTTTAGGGGAGCCGTCTTTCGCCATGAGTGGCACACTTTCAAGCTCCCTAGCTCATTGTCTGAGAATGCAAAATGGATCGTGGTCTTGGGGAGTAAAATACAGGTTAGAAAGGTTAGAAAAAGTCACTGAGCAATTTTTATTGTCTATGTTTCATCAAGATACTGAAAGTTGAAAATTTCACCCCGTGCTAATAACACAGTATTAGTTACACTTGACTGCTTTGTTGGAGCCAAACCAACCTCACTTCTGCTCTCTCAAGCCGAAATTCCAAGAGCGGCCAGCTTTTTAAGAAAACAAAAGCTGCCATAATATCTAGTATAGGCTGGTGTCAAACCACAGGAGTTCTAGTGAAGACCACATATTATCATGAACTGGAAACATGAAAGAATTCCGCAGCAAGACAAGCGCTAGAAAAGGAACGCTTAAAGGGGGCTCATTTTTATCCTCAAGGTTAGCTGCAGGAAAAAACTAGTGATGAGTAAGAGGTTGGGAGTGAGAAATAAGGAGAACATGCCCTCTTTGGCTCCAAGCCCCTGTCATCTTATAACCACAGATAAGGCATTTCATTCATCTTAGTGTCTCTACATTAAGAGACATAAGCTTCATTGGCATAGTTAGATGGAATATTCTTTTTACTTTTGTAGAACTTCAGAACCATCAGTATTCTATACCATGATCCATGGCCCGGCTTGCTCCCTTCCAACTCTGTTTGCTCCCTTATAACTCTGTGGCCTTGGGCAAGCTATTCTCTCTTCCTATGTCGCAGTGTCTCCAACAGCAAAATGGTGATGATAGTAATTGTCCTGTTTTTTAGGGCTAAGGATTACATGCATTAATAGGACAGTACTTGGCATATACAAAGCACTATAAAATATCCTTTAGTATTCATGCTCTACAACTTGTCATGCTTAAACTATCTCTCTTTCACTTTTTATAATAATAGAAAACTTTATAGCCACCCTCAACCTTCTTTACCTTGGTATTTAATAATTCACATTGAAGGAACTTTAAAATGCATATAAATTATTTTTCCCTTAGAATATTCTATCATTATATGATAACTACATTATATGATAAAAAAAGTTTTTATTCAAGAATTCAGATGGTGGTGAATTACAGAGAAGAAAAACCAACTCTTCAATTTCTTCTGTTAGCTACCAGGAAAATATAAAACCAAGTGATCCAATTGTACTGGAAAAGCTGAACCCAGGGATGAGCACAGAGCTCACAGTATTAAATAACATTAGCAAACATCTAGTCCAAATCCTTAGTTTCACAGATGAGGAAACTAAGGGACAGAGGGACAGAGAGGTAAATGGCACTGGTTCTTTTAATGTACCAAAATTTACACTAAATAGTAGTTTCACAAGACAGGTTAGTTCGGTGCCCTCTCAATGTTTACCCAAGGGGCTATGACTTACTTAAATATTGCTTTTGCTTGGATTATGTTTCAAACTTTTTTTTTGCTTTTCATAGAGTTCTTATGTGTCACATAAGAAAAAAATTATCTATACTTCAGAACCAGTCTTTTATTTTCAGTAGTATTTTCCAGCTGGACTATTCATCTCTTTGTCTCTTTATGATTTTTATCATTTCTACAAATCAAATGTACTCTCATTTGACCAAAAAAAACATAATTGTAACTTCTACTAAATGCACGTGACAATTAAGCAAATGGTTTAGGCTATATCAGTGGGCACAATATTCATTAATAAGGAATATCTCAAAGAAAAGGAAGAATATCTCCCAAAAAAGGATATTATAAAAGCATTCATTGTCTTTGACGAGTCCTATATAACAACTCTTATGATATAAAGTTCATTTTAGAAACTTGCTAGTAATGAAAATAATTCCCCTCCATAGAAATGCAAGTTTGCCCACTGGGACTATTCATTGATTCTATTGATTTGTCTCTCCAACTGTAGAAGACGCCAAGTTTACATCTACTCCAACATTGTCATTTCACATTTGTATGGAAATGTATCTGGTGTATGTATGTAAGTGATGTATCTTAATTACCTCACTTTTCTTGCTCTTTCACTAATTAATGACTTAAGTCTTTGACTTGTGTTTACTTTACATTTGTTTGAGTTATCATTTTAAAATCTATATTAATATGTGCACATAGATACATGTAGTCTTAAATCAAACTTATTTTAGGAGAAAAACATTTAATTAAAATATACTCAAAGAAGTATAGTTTTTATTAGCTTCAACTTTACAATGAGATGTTATACAATACACATCAATACTTTAATAGATAATTTACAAGTAGCATATCATTTTTTCTTAAACTAGTACATCTAAAACATTTAAACACAGCAGTACATTTTAAGGATCTTAAGGATCTTCCTCTAATATATTTATGTTCCCCTAAAAAATAAAAAAAAGTGTTATTAAAAAACTTTAGCCCAATTTTCCAAATTCCAAATTAGTGAAACCCTACTTTAATGAAACATTATATATGTAAGGTGATAGAATCTTGACTTCTAAAATGCAGTTGATGAGACTGAGACCTATGGCATCAATGACTAGGATGCAGAAATCCTTCTAAATTAATCTTGGGTAATCAACCAGGCTGTGTGAACACATTTATTAATATGGGTCTCACCATCTTTCAATGAAAGGCTATTTCATTGTTAAAAGCTGTGGTGGTTAGAAAGTTTTCTTTATAATTAATCAAAGCCCCTTCCTTAAAATATCCTACTGCATGATCCTACCGCATAATGCATTTATATTTAATATAAATAGACACTTAAGGTCTGTTTTTAATCTTATTTCTCCTGTAATGGTGTACTTTACTTTGCCACTGGGCTTTTTTGGGGAGAAAAATAGGTCAAAAAGAACTATCATGAAGTAGGTGTCCTTTAGAACTTCAAAAATTCAAGAGGTAACAATTGCAAACAGGCACCTTGACTGTTACCATAAATATGTTCTCCTAAACAAAATGTAAATCACATAGAAGCTGCAATATTATTCCTAGGTTTTGTGAATATTCCTTTAAATACTGAACCTTTTGGAAATACAAAAATACTCCATAGCAAAATACTTGACTTTTTTCAAAACCAGGACAATAACATAAAAATAAGGTGCTGCTATCTATACTCTGCCATACTGTCTCATAACACCAAGATGACACAGAAGCACATTTGCTGCAGGTATTGAAACTATTCCATAGTTTGTCAGAGAAATTGTGTGCTTGCTTCTTCATGTTACGCTATGGATAGCCAAATAATCCAGGGAATTCTTTTGTTGTAACATTCTGCATCTAATATCAAGGCATTTAAAAATGATTTACAGTTTAAACATTAAGATATCTTACAGTTTCCTACATGTCTTGCTCCTCTTGTCTATCTCCTTCTTTAAAAAAAAAAGATTCAGTGTAGTGACAATGTGACTAAAAATAAATTCTCTAGCAAAGAAGACGAGCTGTTTAATGCAGGATCTCCTGTATTTGTGACGGAGAGAGAAGTTCTTATGGCTTTTACAAATTAGTTTGCTAAGAAATAAAGAAAATCTTACCAGTTTCCTTATATCAGATGTAAAAATAAAAAGCATGGAAGAGAAGAATGGGGCCATAAACTTGATATAACGGATCGCAATAGAGTTTCATCAGATAAACTACGGAGACAGTTTCGATGATGCTCTTGTCAGAAAACACATGGTACGATACACTGTATATGTGCCAGATAGCTTCTGCACTTTCAGAAATGTCATTTCTAAAAATGTCTATCCATTTGGAAAATAAGTATGCAATAAATCTGTAAATATTTATTATAAAAGCAATAAGAAAACAGTAAAGAACGAATGCAGCTTCTGACAACACTGCATAAACTGTTAACAACAGAGCTTTGGAGCCTGCAGTTCTGTTTCTAGATCAAGGGCCAGGACCCAAATGTTGCAGTAACTGGGGCCACGTCTATACCTTCCACAAGCACCTTCCACCGTGGAAGGTCATTCGAATCACAATGCCAAAATGATGCGATGTGAGGCAGAAGTAAAACATACAGATCCAGGATTTCTAAACCCGTATGTCTAGCTTGATCAATGAACCAAAATATCTCTCTGGAACTGAAAATGCTACAAGAACTTGCTGCTGTCCTTTTTCTTCTCAATCCCATAGAACAGGGAATGTTGAGAAGTGAAGAACAGGGAAAGAGTCCTTCAGAGAAGAGAAAATCATCGCCCCGAGGCTATTCTTCGTTGAAAATCCTCTGGCAATGACCAGAGAATTCTTTGGCAGCCGGTTCTCCTCCCCCGACTCAGAGAGAATGGGTAGGAGTTGTTGGATGGAGGCTTGGGTCATGAATGACCCCCTTCTTTTCTATTTAGGAAACTCAAGTTCATACCGGTTCACCTTTACTAACACACTGTCTGCTGGGCAACTTATCTCAACACTTCTTGACTTAATCCACAGAATTAGAACATCTGCTCTAAATGGAAGATTTACAGAGGGAATTATACCTACTCCATCTAGAGATTGTTTGCCTCTGATGTCATTCTTGATTAGATGATTTTGGAATTTTGATTGCTTCACATGAGATTATTATGATTTCAAAATGCAGCTTGTAAATGTATTCAGTTCATCAAGGACTATAAATATAAATCTTCAACAACAGACTTCTCTTTTGCTTAGGTCCTTTTAGATGCTCTTAGGTTAATGTGAGACCAAAAGAGATATACCTTTAAGAAGAGGTGAAAAATTCCTACATTAGAAATGATTTTCAAAACATTTCTCAGGAATTTAATAATCATAAGCCTTTCCTGGTTTTAAATTTAAATTAATGACTACTGGGTAATGAAGGCTGACTCTTTGGAAAGACAGATGTAAAAAATTTAAGGACTACTCATGCTCTGTTCCGTAAAACAATGACATAATTAGGTGATGACATTCTTCCAGGTTTTTTACATGCTTTTAGGTTCTATTTTCAACTTTCTATTTCAAAAGAAACTATTCACAACTCCTTATACTATAGTGGATTGTGGATCTAACATGGTGAAACAGGAAAGGAGAGGAAGGATTTTTATAGAGAAAAGGATATTACAAATTTTATAAATTAAAATTACATTTAATACATTTAAAAACTGATACTCCTTTAAGTTTGACTTCTTTCTTTTTTAATCAACATGAGAATTTTTTCAACTGAGATTAGACCTCAAATCTCCTCTAAAATTTTAAAATGTTATAGCTCTACAGGTTTTATATAAGTTCTAGATGAAGTCACATCACAGTTGCTATTTCTGTTGAAGAACTCAGATAAAAAAGAATAAGATATATATCAGAAATCTGGGGGTCAGTTTGCAGGGGAAGGAGAAATAAGCATCATTTATTTCCAAAAGGCTGCAGTTCAGCATGAAAACTAGCCTATCTGACATGCAATTATGTGTTATGAGTTACAGTGGTAATTAAGTCTCTAGAACAGCAAGCTACCTCAAGAACCCCCCAGGATTTCAGGTGGCTGGCTCCCAACTCTGAATCATCCAGTGCTTCCCTGTGGCTCATCCATCTACATCACTCCTTTATTTATCTCCATTCTAAGCCAAGGGAGTACATTTGGCTCTAAAGCACATTTTTCCCCTTGCATTCCTACTAACCTATCTTTCTACTTCCCAAATACTTTCTTGAGGAAAGAAGCCCATTATTTCAAGTGGCATAAAATCAAGTGTCTTCATCATTTCCTTTCTTCTTTTCCAGTGCTCCTGTTTGCCACACTAAGAGGGTAAGCAAGGTCCTACCACCTCAGGTCACCAGCACATCACTCTGCAGTCAAACTTGCACATTCGAGTGTTGATATATATTGGCAATAGAACTTCTTGCTCATTCATTCAGCAAATATTTATTGATGCACCAGCAGCTGAGGCATGTGGTCTAATTGCCTAAGAAGGGAGAGAAGGAGGAAATAAATGATAAAATGAGAGCCATAGATCCAAAAGGGGATACGCTTTTATGAGAACACCCAGTAGGCTGAGCTGTTTTTGAGTTCCTCAGTTTCTGTGTGGCCCCCTCTCTGAATTTAGCAGCACCACCCATCTCCCTTTATGGAATCATATGTGAACAGTTATGCATCAAAGAGATGTCTTGTTGTAAAATGTATGACCCTTTTATGTACTAACCCAGTGGGAATATTAAAGAAAACCAAGGGGAGAAATTCTCACCCCATATCCAGTAGAGTCCTGTTACTGTGCACATCGGGAAGAAGTCAATCAGTCCAGGTTGTACTCTAGGCCCCATTAACTTGTACTAGCAATTTTGAAGACGTAATCTCTGCTGCCAGATGGCAGCCTAGAAGTAACTTTCTTGATGAGCAAGAGAAGTTGCTCCCCACTTCCTTTCTTGACATCCACATGCAGCCCCCTCAACCTTAGCACCACAAGCTTGGGGCTTGGCGGTGGGACCCACAGGGACTGTGATTAAATGACTCATCTCTTCAGTGAATTTTGTTTGTAAAGGTTACTCACAACAGCAGCAGCAGCAGGGCCCCAGCTCTGGAGTGGATATTTTTCAAAAATGACTCAAGATAATAATAATGGGCAATTGAAGAAACACCTACAGTTGGAAAGGAGAAGACCAATGTTTGTGACCTGAGGATGGTATTCAATTGAACACTTTCATCTGCCCTTTGGAAAATTTGAACCTCATAGCAGAATCAATTCTTAGTTTACCGCTTAGTTATTCAGTTGAGACCACAGCCTCAACTTCATGACTTTGGCAACTGTAATGAAGCCCACATCTTCAGCCAAGTCGATAATGCCCCTGGTCCTAGTTCTGCAGGCCCCCTTGGTGCTGCCAATTATAACAGAGAGTGATACAGAGGCAGCCTCAAACCTTAAAGCCAACTGATCGTAGTTCATCCAGAATTTTAAAATTGGCAAGAAGAAAGGGAATTAAATAAAAGATCAGAAAAGTTCCTAAGTGGTGATTTTTATTTAAAGAAGTCATATCATAAAAAAAACAAAGCAGGCTGCCACAATCTTTTGTTGTAAAGGCTTGGAGTCATTCAAACAGATATATAAACATACATAAGAAATTGGTTTTAGATGTTTCCTTTGAAGTTATTATGAACAGATTAGTTGTTATAAAGGATTATGGGAAATAATTTTCCTAGTAAACTGTTAACTGATAGTAGGGGGAAAAGCTCACATTTGTTAGGTGCTAATTTATGCCAGGCAGTATGTGATAACAGATATCATCCTATTTAATCCTTAAAACAGCCTTGTTTGATAAATATTATTCTTAGAAAATTGAGACTCAGAACTGTTTTAAGTGTCCTATAAAAAAATGGTGAATTTTTGGTAGGAATTTATCTCTTTCTGGCATACTAGCAACCTAAACCCTTATACTTTGAGAAAAGCCTCTCTGGGTGATTCTTGATGCTCACATTAAGGCAAACTCCCCTCCAGTGTTCAAGACAAAAGAACTAGACACTCTTTTCCTGTTATCACAACTGGCACAGGAAATTGGTGAGTCCATCCAAGACTCTAGCCCAGGGCCTGCCTCCTGATCATAGGATACAATTGTGCAGACAGCTGGAAAATTACTTCTACCAGTAATGGCAGAAAACCTAGTAATAAGGCTGCATTTAGAAAAATTAACTAACAATGCACAACACTATATGCTTAATTACCAAGAGACCAGTAGAGGCTCTCAGCAACAAGAATTCCTAATGGCAACTATCCTTATGGATTAGATATCAGGGAAGGTTTAGTTAATGCAAAAGCACTGGGTGTGGTGGTTCACACCTGCAATCTCTGTGCTCAGAAGCCTGAGGCAGGAGGATCACTGAATCTGAGGCCAGCCTGGGCTACTTAGTGAGTTCAAGGCCAGCCTGAACTACATAGTGAGGCCTTGTCTCAAAAAAAAAAAAAAAAAAAAAAAAAAACATTCAGGGAAGGCCAGGTGCAGGCCTCAGAGCCAGAATAGAGTCAGTGGATGCTAACCGCTAACCAAGACTATTGTATTGGTCAGCTTTCTGTCCTGAGACCAAACACCCAACTTACAGAATTTAAAGAAGGAAACCTTAACTTTTGCTTACAATTTCTGAGGATTCTGTCCATGATCAGATGGCTCCAAGGCAGGAACATTGTGGCAGAAGGAAATAATGGAGCAGAGCTGCACAGTTTAAGGTAGCCAGAAAGCAGAGCAAGGGAACAATGTAGGAAAGGGAAGACCAGATACACACCCCAAAGTCAGACCTCCATGACCACCCAGACAGGTCCAGATGTATGCTTTAGAAATCCCCTGGCAGTTCCTAAGCCAATCAAGTTGATAATTAAATTTAACCATTACAGTTATTCAACCAGAGGTGCTTGAGAAAAGCAGACCTTCAGAAGATTGATCGAACAGTGGGACGAGATAAATTGAAGAAGAAAAGGGAATACCATGATAGGGCTTGTAAGAGTTTCTTAAAGAAATACTCCCAACCCTGACTATGTGGAACAGGTGGACATTTGTTGATATTCAATGATTTTGTGAAGACATGACAAAGGAACGGTCATCAACAGGGACAGCTCGAGGGAGCCACCATCAGGGCAGAGGCCCAGAAGGGGAAAGACAGAGGAGCTCTGTCCTTTCTGCTGTCACCCATCCTGTCGGTGGTCCAGATGCCTCCCTCAGCATAACTGACATAGTCAGAGACCACTATAGACACAAAGGACACTCGTGGGTCCTTAACTACTGAGCCTTTAACCTGTTACTCATTAAAAGCATGACTTGTGTTTCATTTGAGGCAATCAAGACTTAAAAACAATTTTTGCTGAAATCTGCTTCTCTGTCCTAGCCTATAAATGCACAATAGGTAACTAAAGTAAAACAAAATTTAAACTTCATCTTTCAGAACTCTGGGTCAAATTTTTCTCAAAGCTGTATATAGATATATTTGTTAGTCATTTACAAAGTGTCTATCTAAAAGTTGCCAAAACAAAGTTTATTAGCCCTAAATTTCTCTAGCCTACCTTATCTCCCTTTAAGATAGAAGACACCAAAAGTAACCAAAGTAATTTTAACTTCACAGGGACGTCTGATTACAAGCTTTTACAATGCTCAGTTCCAGACCCTTTCCCTTTAGAGCAATGTCTAAAAGTCTCTAGCCATTGTCCTAAATTAGTAGTCACCTGAGTCCCAAGAAATGCAGAGCCTCACGTGACAGAAACCACCACACCCAGAGACAGTCGCTTCATGGGAACAGAGTCAACCACACCCTCACCCATACCATGTGGATTCCTCCAAAGCTAAGAAATTAGGACTAAGGTCACCAGCTGGATTCTAGCCTACCTCACTCAATCTTTGAAAGATGGCCTCTTGCTTCTGCGGGTGTCTCCTCAAGCTGGACTCTTTTCCCTGTCTTTTCTCTTACTTTCCAGTTAAAACTTGTGCCTTTGAATTCATATCATTGCTTTGGCTTTAATTTCCATTTTTACAAAAACAAGGATGCACACTACCTCAGGTACCAAAGTACAGTGTAAGTCTCAGCCCCCAAACCCAAGGATTTATTTAGTCCTCTCCAAATATGGCAATCATCTGCTTAGGATGCCCAGGGTAATCCTGTCTATGCCTGTATTTCCAATTACAATCTACCAGTTATAATTTCCCTCTCCTCCCTGAGAGGTAGGGATCTGGGGACCTAGGGAACCAAATTCTCTCCTTATGTTACAATATGAGACATTTGTCCAAGGACAAGCTTAAGCCTTATACTGTACTAAGGTGAACTGATGATGCTGCGGTACGGGGGAGAAGGCATGTGGAGGAGGAAGGAATTCAAATGTTTTAAAAAGAGGTGGGCAGTTGTACCATATGAGACATTTGTCCAAGGACAAGCTTAAGCCTCATACTGTACTAAGGTGAACTGATGATGCTGCGGTACAGGGGAGAAGGCATGTGGAGGAGGAAGGAATTCAAATGTTTTAAAAAGAGGTGGGCAGTTGTACCTAGACTATTAGACATTGCAACTGAAACTAAGGGAAGTGTAGTACCCAGGGCTTCTCTACCACTTTGACAACATTCTACTAATCAATATTTCAGAGTAAAGGGATTTTTTTCAAGAAAATGGGTAAAGGTTTAGACATTTAAAAAGGAGGAAGGGAAGGAAGGCGGCTGGCAAGAGAAATGGCTTAAGGAAGCAGATGTGCAGGTCTGAGGCCGAGGAGACTCTTTCTCCAAATTTTCTAGTCAGCACTTCATCCAGACACCCCAGCCCCTTCCTCATACCCTCTTCATAGTCTCACACAACGTATACTTTCCAGGATGCTCTCCTGCTCATGCAAGCAGGGCACTTCACCTAATCCTCCCCTTGGAACAGTCAGCTTGTGCCTGGGGCCATTCTCACATATGCCTTTCTCCCCAGGTCAAACGACAAACTCCTTGAGAACAAGTCATTCTCAGTCACATACGATACCCATACATGACATCGATAGACACGTACTGAATACAAGCTCAGTTAAAGAACTGAATAAGTGAATGGATGGATGGAGGAATAATGCTAAAGACCTCAAACCAAAAAGAAATGAAGTTTCTTTTCCATGCATTATCTGAAAATTCCCATTTTGGTGCAGGAAATAAGCAATCTTATTAGAAAACACATTTTTGAGTAAGTAATCATTCAGAGATGCGTATTACCTTCCACATGAATTACTTTTCAAAATCAAAGATGAAAGCTGCATGAGATTAACACTTATAGCCTGAAACTCTGGGCTATAAGATGAGACTAAAGCAATATCTGCCACTCCTTACAAAAGAGTCTGCTCAGGTCCATTGAGAAGAGTATCTGTGTCTTAGGGGGCATGCTCAGGTTCAGCTGATCTACTTTACGAATAACTGTGGTGTAAAAGAACCTCAGTTTTCTATTTTTATGGAGAATTAACAGATCACAAAGCCAGAGTATATTTCCACCCCCCACATCTCTGACTTGCATGTGTGTCTATGGAAGTTAAATAAGATGGAAGGAACCTGGACATGAGGCATCCGAGGTCAGGAGAAAGAGTGTATGTATCTAACTCCAAGACAGAGAGAGAAACCAGTGCTTCTTTCCTGTTTTGGTTCTATCTATCTGGGCCACGGCCAACTGAATGGTGCTCACCCACATTGAGGGCAGATCTCCTTCACCTAGAGCACTCAGATCCACACATCCATCTCTGGAAATTCCCTCACAGGCACATTCCAGAAACAATGCTTTCCCAGGTAAAAGCCTTAAATATTTCTTAATCTGCCCAAGTTGTCATCTAAAATTGTCACCATTTAGTGAAAGGGCCTTAGGCTCGTCAGCAAAATGCAGGTCTGCCAGCACCGGTCACACCAGTTAATGCCAGATCCCATCAGTCAACACTGCCAGTTATGGTCTCTGCTGCTGCCAGCTGTAACCATTCAACAGCGGCTTGTGCCAGACACTGCTGGTTGACTCTGCTGGTTGATGGTCTCCATAGCTTTTTTAGGACTAACAGCCTCTAGTGATTATAGCTCTTGCTACTTGGGATAAGAATCCTGAGAGATTTATAGGGCCTTCCAAGGCCACAATTTCTGAGAAATAAATCAAGAGCAGAACTACTGCAGCAAGGCTCTTTTCAAACAGGACTTGTCAGTACACCAGAGGGAGCTCTCCTATACCAACCTAGGAAGTAGGAGGGAAGTGCTCCTTATGTTGCAACTGCAGATCTGTTATTGGCCCAAATTGATGTGTGCTGACCAGTCTGAATTTGACCATTCTGACTGATCTAAATTGATCTAAACACAAGCCTTCTGATCCCAGCCTACTGATTGATCCAAATTCAAGCAGGGAATATATAGCTCCCAGAGCGAGTGTGGGGTATCAAAAACAGCTGCAGCTGTCATGGTGGCTGTATAACTGAACATAAAGAGATGCAGCTATTTGATTGACAGCTGTCAAGTCTCTGAAAAAACAGTGAACTAAAACCAGGGACTCTTCAGAGGGGCTAGCTATGTTAATCACAGCTTACTAAGACTTGCGGAGATTAATAATGGGCTGTGGTTGCTTTCTGATCTCTGCTACATTCAAGGAGTTTTTCTTGAAGAAAACATTAGAGCGATTTTCTCTAACAGCATCTGGAGTAGCAGGAGCAGGGGAGGGGTGCCATGGCTGAGAGCTGAGTCAAACCTGTCTGAGCATCCAGGAGGGAAGCCACAAGGTACCCCACCGAGGAGAGCTGCCCAGTGTCTCCCCTGGAGAACATGTGGGTGTGAAGAGAAGTGAAGGCCGGGGTATGACAGCTTTGACTAAACCAAGCTCCCCTCCAGTTGTCACAGGAAAAAAAAAAAGAGGGGGGAGAGTTGGTTAGATATTCATCTGTCTCATTTTGGCCTCAAACAACTGACAAAGATCACTGACAGACACCAGCAACTGGCACAGTCGGCTGATGGCACCTGGCATTAACTGGTATCCACTGGTGGCACTGGAGTCACTAGCAGAGCTGCACACTGCTGATTCATGATTTTCATCTGAATGGAGCAAAAGAACTCCCCGCTGATGGGGACAAAATTAACCATCACGAATGCCTACGAGATTTGTAAGCGTTATACACTGAAGCATTTGGAAGCGACGGAACATCAAGCTGGTGGTAACATACTCTTGAGTGATTTAGAATTTAGAATCCTTTCAGGGGAATGGGGAAAAAATAAGAGCCGAAGATGGATTATGTAAAGGTGCAAATTTCCAATGATGAATGTCACTACACTGTGTACCTTAAATGGACCAATAAAATTAATTTCCTTCGATGGTCTACAGTGTACCAGCCAGTGAGCTGTCACAGAAGACCCACCACCTCCTTCAGGGAGCACTGGGCCTTCTTGCTTCCTCTTTCTTCATCATTTCAGAACTGTATATCTGCAGACCTCCACCTTCCCTGCACCAAAATCTCCCCCTGGTACTAGCCCAACTAACAGCTGCATTTCTCCTGGCTTCTCCTTCACTAACCTTCTCAACAGATCCTGATGTCAGCCAAACTGTTTCTTCCTGCCCTCCACTTAGACCTTAAGCATTTCGGCTTCCTACTCTTTAGAAGGCTCAGCTTGCTTCTCTGCCCCCTGAACCTCATCCTCCCATTCTGCAAGGCCTATTTTAGGCTCTTTCTTCTCTGTGAATCCTACCCTCACGACTCCAAACCAAATTTTAATTCTAAAGCGTTTGTTGTATCTCATTTGTATCAAACACATAGGCCTCCTATTGCTTTATTGCCTTCCTCTCCCAATTTCATCTCTCTGAAACTCCCTAGCACACATCGCACCAGCTCACCAAGCGTGAGCAGATTCCAAGAGTCTCGCACACTTTCTCCCCATCATCTGAGGTCACTAACATCAACTGGCATCACTTACCACCGGTGGGATACACATGCTCAAACTTCAGCAAAAACAGAAATAAATGTAGAGACTTGTCCCCTTTATTCTCGCACAGAGTCAATTTGATCTAATTTGATCTTTCCCGCACTTAGAAAAATGAAGCAAACCATTTAATTAATTCTTTACAGCGGCTCTGTATGGAACACAAAGAAAAACTATGAATTAGGGATTTGGGAATCTTTTTACCACCCATATCATTACCCTTCCTCTTAAAGAAGACCCATTCCTACCCTGTCTCCTCCAGATACTTATTCTCCCTTGCAGGCCCACTACGGTGTGAGCAGCGAGATTAGGTGGTAGGTGAATAGCTCCGGGCGGGGGAGAGGGTTCACAAAAAAAGTAAACTAGAGAATGGAAAAGTCTTCAAAGCCTCGTAGATTAACCCCCTAAGTGTGCAATGCTGGGAATATGAGCAGGGAGCAACTGAAGGCACTTGCTGTTCTCCCCACCAGCCCATTCCTAGCCACACTGTACACCAGAGATGAAAGTAGCTGAGAGCCAACTAACTCCCAGAAAGACAGGAGAAAGAGAAGAATTCTTTTCAGAAAGCAGACCAAGAGGAAACTGCAAATCTGGACAAAATACTCAACAAAGGCTAACTGTATTAAATCATCTATTTTGAGAGCTCCTCTAAACTTTTAAGAATGATTTCATAGGTAGAGAGGGGTATTTATAATGAAGCTAGACCAGACTCCACAAGGTGTATTACTGAGAAAACCAGCAAAGGGAGGCAAAGATGAACTACTACAGCTCAACCCACAGTGATCAGGGCCCCAAGGTGGGCATGAAAAGCCCGTGTGAACACAGCTGTCCCTCTTGGCAGAGGGCAGCATCAGCTTACGCTATCTTCAATATATGTGATGCTAATTCAGGCTTGCTCAAGAAAAACAGCCTCATTTGAGCCCATCTGTTTTTAACATCCCAACAACTACATCCTTGGCAGATTTAAATACAATTCGCAATACAAAGACCTTTTTTTAATGTGGAAAATCTATAAAACAGACTCTTAGCTATTCTCTAAACTTAATTAATAATATTTACTACGTCAAGTCCAAACGGCAAATATAATGACCTGAGAAATAATTTGGTTTGATTCCAACATAAATTGCTCTGGCACTTGGGTTGGGGCATGAACTCTTAAGCCTCCCATTATATTCCAAAATCCTTCTTCAAAGTGGCCACTTGCTGACTGAGAAGAAATACTCATGTAGCCTTGCAGAAGCATCTTCAAGTGTCACTCTGCCCTCCAGCTTTTCAACACTGCAAACGTGACACTGAGCCCACTTACAGTCTACAGCGCACCCACATCCCCTTCCAAATATTCTGACCCAAAAGAAAATCAGTATCTCCCCAGGCCCAACAGTTAGAAATGGATCATTGTCAATGCACATCACATTGTTAACTGGTACAGAGATGACTCCTTATAGGCTGCAAAGTACTCCCATCTACATCATCTCACTGGGCCCTCCCGTGGTCCTCGCAGGGCAAAGAACAATAAATATTTAATAAGCCATATGCAAACTTCACTGGGTAAACACACATTTTAGTTCATTTAATCTTGACCAAAAAACATGAGGCTGGCATTCAAATCCCTTTTGTTATAGATGATGAAACTGAAACTCAGAGAGGTGACATATCTGACTCAGGAACCCGTGGTTAGTACAGGTCAAGTTAGGGTTCACCGCTGGGTCAGCAAGCCCCAAAGTCCAGGGTGGTCTCACTGTGCCCAGCATGGCCAGCAGGTCACATCAGATCTTTCTGCTTAGCTACTACATATTCTTGTTCGGTCCTCTGAGCTTCCTCCAGAACTTTGGCGTGGAAACCGGAAGCCACTTGGTGAAGAGTTTATTAGCCTTCACACCTTTCATGCTCTGGCTTAGAGGGAGATGGGGCCACTATTCCAACAATGTGGTGCTGGAGTATATGAGCAAAAGGAGCGTGCCACACTGAGGTCAGGGAGAGGCTCTCAGGGGAAGCAGGTGCAGGTTGGGTTGGCAGTTATCCTTATTCTTAACCAAAAAGTATCACAGTCTCCTTAGTGTCTTAGTAATCTTCTTAGTACTATGTCCTCAAAGACCGCTCATTACTCCCATGAGTGCCTCTATTGTAAGGAAATATTCCAAACTGCTAAGCAAATTATGTTCTAATAAAATACTCTTTATATATTTTACAGATAGAGGATTTCTATTTGGCTTTGGGAAAGGGGCATCTACCACTTGCAAAACATAAGTTGGAAAATATGGTCCACAGAACTGGACCCTGCAAATACACCTCTCAAAATACATTACATACAGTCAAGCCTATGGTAAAGATATCAGTTTGCCAGATGACATAACGAATAACATGCACTGGCATCTTAACAAGACAAAGTTGTCATCTCAGCTCTGAAGCTGCAAATCTGGATCTTAGGTATCAACAGGATTGGGCTCTTCAGAGACTTTTTCCTGGGACTGGAGGTGCTTGTCTTTACCCTGCGTCTTCACAAGGTCTCCCCTCAGTGTGTATTTGTGTTCAGTTTTCCACTTTTTAGGAAGACACCAGTCATCTTGGATTAGAACCCACCCTAAAGATGTTATTTTACCTCATGGACCTCTTTAAAAACCTTACCTCTAAATACCGTCATACTGTGAGTTACCAAGGATTAGGACTTCATGTGAATTCACAATTCACCCTACAATAATAAGTATTTAGTAGTCTCCATCTGGTGCTTAAACCCTCTGGTCACTATTTCCAAAAATGAATATTCTCTGTGACCAGTTAAGAGAGACATGTCCTAACACACCATCAACTAAACTAGATAGAGAACAAATAACCCATTATAAAAAAGGAAGAACCTAGATGGGTGTGGTGGCACATGTCTTTTTTTTCTCTCTCTTCTTTTTTTACTTTTTTAAATTGAGTTTATTGGTACATTTTAGGCATACAGTACAGTTACATTCATCATTGGGATCTTGTACCTTTACATGACAGGTCTTGGTTCTCACTTTTTCCCCTTGTCCCTGAGCAATCTTTTTCTTATGGTCATATTAGCTGGGACTTATCATGCAGAACACATATTGCAGTCTCAGGGACCAACACTGTGCCTGTGTTGGGTGATACTTCTGTTCTTACTTTTGTCAGAGCTCCTGAGGTCCCCATGGCCAGAACATGATGGCTGCAGTGGAAAGGGTCAACACCATCTCATACCTGGAGATACTTCCTTTCATGCCTACAGTTCCAACATCCAGGGTATATCTGACCAGAGTTCAGTCCCATATTCTTATGCCAAACAGACTTATCTTGTTCAGTAGTCCTCAGCAAGCTAGAGGCCCCATAGCTTGGGGTATGTATGTGTCAGAGTGTGGAACAGTTGAGGCTGGTCAGGTGTCAACATTGGACTTAAGAAATTCTAGCTTTAGAGAGTAGAAGAGAGTTATGTATGTGTCATTAACTGAGCCATCCCTGGCTTTGACTAATTGCCTGGCAAGGCCCGGGCTCTTTTCCTGAAACTGGCAGGACTCCCTTTGCCCTGTGTGCTTCTCTGCTCTTTGATTCCACTGTGGAGGCAGGATTGACTTGTATGAATGGTGGGTGATGTGCTAGACCTGACTTGCCTGTGCAGTCTTCTGCACCTAATGAATGGGAAGTAAAAGCACCTACACTCTCTGACTTCACAAACTGACTTCAGAAGTCAGTTTGTAAATTCAGAAGGCACATGTCTTTAATACCAGCACTTGGAGGCTGAAACAGGAGAAAAACTGTGAGAAAAACTGAACTACATAGTGAGTTTAAGCCCAGCCTGAACTACGTAGTGAGACCCTGTCTCAAAAAAGAAACTCCCCAAAAGAGGGAAAAACATAATAAAGGCAAGAGCCTGTATATAAAACTATGCAGACCCTATTAGGATGAAAATGAGAGAGAACCCTAGGCAGTAAAAGATACCTGTACTATGCAAATTCTTCTTCAATGAGTATATATTTCTGTACATGCCAAAAACTGATTATAAAAATAAATCTTCCTAGAATTGCAGCTGATTGCATTTTCCAAATATGGCCACAGGAATCATTCCCATCCTACATGCTCTTCTTACAATGTGATTTTAATACTCCTCCCATTAAGAGGTAAGACCTATGCCTCTCCTTGAATCTCAGTGTGCTTGTGACTACAAAGGAAGTAATGTTACATGACTTCAGATTAAGGCATAGAAGGCCAGATAGCTTCTACCTTAAGGTGGATGGACTTGGAGAGTTGAGCCCTTAAGGAACAGTTCTGATGGCCCAGAAGCCACTATTCCATGGGAGAGCACACAAGGAGGGGCCCTGAGACTAAAAAAGGAAGAAGGCCGTCCAACCAGTCCTCGAAAGACGTGTTAGACCCATAGCCAAACCACTCAGCCAAGCATCTCCCCAACTGCTAACCTACAGAAGCTATGAGCATAGCAAAATGATTATTGTTGTCTTAAATCACAAAGTTTTGAGGTAAATTGTTATGCAGCAATAGATAACCAGAATGAATGTATTCTAATTATGTCTTTCTGATGCTAATTTGACTTTGGTTCTTCAAAAATGAATCCAAATGAGAAAAATGATCATTTCCTCTTGGCATGCCTATAAGTTTCCTACTTAGCAACCTCTACATCTGCAACTGAAAGTGTGTCTTGGTTTGCTCAGTTCTACAGATGCTGCATGTGTCAAGAGATCAGTACTTCAGGAGTTCCACACAAAACACTCCTGCTCACCATCATCGGACATTTGTTTCCTAATTTCCTAGCTTTTCTCTCCTAAGTTTCTGCTATAGTCATAATCTCATTTCTTTCTTGGGATTGTTTTATCTCTGCCTAGGCTTATGTCCTTCTGCTGTATTAGTGTCATTTCGGCGTTTCCCCCACTTTATGCATGGGGGATGAATAAGTAGGAAAACAAGTAGGAAACAGAAAGATTAAAAAATGTATTGACTGAGACCCAAGAACCATAAGATGCAGTGGGGAGGGGGGTCCCAAATCCAGTTTGCCAGTGCACAAAGGTGGAGAAGCCACACCTATAACCTGACCCTGTTCTTATTCTTCCTTCCGCATCCTGCTTCTTCCATTTCCTATGCTGTCTCCGACTGCAGTGAAGAATCCTTCTTGGGAAACTACCAGTGGAGAGTAGGTTCACTCTCCTCCACATAGGCTATTTATAGAAAGAGGTCCTCAGTGATGCAGGATGCTAGAAGAACATTCATCTCCTTCACCAACCTGATGCCTAAATTTCAAACACAAGACATTTATTCCCTAGAGTTAGGTGTGGCCCCAACCAAGCTTTGTTCAAAGTAGAAGACAGCCGGAGTTAGATGATTGCTATGGTCAGCTCTTCACAATCAACTGAAGGACCACTAGAAACTGGAAAGATAATCCTCCAAGAGGGAAAATTAGTAAGTGAATTCTGTGAAAACCTCTCAACATCTATTGGATGATACTAGTCATTTGTGGAAGGAATTTTTTCCTATATTTTTTCCTATATCCTCAAATGTTATCTTAATATAAATGTGTGGTTGAGGACATACATAAATGGACAATTCTAACTGATGCCATTGGGGGATGATTTCAAAATGGCAGAAAAGAGGGCTGGGGATTTAGCTCCGTGGCACTGCACCTGTCTTGCAAGTCCAAGGTCCTGAGTTTAATCCCTGGTACTGGGGGGGGAAATGGCATAAAGGGACCAGGACTTTCTCTATGAAATATGACCCCTAATCAGTGAATTATATACCTAAACAGGAAATTGGCAGGCCCGAGTTTAGCATGTCACTTAACAATGATCCTAATGGTCTATGAGTTTCACTAACCTATTATTTTGCCAAAGACTAAATTTGAACTAAACAGGCAGTAAAACTGGCCTTTTATCCTGAGTCTTTGGTTGAAGGAGTAGCCTGGACCATGACCTGCCTCCTCTACCTACCAACCAGGCTCCCCTGAGCCTCAATCACTGTCTCACTCAAAGAAACCTCTCCTCAGGGGCTCCAGAGATGCTTACAATATTAAGCTATTCTTTACCACATGTATGGATAAAGAATAACTTTATTGATGAATTTTATGGGGAAAATTATATACAAATTGATATATAAAAGCTAATGAGCAGGGAGACCATGAATATATTTCTTTCATAGTTATGCCAATACAGTATATAAATTATGCCAAATAGAGTATAATTTACCTAGAGGATAAATGAGAGTACTAAAAGAAAAAAAAAGTGCATGAAACAGATGAAGTTGAGGTCTCAAGTTTCTCTAGCTAAGATTTAGGCTGTAGAATAGGACAGCTTTGAGTCTAGCCTGGTTCTGACTCACACAAAAAGAGAAAGATACTGCATAGGTCATCACCAGAGTGTCCAAAGTTAGGAGGCAGGAAAAATTCACCAGGATTCCATTGACCTGGAAAAATACTTCCAAAATCTAGCTACTGTCCTCAGCTCTGACTCCACAGTCACCATCTAAGTTGCAGTAACTAATGTTGTTGCCAAACACAGTGAATAGAGAGCCGAGAATTTTAGGCTTAAAGAAAAGGGCAGCCCTCCCTCCTAGCTTCAGGTATGATATCAACCTCTAGTTAATATAGTTATCATGAATTCCTGAGAATCTGAGATCAATGGCTGCCTTGGTGGAATCCAAAGTTGCCCAGAATGATGACCTGAAACATGATGAGCATCCTATGGACACCCTGTGAAACCATCCTGCCTGAAGACTGGTTGTTCTCATATTAAGGTATCTCAATGCTTCTATAAAATCTAGTCTATGCTGAATTGGGTGCCCTCAGAATTTATATGTTGAAACCCTAACCCTCAGTATGACTGTAGTTGGAGATGAGGCCTTTCATGGCTCCCTAACACAAAAGGACTGGTATTGAAATAGAAAAGAAGGAGACATCAGGAATGTATGTGTACAGGAAATAGCACTGCTTGTAGTGAGGACACTGCAAGAAGGTGGCCATCTACAAGCCAGGAAGAGACACCCATATATACTGAATTTGGTTGGCTCTTTGATGTTGGACTTCCCAGTCCCCAGAACTGTGGGAAAATAAAACTTTTGTTCTTTAAGCAATTCAGTCTTTGATGTTTTGTTGTGGGAGCCCTCGATGACTAATATGATATCTCTCCATACTTCCTAAGTCTAGTTTTTTTCAGTGATTCTGGTTAAAATGCAAATCAACCATTATTGGTCACAAATGACTTTTGGTGCACCAATCTATGTAATCTGTTCCAGTAAGACAGCTAATAGAGAATAGGTTTCATTTGAATAAAGCAAGAGGAAAGGTGCATATCAGAAAGCCAGAACATGTTAACTGAGGGAAACTGCTCAGGCAAAGGTAGCAAAAGACAGAGTGGATAGCAGCTTTCTGTCAATGTAAGCCAACACCTGAGATAATTAACTTAAAGAGAAAAGGGTTATTTTAGCTCCATTTGGGAGATTTCAATACAAGATGGGGAGAGTACATTGCTTTGGGCCTCTGGTATGTAGCTATGGCAGTGGCAGGAAGAAGACAGCAAACTGCTTTCTTTGTGGCCAGGAAACAAAAGAGAAAGAGGAAGTGGCCAGGATCCCACAGCCCACTTCAGAGAACACCCCAATGACCTAAGGACCTCCCATAAGGCCTTGATCCCAAGGGTCCCATCATCTCTCAATACCACTCCCTGGGGACCAGGCCTTTAACACACGGACCTTTGCAGATAACCATAGCAGGGAGGGACAGGAAAGTGGAACATTAAAGTCACTGCAAGAGCACTGAGTGCTAAGAAAATAATAGTAAAATAGCATTTGTTGAGCTATCATTAAATGTCAGGCACCAAGCTAAGGGGCCATCTATTTATTCTTTGTAAAAGGATACTATAGGGAATACAAAATTCTCATTTGATAGGTACAGAAATTGAGGCACAGAAAAGCTAAATAGTATGTTAGAATTCGAATTTGACCCCAAAACAATCTCTAAAGACTAAATTTTTAAAAACAGTTCTATAGAGATACATTTTTACACCATAAAATTTACATGTTTTAAATGTACAGTTCAATGATTTATTAGTAAGTTTACAGAGCTGTGGAACTCTGTATGATACTAAGTTAGGAACCTATTTATTATCTTAAAAAGATCCCCCATGAAGGGCCCAAATATGAACCACAAACCCACACTACTTCCCATACCGTGGCAAGAGATAGGGCAGGGTAGAGGCACTGGTAAGAAGCAACCAGTTCTAGACTGTAGGGACCAGTTCGAATTGGTACTATATTTGGCTATGTAAACTTTAAATGAAAATGCTCAGACCAGGGACCTAGCAATTCTTGTGGACATATGTCCAAGAGACTCTCTCCCATCTGATGGGGAGTCCCATGCAGAAATAACCACTACAGCACCAATTGTAGAATAAAACCTTGGAAACGACCCAAACGTCTACCATTGGGAGTGAATAAACAAGTTGCAGTACATTCGTGTGACGTGATGCACTTAAATAGCCACTGCAGTGAATGAGCTATAACTGCAAAGATCCATATGAGTAAATCTAAAACACAGAATGTTGAGTTTAAAAAAGGAAACTTGCAAGTACTCTTTACAGTAAAACACTATTTGTGTCAAGTATTAAAATAATAAACAGCATAGGTTTTTGTTGATAAGTTCTCTATTTCAGTCTTATTCTTTAAAAAAAGGGAAGGAATTATGGCCTAATAATGAAATGTTGATAAAGCATATGATAACAATTTGAAAAATAGAAAGTGTTTTTTCATGTTACATATTTTGAAAGCACAAGAGTCAAACACTGTTGAGTTCACTCGTTAATAGCAGAAAATTTTTGTGTATGTGTGCAGTACTGGGGATGGAACCCAAGACCTTTGCACTGAGCTACATCCCAGCCTTTTAAAATTATTTTTATTTTGATATAGGATCTCATTAGTTTGCTCAGGTGGAACTTGACTTCCATCCTCCTGCCTCAGGCTCACAGAGTCCTGGAATTACAGGTGTGCACTAAGGCACTTGAATTTTTAAATATCCTTTAAGTTACCCTTAGGTGCCGCTCATAGCATTGGGTACATTTGGTGACTGAACTCATTTCATCCCCAAGCTGGCTCCTCCAAGCTTTGGGATTTTGAAGGGCACTTTACATACTGCTCAACTTGACCTGCTGCTGTCCAAACGGACTCACCCTCTTCCCTCATTTGGCAGCTGAACTGTCTGCCACAGACAGATGATGTCTTTGTGCTTCAGCAACAGAAAACTAGGACTGTTGGGTTCATAAAAAGATAATTGAGTCTTTAACCATTATTGAATGTGGCAGGGGAGAGAAAATACACATCTACCCAGTCTTCTCAGAGGTCCACACTGGGAGGATGAACAATTCTAGGAAACCTTATGCAAAGGAGTGGATTTAACCTGTATAGTATTTGCCATGGGCTGAATATTCGTATCCTCCCCAAATTCATATTTAGAAACACTAAGCCTATTGTGGTGGTATTAGGAAGTGGGACTTTGAGGCAGTGATTAGGTTATAGAGGTAATGCCTTCAGGATGGGATTGGACTCCAGATAGCTTCCCTTCCCTCTTTCTGTCATATGAGTACACAGAGCAAAAGATTAGTAGTTTTCAACCTGGAAGAAGGCCGTCACCAAAACCTGACAATGCTGGAGCCCTCAGACTTCATTAGTCAGTTCTCCATCACTGTGGCACATACAGTGCTACCACGTTTCACAGACTTGATTCTTTCCATGATCCTGGACACAAACTGAGTTGGACAAGGACCGAATGAAATTCAGTGGTTAGGTTCAATGTTGACCTCATGGGGAAATTTGATTCAGTTCTCATGCAGTTCAGTTTGGGACCAGAATCATGGACAGAATTGAATTCATGCACAGAGGTACCATCGTGCCTGAGATAAACAACCTAAAGACAAAAGGTTTATTTTAACTAAGGTTTCAGCCCATGGTCAGCTGTTTTTATGACTTGCTGGCCTGTAGCAGAAGGGCATGGCAGTATAAAGGTGCTCACCTCATAGTATCCCAGAAGCAAAGAGGGAAGAGCCAGAGAAAAAGTGGCCTGGGGCCAGATGTAGTCATTCCCCCATGATCCACTCCCTCATCTGTGCCCCATTTTCTATTTCTGTCACCTCCTAATAATGCCATCAAATTTTAATCTCTTCAGTTACAGCCCTAATGATGAAATTGCCTTCCAAAAATCTCACTTCCAAACATATGAGACACACTGGGAGGAAAACTTGGATCTAAACCCCAGCTCAGACTTCCAGCCTTCAGGAACGAGAACACATTTCTGTCTTGTATAAGGCAACCTGAACTACAACTGTCTTCTAACAAGATACAACATTTCTCAATCTTGCATCTTTACATTAACAAATATTCCCAATTTCCAAATATTCCCAATGAAAAATGTGATTAATGGTGCCTCTTGCACACCCTTGGAAAAAAGTGTAGATCCTTTGCCTCCTACCACCGAAATTCAAGAGGTGCACTTTCTGTCTCTTTAATCCTTCACAGGCTGTGGCTCACACTAAACACGTGCTGATTCCCATATACCTCCCTTTCCTTCTCACTGTTCTTTGCTCACATTGCTTCAACTGGTCAGAATACACTTCCTGCTCCTCTTCCTCCATTCTCCTCCCCATCCAGGACATGCAAGTCTTCCCAACAATCAACAGCAATTCAAACATCTCTTCCTCCTCAAAGTCTTCCCAGCAGAAGAAATAGTAACCTCTAGCTGTTTTATCTTAAAGCCCTTACGAGTCAAAGCAGATTTTGCTGTATAGTATTGTTATTCATTTTACACTTTTTAACCTTTCCAATTATACTATAAAAAAAAGAGGAGAAAATGTCTTGTTCACTAGTAAGTCATTCATATTGCCTAATAAATAATATGTAATAGATGCTTAATAAATGTTCATTAAGTGAGTTAAATATTCTTTGTTAATCCATTGGCATGTCATATCATCTTGTCCCACATCACTTCAGCTGTTGTATATGTTGACAGATTTGTTATGCAGGAAATCAAGATACATCTTGTGCTTCTTAATGACCCAAATTGAACTGTTCATAGACATCAGAGGCCTTGGATGATGGAATCATTAAAACAGTCTTTAGTCTAATAGTTCTCAATCCAGGCTGCTCATACTGACTTGGGGAATTTTGAAAAATACCAGTGTCCAGAGCCCTGCTCTGAAGCAGTCAGTCCAGGACAAGGCCTAAGTACCCAGAATTCTGAATGTTCCCCAGGGAATCCTAATGTACAGCCAGGGCTGAGACCAGAGCCTTTCTGCCAGCACTCGGCATTGTCATTTGAACATGCTAAGCTGAAGTCTGGGAACATCAGCTTTGAAAGGAAACATGCACAATGTAGTAAGCAAAGGGAATGTCAACCCTATTTGCATCAAAGACTACAAACTGCTTAAGCACCACCTTCCCAGCAGTTTTTATTCAAACAACGGATGAGCTCATTTGAAGCACATCTTATCTATTTGTTAAAGCCCTTACAGGATTCTCTCCAATGCATAGGCAACTTGTACTTTTCTACATCCCCTTCTCCCATCAGCAGTTACTGCATGAATTTGAAAGTCATAAGATTCCTTTACTTAAATATTTTTTAAAATTCTATAAACTGTGCATCTACTAAAAGAATATGACCATGGACCATATAGCAATAAGCAAATATGGACACAAAATCAAGTCCATTAAAAAGAGTAAAATATAACGTAGTTCCAAATGCAACTATATTCAAGAGATGCAAATATGGGGACTTTAATGGAATTTTTCTAGCAATAAGGTGCAACATACAATGGAGATTCAAAATTATTTTTAAAGTGCCATATAACTCAGATGTGTTCTATACGGCCAATCTGCCACCTATCTAGGACACACTATCATCAGAAATTTTATGACATTCTCCAACTAAAAGGTACCATGTGTTTCTGTGTCACACGAGTTTCTTCTTCAATTGGGCTATTTAGATTGTCTCTTGACTGTGGGTCTTTTTTGTCTTATTTTGTTTTTTGGTACCGGGGATCAAACTCGGGCTCTCGCACTTGCGAGGCAGGTGGCAGAACCACTGAGCCAAATCCCCAGACCTTGACTGTGGGTTCTTTAGAAGGGTTTCATTCTGTGACTATTATCTTTCCCTTGAAAGTTCCTCTTCTCCCTCTAGTGACATCACATAATTGGACAACTCTGGAACTACGTTCTTGCTAATCTGTCAGTTGTGGGATCTAATTCCTTACAAACTGAGCACTTTTGTCAACTCACCATGGTGAGATGATACTTACTGTGCCTTAGGAATTGGTTCTTCAATCTTGAAAACAATTTTTCTTCCCTTTTGTCTTTGAAGGAAACCTGCATTCTTCATATACTGAAGTATATGTTTTTAGAAAAGTAAGCATTAATCTATTTGCACTTTAAAGTCTTTAAGCAACGCAGGTAGGGACCCCAAGTTTATTTCATTGGTAAGGGAATAAATTCTTTCTAAATAAAATCAACTGTTCCCAATTAATATTTAATAACTATTTTACTTGTCTTCTCTTTAAGCTGAGGTATACTTCATTTTAAGAATAATATCCTGCAAAGATCATTTAAGTGGGTTCATAAACTTGATTCAAGTAGAAAATGAGAAAATGTCAGTGTTTTCTAATTTATCTTCTTAGCATGAGACTTCTTCAAAGAAGTCAGACAGCCATTGAAATGTCAATTTTTTCCTCTTTCTTTCCTTAGTCAATAAGAAACTAGGGCCAACATTCTGATGTCCACACAGGATTAACAAAAGAATGTACATTTGCTCACATCTGAACTCATGAGATTTTCCATAACTTCTTGATTTGCCATGAACTTAGTAACCTTGGATGAATTAAGTAACTTCCTCATAAGTCTGAGAGCTAGATCTATTGCTATTGGTAACCTGTCATCAATGTTAACAATGTGAACTCATTCATGTGAAGAGCATAGGATGAACATTATACCTGGAGCAAAGTTTAGAAAAATGACTATCAATGTGTAGTTTCTCCTTTCTCTAAAAAGTGAACAAATTGCCAGGGACAAAAGAAAATAATTGTTTGGAGACTTCAGGAACTTAATTCTCCGCCCAATTTTTTTTTGTACCTGGGATCAAACTCAGGACCTTATACTTGTGAGGCAGGCATGGTTCCACTGAGCTAAATCACCAGCACCTTCACTCTATTTTCTAAGTCAAATGCTTTGGTGTTTGACAAACTAATAACTTAGACATGCTCCCAGTTCTCCTAGAATTTGAAGTCTATGGAATTTGAAGAATCAAAACGTATCAAAGTACTAATCACGTTATTAACAAAATAATTGTAATGACCAATCTGAGGAAGAAAGCCCTAATATTGCATGATTCAGGGGTAAGAAGAGGCAGTGAAAGTAGCCCAACAGTTCCTTCCAAAACTCTCATTACTCCTTGTGGATTTTCACCCTTTGATTCTTGCTCTTACTTCTATATGTAGATATCTTTACTTTAAAAATCCCAATTCAAGTATGAATACAATCCCCATTTTTCCATATTACCAGAGCAAATGATATTCAGAAGTTTACTATAAACTAAAGTGAATGAGAGGAAGAAAATTTACCAAAACAGATTTACAAATACTATTAAAATAAATTTCAAAGTACAGATTTCTAATCCTAAAATGTCCTACATATCAAGGAAAAATGTAGAAGATTGTTGAAATAATGAATAGAATCTGGAACAAAGTAGTCAGATCATTATCTCACACCTCAGAATAAAATAAATTGCGCATATGTCCAAAATTCTAGTATCAAAAAAAGAAAAGGCCAGGTGCCGTGGTGCATGTGTATAATCTCAGCACTTGAGAGGCTGAGGCAGAAGGATTGCCTAGAATTCAAGGCCAGCCTGGACTACATAATGAGTTCAAGTCCAGCCTGAGCTACACAGTGAGACCTTGTCTCAAAAAAAATTTTTTTAAGAAAATATGGGAAATTTCACTATAACCTTGAAGCAGAAAAGGTGCTTTCTGAAGAGAATATGAAACAACACCAGAAATCTAAAATAGTAGATTGATAAATTCGATTATAACATATTGGAACCTGTCTAGAAGAAACAAAATCATCATAAATAAAAACAACACACAATGGAAACTATAATATAATATTGTGTTACATCCTACAGAAACAGGCCTATCTATTTAAATATAAAGACTATATGAGTAAAAAAGCTAACAGCCCAATAGGATAATTAAGAAAGGATAGCATCGCAGTTTATAGTTCAGGAACTACACAGGTGTATCAGGTGTAAAGGTTTTCTATTATGCCTAGTGGAATAAGCCAGTCACAAAAGGAAAAACACCATTTGATCCAATTTATGGGACAGATATCAGGTAGTCAAATTCATAGACACAAAAAGAATGGTAGCTTCCAGAGCAGAAGCAAGGGAGAGTGAGGAGCTGATGTTTACTAGGTACAGAGTTCCAGTTTTGCAAGATTAAAAATTTCTGAAAATTTTATAACAATATGAATATATTGTATATATAGCTGTACCCTTAGAAATGGTTAAAATGTTAACTTTTATGTTGTGCTTTTTTAAAACAAAAAAATCATACTAAAGATATTTTTTAAAGCAAGAATTTATGAAAATGTAATAAAAAACTTACTAAGAAAAGCCTGGGCTTCACTGCTGAATTCTACAAGACATTAAGAGAGGAACTACTGCCACTGCAATGAAATTGAAAGAGAAGCAATACTCCCGAATTCATTACCGGAAACAAGCATCACCTTGATCGCCAAAGCAGAGAAGGACCCAACCAAAAAAGAGAACTATAGGCCAATCTCACTAATGAACATAGATGCAAAAATCTTTACTAAGATACTGGCAAATAGAATGCAGAAGATCATCAAGAAGATCATACACCCTGACCAAGTGGGATTCATTCCTGGGATGCAGGGATGGTTCAACATACGCAAATCAATAAATGCAACACATTATATTAATAGAGCCAAGGACAAAAACCATATGATGCAAAAACGGCATTTTACAAAATCCAACATGCATTCATGATAAAAAAAAAAACCCAACAGAAAATTGGAATAGACAGTCTCTACCTCAATCTGATAAAAGCCGTCTGTGAAAAATCAACATCCAGTATCATGCTAAGTGATCAAAAACTGAAATCCTTCACACTAAACACAAAAAAGACAAGGATGTCCACTATCACCACTCTTGTTCAATAAAGTTTTGGAAACATTAACTACAGCAATTAGACAAGAGAAATAAATAAAAGGAATAAAGATAAGAAATTCAGAAGTTAAATTGCCGTTTTTTGCACATGACGTTACTCTATTTAGAAGACACCAAGAACTCCACCAAAAGTCTTCTAGACTTAATAACCAAATTCAGTAAAGTAGCTGGATACAAGGTCAACACACAAAAATCAATAGCTTTCCTGTACAAGGGGAAAAAAACTCACTGAGAGAGAAATTGGGACCAATAATTCCTTTCACAATAGTATCCAAAAAATTGGAATACCTAGGAATCAACCTAACAAAAGAAATCAAAGACCTCTACTCTGAAAACTACAGCGCTCTGAAAAAAGAGATTAAAGAAGATATCAGGAAATAGAAAGACATTTTTACTTCTGGGTAGGAAGAATCAACAAAGTGAAAATGGCCATACTTCCAAAACTGCTATATAGACTCAACGCAATCCCAAATGAAAAACCAGCAGCACACTTTACAGACCTTGAGAAAACAATCCAAAAATTCATTTGAAACAAGAAGAGACCTAGAATAGCAGTTCTAGGCAATAAAGACAAGGTAGAGGGTATCACAATCCCCAACTTGAAACTACACTACAAAGCTATTGTGATAAAAACATGTTAGTGGCAAAGAAACAGACCTGAGGACCAGTGCAACAGGTTAGAAGATGCAGAGACAAGTCCAGACACACTCAGCCACCTCATCTTCGACACAGGAGCCAAACACCCTCGTTGGAGGAAAGATAGCCTTTTCAATAAATGGCGCTGGAAAAACTGGGTGTCAATTTGCCAGAGATTAAAACTAGACCTATATCTCTCACCATGCACTGAACTAAAATCAAAATGGACTAAAGATCAAAATAGCAAATAGAAACACTAAACTGGCTGGAAGAGAGCTGAGGCAGAACTCTTGAAGACATTGGTGTAGGAAAAGATTTTATGAACAAAACCTAAGTTACCTATGTAACCTAGCACAATCAACACATGGGATCTCTTCTTATTAAAAAGCTTCTGCAATGCAAGAGAAATTACCAACAGTGTGAAGAGACAACCCACAATGTGGGAAAAAAATTTTCAACGGCAATTCCTCAGACAAAGGTTTACTATCTAGAATATATAAAGAATTTTAAAAAATCAGACCTCCCAGATTTAAAGACCCAATCCAAAAATGGGCATCTGAAATAAACAGACATTTCTCAAACAAAGAAGTAGATATAGGAAATAAACATGAAAAACGTTCAACATCACTGGTCATTCGAAAGATGCAAATGAAAACAATGCTGAGATTCTACCTCACCCCAGAAAGAATGGCTGCTATCAACCAATATTGGTTGAAATCAACCAATGAAAAATGCTACCAGGGCTGTGGGGAAAGAGGAACCTTGCTCCACTGCTGGTGGGAGTTTAGACTGGTGCAACCACTGTGGAAATCAGTATGGAGATACCTTAAAGAACTAGGATTGGAAGTCCCATTTGACCCAGCCATTCCCGTGCTGGGTATCCTTACCAAAGAATTAAAAGAATCGTACCATGGTGATATATGCTCACCCATATTTATAGTGACACAGTATGTAATAGCTAAAACTTGGAAGGGGCCCAATTGCCCATCAACTGGAGACTGGATAAAGAAAATGTGGTTTTTTTAAATAAAATGGAGTAGTACTCAGACATAAAAAATGAGAAATGAGAGACATTTGTAGCTAAATGGATACACATTGAGGTGATACTATTGAGTAAAATAAATAGGACATGTGTAAATACTAAATGATTTAACTAATGTGAGAAACTGAAAGTGTAAATAAGGGCTAAAATGTATAATAGATAATGTGAAATAGGAAACAAAAGGGTCAAAGAGGAAGGGGAAAGGGAGTGGTAGAGGGAAGGAAAGAAGAGAATGGAATTAATATGAGAAAATGAAAAATGGAAACAAAGTCTTTGTAGATATGGAGGGAGGGGTTGAAGGGAAGATAGGGGAATGGGAAAAAAATAAGAACCAAGAGGGATTATGTAAAGGTGCAAATTTCCAATGATGAATGTTATTATATTGTATACCTTAAATGTACCAATAAAATTAATGTTTAAAACAGAATTTAAATTGACACATCTAGAAAGATCAAGTCAGCAAGTATCTATTTATAAATACATATTTTTAGCATCTTTAAAAATGTAAGTTCACATGCTTACTGATGTGACAAGCCCACTTACAGAAACATAAGCTATAAATATACTTACATATGCATAAAATTAGGTACAATGTTTGCAGCATTATTTATAACACTGAAAAGCTAGAAACCATTTAAGAAACCGTTGCCGGGCGTGGTGGTACATGTCTGTAATCCCAGCACTCGGGAGGCTGAGGCAGGAGGATTGCTGTGAGTTCGAGACCAGCCTGGGCTACATAGTGAGTTCCAGATGAGTCTCAACTACTTAGTGAGACCCTGTCTCAAAAAACCAAAAAGGAAAAAGAAATGGTTAAAGAATTTATTTAAGCAGTATGTCTTTGAAGCCATTCCAAAATTTTTTTAAACTGTGGTACATCCAAAGATTGATAAATGGGAAAGGGGACAGCTCTTTATTAATTGTATCAAATAATCCCAATTACTTTATTAAGAGAAAAAAGCAAGGGACAGGTATATGTTTCTGGAATATCACTAACATGTAAAACAGATATATCTTTAGATTAGTGTATTCTATTAAGGCACAGAAAAACTGATAACTGAGTGCCTGCAGTCCAGGAATAGGAGGAAAATAACCCTTTCACTGTGTATGTTTTTACGTCACTTTAATTTTGTAATATGTATTTTGTATTGGTTTGGTCCCAAATGTCCTAACTCTAAGAAAAATTTGACTGCCAAAGTACTGTGGTTGCCTTTGCCTGCCTGCCTTCCTTCCAACTCTTCTGTTTTTCAACCTCATATTTCACAGACACAGTCTTATCTCACCAAATCCCAGCAGTGTCCCACCCCCTATGCTCCTTTCCTGAGCAAGAGAAATCCTTCTCAATGTCAACTGACTTAAATAAAGATAACAATACATGCAAAACATTAGCCTTTCAGTTTAACAATATTATGTAGTAATACCTTACCTATGAATAACAGAGATAAAAATAATCCATATTATAAGTATTGTAGTTTTCAAATATTCCATTTTTAACATTTTCACAAGAATATTAATGAATATTTAAATTGCTTTTCAGTTACTTTGGATGTGGGGTCAATATTTCTTTGAAGACAATACAGCATCAGACAGAGACATAAGAAAGCCAGGCTTTATGTGGGTCATAAATGCATAAATAGAAGTTCTATGATACATTCATAACATAATGAAAGGAAATTGTTAATAGTTGGCCAATTTTTCATCAGCTCAGATTCTTCCCCATCAAATAATTAGTTAATATACTAATTTATATTTTTAATTAATGGGACAAGAGAGCAGAAACAATTAGTTAAAATGAGTTAAGTTCTCAGCTTTCACATTGGAGAATTTATATATTGCCTAAGACTATAAATCATGAAATAACTGTGTTAACAAACTAGGCAGATGACAGGATGGGGAAGACTCCAGTGGAACTGAAGGCTGAAATCATTGAAGAGAAGTTAAGCAAGGGACTGTTGTTTCTGTCATAAGCTCTTCTTGGTTGTTAAATGTATTATTTTTCTTCGATAAACTTTTTGAAGCAGCCAACAATTTTCTATTGACAGAGAGTATTTTATAAGCCTAAAACTGGGCCAAGCATGATAAGAACACCTCAAAACAGATTTTAAAAAGAAAAATAGCTTACAATTTTAAAATTTAAAGGGAGCTCATGTTTTCATAGGGACAAGACTCTTTGCATACATGTGAACATACACTCATATATATATGTGTGTGTACATGTATGTCAGTGTGTGCATTCATGAAAAGACGTGTGTGTCCATATAAGAACTGGAAATGCAATGTTGCCTCGGAAAAGAGAAGGCACAGGGGGTGGGACTGATGAGCACAAACTTCGTTGAATGCCTCAGCCCTGAAGGCTCTTGTCACCAGAGTGAAGAGTGGTCACTCTAGGCAAGGAATTGTGGTGCAAATGAGAGAAGGCTGTATGAGGAGATACCCTGACTGCAGCTGGGATTGAAAAACTGGCAGATAAGATTGGCAGGGATGATGCAGCCGACTGCAGAGGCCTGTACAGACCAGACAGAGGACTCGAGGTTAAGGGAATATCAGGGTGCCACTGTGATACCAGATGGAACGAGGGAGGCTGGTCTGACAATATACATAGACGAGATGCTGCACGGAGGCCTAGGGTGCCAAGTGGAGGGAGGTGACAGTTCGATAGTATAAGGAAGGAGTGAAAAGAGAAATGGAGAAAGAGTTGGCCCTGTCCTCCATGACCTCCCAGTCAGTAGACTCCAGATGGCAAGTCAGTAAACTGTCTGCACGATGCTAGCAAAGCCGTTGTTTTCCACCCTTCCTATAGACGCATGCCTCAGTGTCATCCAGGCAGAACTAAACTTGAAAAAACAGGAAATGACAAAGAGCTGAGAAAGAGTCGGTGAAATGGAGCTGGGGATTTAGCTCAGTGGTTCCACTGCAAGCTTCTGAAGTGCAAGGACCAGAGTTGAATCCCCGGCACAAAAAAAAAAAAGAAAAAGATTCAGTGAGATGATCAATGGGGCCTAGTTTTTAATGTTGGTTAAATACATCTGGAATATGGGCAGAGTGGGGTTGGCATGCGTTTAAATCCCAGCTCCACCACTTACTAATGCGTACCATTGGTAAAGCGCCTTCACCACTCTTCGGCCATACTCTGTCCTTATACTTTTCTGCATTTGCCTCCACCTCCAACTCTAGAGCAACCAGGTGACTCAGGCCTACGCCAACCAAGACAATCTATCCAATCCAGCTCAGACCCTGGAAAATTAGACAAAAGATTTTCTTATTCAAACTTTTGAAGGAAAAGAGGCACAAAATAGAGTGATACTATTCTGGAGGTATGGTCAGACATCATACCAACCTGTCAAGCTCAAGAATGTAGCGCTCAGTGGTTCCACAGCCTGCCTTGCAAGGGAGGGATCCAAGTTCGATCCCTGATATCAAAAAGGAAAAAAAAAAAAAAGAATGCAGCAATTGTGAAGGAAAAACAAAAATCTTCTAAAGTCACTTTGGATTAGGTTTTTCTGGCACTTGGAACTCAATGAGCTCCACCTGATGCACTTTCTCCTTCCTCTCCTGCTGCTAGATCACTAAAATTTAGGTTTCTGTGGGGGGAAAACATTTTCCTCTTTCTTCGCTCTTCCCACCCATAGAGCAACTCTCAAGAACAGCTGCTAAACTGCTCTGCCTTACATTCCCCAAGGAGCACCCCTAGATCTGAAAGTAAATCCACCTAGAGTCAGAAAGAACCACCTGCTTTCTCTCTCGTCATCTTGGAAGGAGAAGCCACGTTTCTCCTTTTCTCGTTTCTTTATCACACCCCTCCCCCTGGCTCTCCAGTCAGTGAGGTCCCCATATGGGCCCAGCAATTCTAGCATCTTCCTCTCCTATGCAGTCTTTTCATACCGTAGTCTGTGGCCTTCATTTCTATTTGCCATACGTTTCCTTTCCCCCTCCATATTTCAGGGCCGGAAAACGCTTGTTAAACATTTGCTCCCAACACCTACCAGTGGATCTTCTTTTATTAAGGAGGGAGCTCTGTGTGGTGGCGAGATGGTTTCAGTCAACCTTGAATTTATAAATAGCTAACACTCCAATTGGTGGTGAGCCTGGCAGAACGGGTAACATATGCATGCCCCCCACTTGAGTGGGCCCAGCTTATGTTATGTTGAGCAATTTTTTTCTAGAAAGGAATAAAAATTAAATTATGACAAAACGCCTTAATTCCCTATTATTCATCTTGGATGCTAGTTTTTAATCATGCACTCCACAACTCTAATCAAAAATTCCTATCATCTGAAGACAAATAGTGACTCTCTCTCCAATGAAGGGAGCTGAAAAATATACATTTGTGCCCTATAATCCATTACAACATATTAAAATTGTGGTTTGAGCTTACATTTTTCCTAAAACCCTGAAATAAAAACAAAGTGACAAAATATAAAGCAAAATGACCACTCAATAACTGAGAAAATGTTAGACAATTCACTTTCCCTTTACCTTCCTTTAAAATATGATAAATGCTTTTCAAAGTCCAGCCAACCTTGCTGTAATCTCTGGCAATTAGGAACAGAAAAAGGCTGAGCAAATAAGATTCCCCAATCCACCTCACTTTATCTGTCAGTTTTAACCTCCTTTCACACACACACACACACACACACACACACACACACACACCCCTCCTAGGAGGACCAAAACTGACGAGCGTTTTTTCTCCACTCTCAGACCTTTCAGGTCATGAGGAAACAGTGGCATCAGAGACCCCCAAGAAGGAAAGGAAGATGCTATGGTCACAGGCCTGGATAACTTGCTGAGTTCTCAAACTGAAAAACTGTTCCCGGGATGGGTGACCTATCTGAACCAAGCAACTGATAAGCTGCTGATAAGCCCAAAGAAAGCAACCCAGACTTGGAGAGAAGCCACAAGCAAGCCAAAAAGCTCCCAAGTCAATAGGAGAAGAATCTGCACCAGGGGAAAAATTTACCCCTTACCTTTTTTGTTTTTTTCTAACAATTGCTCTGGCTCACACTCACAGAGCACTTTATACGTATCAACATTGCTCTGTGACAACCTGAAAGTTAGCTATTGCTGTAATCATCAAGTGCACACGTCTAGAGTCACTCAACTAGCTAGTGGCCAAGCTGAGCCAAGGGTCTGGGTTCCAGACACCTTGCCAGTGGATGGCTCCATGATCCTATTATCAGGATCTATGAAAAGTGGCAGTGTTTCTGGAGATTCTGTCTTGGGTGTTCTGCTCCAGCCATTCATATCTTTCTCTTGAGATTCTTCGGATTCAATGAGTGCTTTAGTTAGCTTTCTGTCACTGTGACAAAATACCTGACATAAAGGAGGAAACATAAAGGAGGAAAGCTCTACTTTGGGGCATGGCTTCAGAGGTTGTAGTTCATGGTCATCTGTTTGCTTTTAAGCCTAGAGTGAGGCAGAAACTTCATGGTAGACAGATGTGACAAAGGAGAGGTGCTCATCTCATGGCAGTCAGAAAAGAGAGAGAACAGAGCCAGGAACAACATATAGTCTTCAAAGCCACATCTGTAGTGACCTGTTTTATCCAATTAGGCCTTGGCACCTAAGCATGGTTGCATCTCCCAGTAATGCCATCAAATTATTAATCCATGAGTAAAGTAATCCAATCACCTTCCAAAAGCTATTCAGCAGGCAACTAAGCCTCCAGAAAGTGACCTTTGAGGGACAGTCCAGATCCAAACACCAGCAGTGAGAATGACAAAAGACAGGAAATAGTCTCCTCAAAGAGCACTGGCTCAAAGTCAGATGACCCAGTAAGATCATGGTCCTATAAGGCTGGCAGGGCATCACCTCCATTTTACTTTTCTTTGATCAGCTTTAAAATAGGGCTCTCCTTCTTTCTTTTATTTATTTTTTTTTGGGGGGGGGTTTGAGACAGGGTCTCACTATGTAATTGAGACTGACTTGCAACTCACTATGTAGCCCAGGCTGGTCTCGATCTCACAGTGATCCTCCTGCCTCAGCCTTCCGAGTGCTGGGATTAAAGGTGTGCGCCATCACTCCCAGCAGGCCTCTCCTTCCTCTCACTGTCTCACAACCTCAGGAAACATTTTCAAAGCTGTTCTTTCCTATTGGATTCACGGTGTAACAGCTAAAGACTCAAACCAAAGAGGAGTCTTCATATGCCTCAGCATAAGCATGAACTTTAAGTGTAAGCTCACAGTATAACTACTTATGAAAATAAAAACTGTAGTTCCTTCAACCATCAAGATCACCCCATACTTTTGGTTCATATATTTTAATGCTAAAACCCATTGATGTCCCCGCTGAAAATATATCTTCTAATTATGCTTAAGCAGGCTTTTGCTTACTTCTGTTCTCATTACTAATCATTTGCTTAATTAAGGCTATCTCAGAGGTTTTAACACAAATGCAAACTTTGTGCAGCTGAAATCTATTCAGAAGCTATAATCACTCTTCAGTGTATGACCAAGTAATGAAATAAATCCTCAAACAATTAGCTTTAAAAAATAGACGTATGTTTAAAATTTAAAAAGTCTTATGGATAGAGGTGCAATTTGTAAACGTGTCAGGTTGCAAAAATTAGTGATATTCAGACTTTACTATGAGAAAAGATTTAAGATATCAATCTACATTATTTCACATGCATTTGAGAAATAACGAGACTATAAATAAATGCAAAGAATATGTATAATGTATTGAAACTAATTCCCTTGCCATACTGGAGATTAAAGCTAGGGGCACGCTATCACTAAGCTACATCCCCAGACCTTTTTAGTTTTTATTTTGAAGCAGGATATTCCTAAATTGCCCAGATTGGGCTTGAACTTGTAATCCTCCCACCTCAGTTTCCAGAGTAGCTAAGATGACAGGTGCACTTGGCTTCTGTTAGTCCTTTATTTATAACCATTTCTGACTGCAGTCTGCTTACTTCTGACACCTTCACACAACTTCCTAGGTGATGCTCCTTCAACTCTTCACCTCCTATAGTGAACCACATTGCCTAATTTAGGCAATGTATTCTGGAGTCAAATCACATGAACTCTGCCTCTCTCTGTGACCTGGGCCAAGTTCTATGGCCATTCCAAGTCTCTATTTCTTTATCAAGTAGAGATGATAATGGTATCTATTCTAGGGGATATTTGTAACAAATAGAGAATGTGCCTCACAATACCTGATGCAGAGAAAGCATCCAAAGTTAACATTGTCATTGTAGTGTAGTTCCTAGCGTTGTGTCTTCAGTCTCTATTCCAATCTCAATGGGGCATTTTTGCCATACTTCCTCTTTTACAGCATCTATGTTTCTTAGTCCATTGTACAAATGACAGTGTGGACAAGGGGACCCACATGGACCACTTTTGGATCATCTCATCTCCCTGGAGATGCTGACAGGTTATTGTGGATGACCTCAAGCTGCCACAGAATACTGGGCAGTATCTCTTAAGGCAGTGCTGAGCTCACCTTTGTCCAGTTCCTCTGTTGCCCATCTCAGGTCCCTCGACTAGGGCTGTAGCTTTCAAGTGGCTTCACAGTCATTTGCCTAGCTTATTACACAAACATAGTAGGGCAAAATTACAGTGTTTTTCCTGTCTTCTAATAAGTGTATACACAATTAGTTATATAATTGAATTTATAAAAAGCATTTTTTAAATAAGAATATGCCTAATGTATGTTTTATACCACTTTTTTCCATTGATCTTTAGTATTTAATTGACAAGTGAAAAATCGTAGACATTTATGTAATTGTAGACATTGTGGAAGATTAAATCAAGTTCATTAACATATCTATCACTTTATATATATTATTTTTGGTAATGAGAGCATTTAAAATCCTTTCAGTCATTTTCATGTATACAATACATTAATCTCTTTTTAAAGTTCATTTGGAAGATTGAGCTTTGCTTACTATACAGAAGACCTCTGCAAGCAGGGTATTGTCAAGGAATCTGTAATAAAACCCTATCACTGAAAGCAGCACCTTCTTTTCAAGTCCCTTAACATGAAACTTGGTGACATGTTTGTCCAACTTAATTATTCTATTCCTTCTACCTGTAGGCAGTTACCTGCAATGCTTTTCTCTGAAGAAGAAAAATATTTTCTAACTACAATTGGCAGTGATTTCTTGTTCACCCTACAATCTTTGGCTTTCCCTACCCTCTGTGACTGCTTTTGGCCCCAGCAGATTTCATCCCCCTCTTCAACATTCATTTAACAATTCTAGTGACATAATTAACACAACTTGCCTATGCATCCCTTATTGAAAAATAAGCCCCTTGAGGACAAGTTCTGGGCACTTCCGTTGAGTCTCTTTGCATCCTCCTGCCCAAGACAACATATGGCCACAGAATGCATTCCATACCTACTGACTAAATGAATGATTAGCCAGTAATGAGTGACTCCAGCAAGGTTTTCTTCTGAGAGACCAAAACAAGCCTCATTACAGCTAAGCATCATCTTCAGGGAGAGGAGGCTTAGATTCATTAAGGCTAGAATCACAAATAGTTAAGATTGCCTTTCCAACTCTCCAAAAATCCCCCATGAAGTTTACTGTACATGGTTTTCTGGATAAAACCCAATTTTATGATATAAAGATATAAACTTATAAAACATGTACTACCATATAGTGTGTGATGGAGGTTAAAAGAAGACCTGTATTTAAATCCTGTAAAAGCTTACTGACTGCTTACTATGCATCAGGCACTGTACTAGGTGACTTTGTGTGCTTTGCCTCATGTCTGACTTCAACAACCCTAAGAGGATTATTATCCTAATTTTACAGAGATTAATTAACTAGCATAAGGTGACTCACGTAATCTGGACAAAGCCAGGATTCATATACAGGTCTCGTCGAACTTTCACATTCCACTCTCATGACCATTGTACTATTCTTCCTCTCCACTCTAAAGAATTTGATTTAATTAACATTTAATGAGCATTACTGATTTGTAATTACTGAACAGAAAAGCTGCAAGTGGGGACAAGGATAGGAAAATTAATAATGAAGGTGATCAATTTGACTAGAGTAAGAAGGCATTAAAGTCTGATCACAAGTAAGAATAATGACAGAAAATACAACTACATACGAAGATAGTCAACTTTAAACTAATTGCCCACAATCCTGTGAGTCATTCGATGTGTATGCATGTGTGTCTAGTGTATGAAAAAGCATGAATTCAAATTAAATAAATGTAAAATAGCAAGGGATGTGGGAGTGGCTAAATTGTATAGGTGTGTTGTATGTCTCACTGTGATAGGAAAATGGGAAGTGGTACCCATCAAGTCAGAGAGGAAGGCATCAAGATGTGTTAGTAATATATTTTATTTTCAGACAGGAAAGAGCCAGTCAGGCTCTGGAAGTCAGAACTCTAGGGCCCTTTCTGCCTCTCACAAAGCTGACTCCATGACCTTGGGCACATCCCAGAAGCTCAGGTTACTCATCTGTGAAGTTGGGATAAATTAAAAGGTAAGAGTGTTTAGTCAAGAGCCACATGCTTCCTTTCTCATGTGCATCTCCAACGGTCCTATCACAGAAAGCACTGTCCATAGCAAAGCACAGGGACAGCAGCCCAGTACCCATGGCCACAGCTCACCTGCATGAAATATATGCAGGTGTAATTGAGTTTCTCTGGAGTAGGATGTTGGCGGGGAGCTGGTGCACTTGCTAAGATGACTCACATGCAAATCATGTGTGCTGTGTGAGCAAGCAAAGGTGAGGAACTTTTAAAACAAGAACTCATAGACTGCACATGATCTTCCCATTTGTTAAATGTATATATGTATAATATTATATGTAATACCTGTGGGTACACTGGTGCACACAGAATTTGCAGCTTCTTGTATTTCATACCTTGAGCTGAGGGAATTGACAAAATATATAAAATGCTCAAAAACAGCTTCTGGACCCACTGAAAAGGCACTTTAGTATAAAGGTTTTACTTTCCCAGAGCAGTGTCTGGAGTACAGAAGCTGACTAAGGGAGTAGATGAAGGGGAACCAGAAAAAGGGAAGGACTCCTCAACTCTGAGCAGGTCCAAGGCTGAAAATCCAGGCTGTACAGGTCTCTTTGCATTTGTCCTTTTCCCACCTGAAGCCTCTGTGTTTGACTGCTGGACTCCTCAGCATGGTAGAAAGAGGGAAAAGAAAGAAATTGAAAGCCACATTGATTAATGTTGCTTCTTGTCCGCAGTTGTGAGAAAACATTTCAGAGGCAGAAAAAGAATTTCGAAGTTCTAAATATATTAGGATTTGCAGAGAGCTGAAGAACTGAGTTACCTGTGCCACTCTTGACACTGTCAGTCCAGACTGTCTTGCAAAATGGTAACTGAGATGTCAAGAGCCAGAGACTCCTGCATCCATGACATTTGCTAAACATGTGATGTTTAATGCCACTGTTTAAGGTCGATAATAAAACAGACCTTAAAAATTGCACATATTCGAACACACATCAACAGTCAAGAATCACTGTGAACCACAGGTGAGTGGACTCTTAAACTAGGAATTCTACTGAATCACTCATGGGTAACAGGGCTCAACTCAAATGCAAATCTATAAATTATTCACTCAGATCAATTATTTTCTTTTCCAACAAGTACAGTGTGCCAGGCAATGTGTCGGCACTGCTTCACAGGAGCTTCTGTGTGGCTTACAGAGACACACAGCATCAGCTAAAGTGGAACACAGAAACTAGGGGTTCCCAGGAACTTCTTATGACAAAAATGAGGGGTGAGGTAAAATGGATTCCAGCTGCTAGAGGTCAAAATGTCACCTAGGCCGAAAGAATGAACACTAACCTAGGAATGGTACTGATTCCTAAGGGTACCAATTTGCTGTAGCTTTCACAAAACTGGGTTAATTTTCTTGCTTAGCTTTATATCTGTAAAATAAAAAAGATTCCTTTATATATTTTGTTTTTGCAGAATGTTTATTAGCATATATTAAAAACAGTGTATTCTATTAACTCATGGAAGAGATTCTAGAAAATGTATGTGAAAACACAGAGACATACATGTACAAAGGCATTTTTATTATGGGTAAATATTTTGACAAGTAATGTTTCCAGAACATTCAGTGCTAATTGAAGACATAAAAGAATAAACTCTGTGTGACAGGGGGAACACATCATCATAGCAGAATTGGTGAAAAATGTGGAGATTTTTACTGGCAGTGACCATACTGGCTACGTTGCCTCAGTTCAGGTGCACAGAGCAGGGGACCAAAGATTATCAAGTTGAGTCTAGTTAACAACAACAAAAAAGGAAAATAAAACCCCAATTCTCTTTCCATAGAAGATACTGAGGCATTTCAACTGCTTTGTCACTCCATGGAACCTTTTTAGAGCTGAAAAAATTTAAATTATCAAATCGTCCAATTCCCTTACTTAATTAATAGATGAGGAAATGGGACCAGAAAAAATGAAGTGACTGGTCTAGAATTTAGTCAGGCATCCTGCCTCTCATACCCAGCCTGCAACAGAAGCTTAATACTCCTAGAAAACTGGATGTCATTTTACTACACTACATCCTAGGCCAGGGTTGTTGCTTAACCCAAGAAGGCAGTTTTGTGTGTGTGTGTGTGTGTGTGTGTGAGAGAGAGAGAGAGAGAGAGCGCATCTAAAAGTATTACTCCAGCCACACAAATCATATAGTATGTGACTAAAGACAAGTTTTAAATTATTAAGGCCTCTTTCAAAAATCACTTAGATGAAAAGCAGGTGGTTTACAGGGAGCTTTTGATAACAGAGAATAAAAATGTGTATTCTTTTTTGAATGCTACTGATATCTAAATCAAGCAACAAATTGGGATGGTGAAGGGCTAGAATTTAATAGGTAAGTGCTCTGCTCCTGAGCTACACCTCAATCTCCTCCTCTCTCTTTCTCCCCACCTTTAGTATCAGACACTGAACCCAAGAATTTTGCACTGAGATACATCCCCAGTTCTTTTATGGCTTTCTTTTCTGTGTGTGTGTGTGTGTGTGTGTGTGTGTGTGTGTGTGCGCGTGTGTGTTTGAGACAATGTTATTGTTTATATCTAGATGTCTCCCCAAAGCCTCATGTGCTCACAGGTGGGTCTTTGGGGAGGTGACTGGATCATGGGGGTGTGATACGCATCAGTAGATTGGATCACTGTTAAGTTTATAGCTAAACATGATTTTGGGAGGTGAAGCCTAGTTTGAGGAGGTGGGTCACTGGAGATGTGGCCTAAAATGGTATATCTTTCTGCCTCCTCTCTTGCTTTCTCTCTACTTCAGGCCACCATGCCATAAGCTGTTTCTCCTCTGCTGTACCACCTTGGTTTGGAGCCAGCTGACTATGGACTGAAACCTCTACAAACTGTTAGCCAAAATATCAGGACCACAGCACCTGCCTGGCAAGCTTGAGGTCCCAAGTTCAATCCCCACTACCAAAAAATACTACTAATAATTTAGTTTTTAAAAAATAAACCTATCTTCCTTTAAATTTAAGTGGTGGGTATTGTGTCTTAGTAATAAGAAAGTAACTAGTCAGATAGGGTCTCTCTAAGCTTCCCAGGCTAGGCTCAAATTTGTAATCCCCCTGCATCAGCCTCCCAGGCAGCTGGGATTACAGATATATGCTGCCATACTCATAATGGAATTTGGTTTCCTACTCTGCCATCAAACATTTGAGATGTACCTTGGAGAAATGGTGATAGTAACAATAAAAACTGAAGAAAGAGGCAAGATGGTCAGAAGCTCAGAAATAAACTGAAAAGTAAATTTAGTACTGTAGGTAAAAATCAAGAAGGACACAGTCATGACCCTGCTGCCTGCTGACCTAATCAATATGAAGAGAGCAAACCACTTCCAGTTTTCCTTGTTCTGAGGAGTTATGTCAGATGTACAAGCGTTCTCCTTTTTGGGAAACTCAGAGCACAGGATCCTGTGACCACATCCTGGCTCTACCATCTCTGCTGTGGAATTTTAGGCAAATTGCCTCCATTTCCTCAACTCTACAGTGAAGATAATGACATTGGATAAAGTACATGAACAAGGGTTGGCATTAGAAAATATCAATTAGTGGTGGTTATGATCATTGACTATTGCACAATTCTGAACATTTCTACTTTGAACAATAACTGGTCACAGTTCTTAAATCAGACATTAATTAAATTGCACAATAAGGATACAACTGTACTTAGCAGTGAAACTGAACACAGACAATAAATTAAAGGATTCTGCATATAAACGCATACTCTTAAGAATTGAATTGTGCGTTCTCATTCTTCTTGGCAAAGGCAAGTCATTCATCCTGCACCACTGCTCTCCATGCACACTGGTGGAGAGTCATCTTGGCAGGCAGCTGAGGACATCTTTATGCAGAGGCTCTATACCCATAGAGGAATTTCCACAAAAATCTCCATCTCAAACCACTGGGACTAACTGTCTGTATGGTAAATGCTTATGCACTCCCTCACAGCTTTCTGCTGTCAGAATCCCGCCTTCATGCTGCCGCAGATTACTTTCATGACTATGTCAGAAAAAATGGATTGGTCCTAAGCGTCTTAATCCCCCACCCCAAGGAAGAAAATCATGGAGGGATAAGAGGTAGATGGAGACATATGGGTTTCCTTGAGGACAGCAAGATTTTTATGGGATTGGTGAGAGTAGGGATCCCTTTCACACGATGCTCTGTGCAGAACTCCAGAGGAATAAGGCCAAGAAGACCAGCCTTGGTAGCCTGGCTCCTGAAATCCCCAATTCAGGCTTAGCAGGAAGATGTAGTGAAACTGCCTCCCCTGATGGGACCAGGAAACAAACCTGAGAAGGCTCCCCTGCCCTCCTCCTATGTGTTGATATTATATTCTAGCTACCTTGGACTCCCAAATATCAGGGGCCATTCATCCACCTTAGGTACAGTATCACATCCTGGGATCAACACAACAAAAACAGTGCTTGCCCTCCTGGAGCTTACAGTGTAGTTTGGGGTAGGTATGAGGAGGTAGGTAATTATAATGACATGTCTAAGTACCTCAGTGAACCAGGCAGACTTAGAGACTCAGGGAAGGCTTCTCGAAGGAAGTGATTGCTAAGCTAAGATTGAAAACAATAAATGAATTTGGCCAGCTCACCGATTTCTCTCCCTCTCTGGCTTAATCCATACTCTTGACCCCTTTCATGATATTTGGGCAGGCAAGGCCTGGACCACTCACAGGGAATTTTTCAGGGAAAGATGACCCAGGGGACTTCGTATCTCTTCACTGTTCAGTGATTCTTCTTCCCCTCCTCCAAGCAAATCACCTGAGGCTGAGTCAGGAAGCTGGCCGATGCTTATTTCTCACCCAGGACAGTCCAATGTGTAAAGTACACAAAAGACAAGCTGGCCACATGGAGAGTACAGCCTGATCACGCTCAGTTCCCCTTATGGCCCCATGTGGTTCCTTGTGCCTGTGGCAGCCCATCAGCCCCCTTGTGGCCCCTCACCAAAGAGTCCCACATACCCCATATAAAGCCTTAGATGTGACTGCTCTGTTTTAGACTGTGGCACAAGAAAGTGAAAGGGAACAAATGGACCTCACACCACATGGGACCCAGACTTTGTGTGCTCCTAACCCTTGTCTCAGGTCAGAGTTCTTGAAACACTTTTTAAGACTTTACATTTATAATGCACATACACCTGTGGCTCTCTTGTACACTGAAAAGCAAGGGGCTTTGAGACACTAAGTGAACAGCCAAAGACCATATAGCTGGCATGAGATAAGCTGGACTCAAACCCAGCTCTCTCTCTCTCTCTCTCTCTCTCTCTCTCCCCCCCCCCGCTTTGGTGCCCTACCAGCTGAGCTAGAAGGGATACATTTGGTGCTATAGTGATCCATTTCAATGACAGAAACTTTCAGAGGTTGTGGTTTTTAAAACAAAAGTGTATGTTCTGTACCTACACATTCAATTATAAAAGCAATTATAGTTTTTCAGATCCTTAGGAGTTTATGAAGTAAAAGTAGAAAAATAGTAAAGAACTGTAGAGAGAGAGAAAATTGTAATATTTGTTCAATTCTTAATGAAAGCTGTACCTGCCCCTCTATGCCTGCCATATCTTTGACACTCAATAAATTCTTTTGAATGAATCCAGTAAGCATAAGCCATGTATGGCTGCCTCCAAAAATAGGGTACTTGTATTTCACTCTACTCTTTTATCTAGTATTGCTTAAACTTAAAGGACCAGCTATACCAGATCAACAATTTGAAATATATGACTGAATAAATCAAATATTCTTACAATATGTTTTCATGCCTTTTTCATGTCAATTTTCTGGGCTATAATCAATGCAGAACTTGTTAAATTAAAAATTACTTCATTTGCTTGAGGTTTAAGTGTAAGCTAACAAGTAAACTTACTATTTGTTCTTCCCTGCTGTCTTTACTTCTGATGTATATTATAATTTATGAATGGCATACTTGTTCGTGTGTGTGTGTGTGTGTGTGTGTGAGAGAAAGAGAGAGAGAGAGAGTGAAATATTACAGAAATACATGCAAAAGCACAGAGCACCTTTTTTAATTCTGGGATCAGTATAGTAACAAACCCTTAGAAGTTATTGGGATGAAACATACATTCACTAAAATTTGTGCAGCTTATCAGTGGGGGAAAACTCCAAAACCAGCAGGAGAAGTCACACCAGCTGCTGAAGAGAAAGCTGCTGGGCCTGCAAACACACTAAAACTGGACTAATATCTACAGATAGGATGCCATTAATAAAAATCCATCATCCTAACCTTAGACATCTGAGTCTCATTTTTAAAATGTGCTTTTTATGTCTGTTTGTCCCCAGACTCATTTTCACCTCCTAGGTCTTGTTTAATTCTGGGTGAAAGGAAAGTAGAAATGGGTCACTCCTCCACTAGCCCATAGCCCTGCAACTCTTAGCCATTTTGTCTAGTTAAGAATGCAGGCCTTAGAGACACCTGAGGAAAAAATGGAGTGTTCTAGGTCGTAACAAATAACACATCACAGGTTTTTAAAAAATACAAATAGACAGGAAAGTCAAAAAAACTAATCAGACCAGGTTTTGATGTACACGGTTTACTTTTCCTTTATTGGCAGCTAAAACTCGTGTTTAGAAATATTTTGAAATTTGTCCCTCTAATGTTTTCAATTAGCTTTCTTGCATCAAGGGAAAAACAACTCTTAGAGTTAGAGCTAAGGTACTCCCAGAGACAAATATGATTAATGGGATAATCTTGTAGATTACAATAGTTAGAGGCAGTTCCTGCCATTCCTGGCTCTCCAAGGACTGGAACTAGTCACTCCAATACAAACAGCTGCACATTCCTCAATACCATTATTATCCAGTGTACAGCCCTGTTAAGCATGTTAAAATTCCTATAATATTCACATTTAGCAATTTCCTATTGTGTAACTTCAGTTTCAGAAGTTACAGCTTCAAGTTCCATGTGATTACTTGATAGAGTTTACAAACAGAATTGATTTTCTAAAGCACCATTAAAGGTTGCTCAGTGAGGAACCAAACAAAGAGTGCCTCAACAAGCAAAATAGCTTTTATGTGGCACATTGAAAACATAAAGGGCAGTTCTGTCATCTGCCAGTCAGGCTCCGAGAGTACCCCTGAGGGGGCAGGTGAATGTTTTTGTTCCTGGTTTACAGGGTAGGAGCAGCCACAGAGAAGTTAAGAATCTTTCCCAGGGTTTGGATGAACAGATGACGGAGTTAGGATTAAACATGCCAGCTTACCTGTCCCCAAAGCTCCTGCCCTGCCACCAGGGAATCCCTCTGTCTAAGACAATTATTCAACTCTACAATGACATCCAATGAGGAAGATATTAATTCTCTCCTCATGTCTCCAAAACTGATGCAAGCTACAGTGCTGTTGGCAAAGATTTGATGTTATAATCTTGTTATATTTTTCTTAGTTTCTTTCTATGGTAGGCATAAAGACCACCTTTGAAGAATCCTTAGTATGGGCCAGGGATTTAGCTCAGCAGTTCGGTGGCCTGCCTTGCAAGCACAAGGACCCAAGTTCGATATCGATACCCAAAAAAAAAAAAAAAAAAAAAAAAAAGAATCCTTAGTAAACTTTTGGACAACCTAGAATTTTCCTTTACATGTGTGCCACTCAATTTCCCATGTTAGGATAATTTCCATGTTAATAACGTTTTGGGGATACACTGACTAATGTGCATTTTTTCATCTGTAAGCAAAGACTTTTGCTTGTTTAATATGCTGGATCCTTCCATGTTTTTACTATGTGCCCAAAATTTTTTAGCCTCTTGACATTCTCCTGCAAACTGCCTCAGACGACCAGAACACAAAGCTTCCTCTAAGCAATATTGTAAGCCAAAGGAAACTTTTGTCTAGTGTCTCTCTGCCTCTGGGTTGTGTCATACTCCTCTCAAAAGCTGAAGAGATTCCTTCCTTGTCAGAAGATCTATGTTTTGAATTAGTTTACTAATAAAATCAGAAAAAATTAAACACTCTGTGCTAAGGTACAAATGGTTGATGGCAGCTTAAAGTGCTCCTAGGCATTTATGTCTTCTAAGATTCAAAGCTTTAAACTATAGAGACGTTTCCCTGAGGAAAGTTCCAGAATTTAACAGGTGGAGGGAGATGTGACTGAGGTAATGGAGAGAATAGTGGAGTTTCTGGACTCCTGAATCTACCCTGCCCTCAACTTTAGAAGTTACCAGCACTATCCAGGAGTTTCTGATTCAGTACATGCAGGGAAAACCCCAATAATTTGCATATTTAACAATCCCCTGAATAATGGTGGTAGCTGGAGCACCACACTTAGAGTAACCTTGACTTCAGCACTATGTGATCTATTCACATAAAAAATTTCAGAAAAAAAAAAAGTTAGTGATGCCTAGAATCAAATAACTGACTTTCAAAGAATGCTTTAGTTCCTCAACCCTAAGTGGTGAGATGACCTAAATTAAGTTGGGTGGGTTGAATGGAAATTTTGGCTAAGTGGGCTTGCTTTGAGAGTCTTTCTGAGCCAGGCCAACCAGAAAGAGAGACTCCTGAGCTAAGGGCAGTTTATCAAGGACACCTTTTCCAAGTGTTTAGATTTGAGGATTGTTAGCCAGCACTGTAATTGACCTCGGCTGTCACAATGGTACACAAAGAGATGTCAGTTGGTACCCAGGGACCAACCTTCGGGATTTATAGATCAATATCCACACCTTGAACTGCACTTGAAAGCAAATTAAAAGCCGGCACAGACTTCACAGTGGTACAAGGCAAAGTGTAAGTAATGATTTGCAGAAATTCTTTAATTAGAGTCAATAGGAGATGTCTCTCGCTTTCTTTCTTCCATTCTACACAGCATGCAAGTGATTTTCTTTTTCTTCAGACATCCCAGCTGTTTGTTTCTGGGGGTGGCACAACACTGACAGTCTAAAAACCTGAACTTTTACAGATGTGTCTATGCCATAACCTATTACCACATAACAATATGTGAGTCAATCTATTTACCCACACATCCTAAATGAAGAAAAACAGCTTCTAAAATCCAACTGGTCTTCAACTTAGAAGTTTCTGATGCCACTCAACATCAATATTATAAATGTGTGTTAGAGAAAATATACAGACTGCTTTCTTAACTCTCACCTGCAAAAACATAATGAAAAGTATTTTGCTTCAATTGTGTACAGTGAAAAAATGAAGAATCGTGAGGGTAACTTTAGTATAACATACTGTATTAATTTTTTATCTCCCCTAGAGTTGGAATAAACACCATAAGGTTTTCAGATTTGGAAAAACCTAGCTTCTCTTCAAACATAGCTTCTCCCCCTCAACAAAAAACGTCCTAAGAAACTTGAAAGTCAGCATTAACTTTTACCATACACTCAGCTATAACTTTTATTTAAATATACAATGTAGGATTTTGAATGAATGTAAATCTCTTCATTATACTTTGTTTTCCTGTTTCATTCTAGTTACTTCAGCACTGGTTTCAGCCTTATGATGACAAGTTGTGGGCAGCTGGGTTTTTTAAAGACAATTAAAAGGCCTTTAGGTTAAGTAGTAATTCAGACAATAACAGTATGTATGGTGGTTTCCTACTTCAGTCCTGGAGGAAGAAAGACAATATGACACTTCTCTAAAAGTTGGCTTCTCTGCTTCCAAAATTTAAGTGCATTTTAGGTGTCTAAATATCAAGGACAGTTTAGGTGCCCTGAATATTCCAAAATTATGCAGTTGGATGAAAAAAGCAGATGAATTCCTTTTCAATGTACTGTTAATATTTTGGAAAATGTACAACCTCCCTTCTTGAAGCTAGAAAGTATGCAAAAATGAGCTGATATATTAGTGTATTTTGGGTTAAAGTGTTTAAGTTACTCAGTATCTTTAGATACACAAATAAAAGTCAAAATCATCACCACCAACTTATTCTTGCAAAAAAAATTTTAAATGAAAATATTCTCTTCCTCTCCAACTTCCCTAATCTAATATTCATTTCCTCTTGGAAGTGTAGAGGTAAGATTTGATGTGATTTAAATTTCTTATCTTACCAAAATGGTCATATAGCAGTGTCATAGAATTTGGAAAACTGACCTCATTTAACCAAACTATCCATCGAGAACCCACTGTGTGCCCCAAATTATGCCAGGTACCATGGAAAATTCAAAGCTATTTAGAGAAATGAGATTAACACAGAGACTTCAGAATGAAACATGGTATTTGATTATGCACTACATTGTGAAATGCTGACTGTAAAAAAGAAAATGAGAATTTAATCTTATAAGAATTTCAGATTTTTGTATCAAGAATCTTGATTCAGAATTTTTCTCTCATACTGTGCTGAAAATGAATGGAAAACAGCTCCACAGGGTGGAAAGATGACAGGTTTGGTACCCCAAGCATTAAAATGTGCGAACTTGGCCAAATTCCTTAACTTCTCTAAGCCTCAACATTTTGACCTATAAAACAGTGATCAAAAAACTTACCTTGTGGGGCAGCAAAGCTTAAATAATCCACTTAAAACCCACAATAGAGAGCTCAAAATGGAACATAAAGTAAGCAGTAGTTACGACCATTCTTATAACATGCCCCAGCCCTTCTCAGCCCATAGCCTAACTTGCTCTCTCTGGGCAAAGAATATCTTACTTCCCAGTCACTGCTGTGGGAATCATGGCAGTGGGGGGTCAGCAGTAACAACTTTCAACTCCCTCTTCTCCTAAATTATCTGTTTGGGGTTTTACATAGAAAGTGTTCAGTGTTTCTGTTCCCTCACTCCTTTCTCTATTCCTATCACTAGATTCAGAACTGCTCTGCTGTGTTTCCATTCTGAATAAGTATTTTCTCTTTGACCGGACACACAAACTCTGGCACTTGAATGGGATATCTAACCTTCCAAGGTCCTTGAGTACCTTATCTCGTCACTTTATTCTAAAACTTTCTTGGAATAATAAGAGCAGCAGTCATTTTCTCATCTGTAAAGTAGGGCTGAGAAGGCACAGGAAGATTTCTCACCTTGTCAAAGGTTGCATTATGAGACTTCAGCAGAGGCCAGATGACCACCCAGCTCATCCCCACAGTTTAGTATGATTTCCACTGAAATGCTGCACAAAGAACTCATCACATTATTTCATTACTTCTCCTGGAAACCCTCTAGATCATGACCTGATGTTGTCAGGAACATAATGAGATAGTTGGCGCCCACTCATTTAAGTAACTATGGAATGCTATGTAACACACACTCTTCTAGGCACTAAACATTGCAGTAAAGAAAAACAGAATAATTTCCATGTTCATGAATTTCACGTTCTACTGGGATTGACAGGCAATAAGCAAACATGTAAAACATTTGCATGTGTAGGAAAAAAGAGAGCAAAATCAAGCAGCAGCACACAGGGATGGAAGGTGGCAGAAGGTGGGAGAATGGAAGGAGGGCTATGTTTTGATTTTAGGTGAGGTGGCCAGGAAGATGGCAGCCAAAGGTGACATTTGAATGAATATTAAAGGAGATGAGGGAACTAGACATTGGGACATCTGGAAGAAGAAAGTTCTCCGGAAAGCCACAGCCAGAACAAAACAGAGCTGGAACTTGTTGCTGAACTGACAGAAACAGCTTGTCAACCAATGTGACTCAACTGGCTAAACTGACAGAGCTGAGGAAAGGAACAAGAAAGCCAGGTGATGCATATCTGTAATCCCAGCACTAGGAAGCGGAGGCAGGAAGATTGCCATGAGTTTGAAGCCAGCCTGGACTACATAGTGATTTCAAAGCCAGCATGAATTACAGAAGGAAACAAAGATGAAGAAGGAGGAGGAGGAAGAGGAGAAGAGGAGGAAGAAGATGAAGATGAGGAAGAAAGAAGGAGGTGGAGAAATAGAAGACAGAGTCAGAGGAGTCAGAGAAGAGGTCAAAAGCCAGATCAGGTACGGACTTGGGAATCATTGTAAAGACTTTGCATTTGCTCTGAATAAAATGAACAGTCGCTTCAGAGGCCACAGCAGTGCAGTGTTAAATGACTTAACAGCTGCTCCCTTAAGCACAGACTCAAGGGGAACAGATAGGGTGGAAACATGGAGAGAGTGAGGAGGCCACTGCAGTAATCCAGGTGCTTGATAGTGGGTACGCTCAACCCACACCTGCTCCCTGATGAGCCACGCTTAACTTGTGTAGCGCTGATAATGACATCAAGGCCGAGGACTCTGCGTCTCCTTTGATCCAATGGGTTAGAGGCCAATCTGAGCTTCTACATCTTTGGAAATCATTGGCTGGTTCCTACCATTCAATATTCTTAAACCGAATCATTGGAAAAGTTACTCAGGCTAAATTTTCTTTGCTGTGAACTGGACTAGAACGAACTTGAGACTAACACTTGGCTTTCTGTACTGATCAGAAAGTTGGGGTTGATGGCAATATTCATCTGTAAATTGTTTTAGTGGGGAAATGGACAAATATTCAGCAAATGAAGTTTGATTTGTAGATCTAAGCTTTCAAAACATGGAGAGGCATTTATTACATTCAGTCTTTGGTGGTAAAATAACAGGAATCACTAAGGAAGGTGATGGCAACGGATCTTATATCTGCTCCACCACAGGCATCTCATTCTTGACTCCATGAAAGGAGAGGAAAAGGATGCAGAGGCCCCTGCAAACCTATCTAAAGGAAAATTCACTCTGGGCCTCAGTTTCCTCATCTGTGGATTTAAGAGACTGGTGAATAATCAGTGTAATCTACTATGAATCACCCCAGCTCTAAGCATCTATGATGCTGTGGGTGGTCTTTGTTAAAGACAAATAGAGCAGAATTATTTCATTTAACTAACATCCGGTCAAGAATCCAGGTAAACAGTCCAGCACTCAACTGGTTTGCACATCTAGAAAATGTGAGCATGTTGCAAACTTTCGCTCTTGGCATCAGTAAAAAAAAATACTAAATCCATCTCCAAGTCTAACCATGTGATATTTTACCAAACACTGACTTTAGAAAAATGTTACAAGACCTAGCTTTTATGGCATGTATTTGGGTAGATTATCTTAAATCATGCCTCTGATACTTCTTACACTCAAGCACTATACCTCAAGGTCTTCAGTAGGCTTAGACCATATCTCATCTGTAGTCCTCTTTTCAAGAGCACAAAGTATGTCGAAATATTTTGTTATGTTTTTATCAATCTCTGCGGTTCATGAGATATAGTTCAAGAGCCAACCATACTCTGGGGCTTATCGTCTTGGCAGAAAAGGCAACTGTTGTTGTTGTCAAACAAGGTCCCATTTCCTCCCCTGTAGGTCAGCTGGGATCTTCCACTCCCAGAAGTTTTGTTCCATTAGTTTAGCCTGAAGTTTTGTCCTCAATAAAATGCAACTTACTGAGAAGTTTTCACTAAAATTATTCTCAAAGTTCCTTCTCCATTTTTTTTTTTTTTTTTTTTTTTTTTTTTTTTTTTTTTTTTTTTTAGAGGATTGAACCAAGGGCCTTCACACTAAGCTACATCCCCAGCCCGTTTTTTATTTTGACATAGGTTTTTGCTAAGTCACTAAGTTACCCAGGCTGGGCTCAGACGCGGAATCCTCCTCCTACCTCATCCTCCCAGAGTGCTTGGATTATGGGCTTGTGTTTACAGGACCAGCTCTCAGATTACTTCTTAAGGATTGAGTTGAAGTCAACTCTTGATTAGCAGAGGTGAGGCAAATAGACATGTCCCCTTGGGCAAGCTGTGCCCTTAGAGTGCCGATAATTTGGGAATGCTCTTCCAAAGGAGGAGGAAGTGCCAAAATCAAACATTCTTTTCTTCCCAGTTTTTTCAGAGTCCCACAAACCAGCACAATCATCAGTCACCCCATCCAGCTTCTTTCAGAACTGTACATTCCTTTGTTTACATCAGCTCAAATGTTGCATTTGTGTTTAACCAAGCACACATTTCTATTTTTTTGGTAAATTGAACTAGTTTCATCACAAAGTAGAGAATTATGGATTTGACAGTGTTAGAGGTCACTTTGTCCAAATTTCTAACCCTAATAGGGAATCTTTCTAGGATTTATCCTTCCCATTAGGGCCACCCCTTTGGCACTTGAACCTTTCCAGCAATAAGGACTCCATTGCTTCAGTAGGCACTGTGTTAAATGATGGACTAGTTTATTTTAGGAAATTCTTCCTCCCATTGAGTCAAATTCTGTCTAAACTTTAATTCATCATATGTAGCCTCCCAGAGTTAGTTGGACCAATAGATCTCAAAGTTTAAACACAAACGTTCTTACCCATCAAAGTCCGCCTTCCTCTTTCTTGTTTCTTTCAGTGGTCTAGTTTAATGAAAACTCCTTTGGAGCCTTGGCGACCACATATTTGACAAGGCCCTATCTCAAAAGGAAAGGAGGTCTAGGATATCCCAAACTAAGGGCTGTAAGGAGGAGGTTGTTTACTTATATAAAGAACTATATTAGCTATGCTAAGACCTTAGTGTTTCTCTGATATTCCACTCAGCCCATAACATTCTCTCTGGAGGTAATCCTAATGCTTAGTAGGTTTACTTCCCAGCATTTGATAACTCATTGCAGTTTCTAAAAGCTCCTAATTTCTCACTTAATATTAACTCATAATGAATATTTTGACACAAAACCCTAAACAAAATAGCTTCCTCTCCAAGTTAACTACAAAATCAGGAAAAACTTTTAAATTTCTGTACTAGCCTGTACCCCATACTGCCTACTGTATTTAACCAGGCTCTTCATGACATCTAGTGGTGAAATTTGGAAAAGTTTCCCAAACTAAGAGCTGCTAAGGTGGAGGGGGGAAAAATAATTTTAATCCTATTTGATATTTGCTCTTTGAATATTTTATTTTGTCAAACTTCAAATTAAATTTATTTTTCAACCAATTCTAATTATAAACTCATCTTTAATTTAGGCATCTTTCTTTTTATATTTGGGCTTTCTTTAAAATCAAATTTTTCTTCACAGATAACAGAAACACCCTCCCCCCCCTTTTTTAAAAAAAGCATTTTAGAAGAGCATAAACAACCATATTTTGATCTAAAAACATACTATGATTTTTTGCATAAATGCGTTCATCTTCAAATGTGTTTCTAAGATTTTTCAATTGCTGTGAAAGCTGAGTCATTTATAGTTAACCTTGAATGTATTGTTATTCACAATTAGAAGTAGATAAATTTCACAGGCAGAGAAGCTGACAAGTCTTTAAGACTTCACACTTAGTTTTGCAGGAAGAGCTGAAGTTAATTAGAAGTGATTATACATACATTGCATGTGTGTGTGTGTTTGTGTTGTTGCACGCAGACACCAGAAAGGCCCTGGGAAGGTTGCTTTTTTTTTTTTTTTAATGTTTTAAAAATAAACATAATCTCCTTCCCATGTGTCGTAAAGCCCAGTAAATCTAGGAAGCTCAGCAGGGTTGAACAAGGTCATTTCTTGTCAGGACTCCAAGGGGGAGCAGGAAGCAACCCCGTGCATCAGATGCTAGCATCCTAATCCCTGCTCAGCATGAGCTTCCCAGGCATGTAGGATGATGATGCCAGCACCGACACATTGGCAGACTGAAGCTTTGACGCCAGCCATAGCCCATCCCAGCGCCGTGGCTCTCTACACACAGTGCTGCTGTAGGATGGAGATACACCTTCACTAGCATAATAATGGCAGGATTCCAAAGGAATGTGCTCACATCCTGGTCCTGGTAAACAGGGAAGTAGTCATACAAACATACATCTGATCAGGTCTCAAAATCCAAGAGGCTTTACTGATTTTGTTTCTATTCAATTTAAATATATATATACACACACACAATATATATATGTGTGCGTTTGTTACAATAATATATATAATAATGAATTTAAATTAAAATAGTCCAAAACAA
>NW_022900942.1:28809719-28833272 GCF_012274545.1 Fukomys damarensis | reverse complement strand
ACCTAGAGAGGGACGCATGAAAATCAAGAAGTGGTAGTTTCCTGTGGGAAAAACCTGAGAAAGGGGGTGAGGGGAGAGAAATGGTGATGAGGAAATTACTTTTTTCTGTAATTCAGACTCTGAAATCTGAAATCTGTAATATTTAGTAAGTAAAGCATTATAATTTTAAGATAATACAAATAACTGCTTCCCAAAAGAAGCTGGAAAATGTGAGTCCTCACCTTGCCATAAGGTGATACGAGTCTTTAAATTTATAATTCAAAAATTAATGTTATGATTTCAGGTTTCCTATCCAAAACATGCACAGAAGTTTCTGCTCCAACTCTCAACAAGTGAAAAAATAAGCTAACTGACTAATCAGCAATTCTTCTCAATTCCAGCCAAGATGTAAGGTCACAGGGCAAGCCATTGCTGCCAAAACTGGACTGACAGTAGGCAGATAGAGCAAATCATAACTCCTGGAGCAGAAACCCTCACAGGAACCCTTGCCTGGGCACAAGAGTCTAAACTGACTGACAGTTGGTGGAGGCTCAGATTGGACAAGTCTGAGAGATTAAAACTCAACAGATCTGGAGTGTGTGTATGTGGGCAGGGGGTCTCCACTCCTTTGTGAGTTTTACTTCCAGGAGCTCTATCAAGTTCTCACAGTGAAGATCTGAGAAGAGTCCCTTATGCTTCCTACAGGAGGGAAAAGAACCATCTGGAAACCATCCAGAATATTATCCTCTTATTAGTGCCTGCTCCCCAGACAAACTATATCAGACTTTAATCAACTGAGATTTTATTGGACCCCATCTGACATGAAGGAAGGGAACTATCAAAGACTGGTCCACTCTATCCATCCTGTCTTACCTCAGGAAGAGGCAATAAGAAGTACTTATGATGTTCCCAGCCCAGAGGCAGAGACTCTCTGAGACAGAGTCCTACAACTATAGAACATTTCTCTTCTCCCCATATCTGACCACTGCATTCCTAAAAGCCTAGACACATGGTATTTTTTACCCAGGACATCATGCCCACCCTTCAACTAAAAGCTACAAGGCATAGTGGGCAAAAAACACAATTTAAAAGAGACTGAATGAGCAACAGAACTAGAATCAGATACAGCAGAAATGTTGAAATTATCAGAGCAGGAATTTTTTAAAACTATGATTTTTGTGCTAAAGACTTTAATGGAAAAAGGAAAAAAGTAGGCAAGAATAGATAGATAATGGAAAGAGACAAATGGAAATTCTAAAACAGAAGCTAAAAGAAGTGTTCAAACTGGGCATGGTAGCAAAACACCTATAATCCCAGCACTAAGCAGGCTGAGGTAGGAGGATCATCATGAGTTCAAGGCCAGCCTAGATTACATAGCAAGACCCTACCTAGAAAAAGAAAAAAGTGCTAGAAATGAAAACACTAAAAGAAATGAACATTGCCTTTGAAGTAGACTGGAAATGACTAGGAAAAGAATCTCTGAATTTGAGGATATACCTTAGCATATAAATTGAAAAGCAGGGCTGGGAATTCAGCCCAGTAGCACTGTGCCTGCCTGGCAAGTGCAAGGTCCTGCATTTAATTCTTGATACCAAAAATAAATAAATAAATAGATAAGCCTATGTTGCGGGGGAGACACCTCCTCCCCAAAAAGGAACAAAATGTTGAAGAGCTGTAAGAATGCTTAAAAAAAAAAGGTGTAACACTAAGTGATGGGAAATGTCAGAAGAGAGGGAAAAAGGAACTGAAGCAATAAGGGCTGAGGATTTCCCCAAATTAACATCAGACGTCTAACCACAGATTCAAGGTCTAAGAGCTTAGATGGATTTGGGAGAATAAATACCCCAAATAGACAATATTTAGCATAATACAGTCAGACTTCAGGAAGTCAAAGATACAGAAATGTCTTGAAAGAAGACAGGGACAAAACATCTTACCTACAGAGAAACAAAAATAAAATTTATACCTGACTTCTCAGAAATCATACAAATAAGAAGTGGACTGACAGTCAGAGGGTTTAGAGAGCTAGGTATGGTGACTCACATCTACAATCCCAGCTGCTCCAGAGACTGAGGTCTGAGGATATCAAGTTTAAGGCCACCTTGGCCAACTCAGTAAGACCTTGTCTCAAAATGAAAAAGGCTGAAGATGTACTAGAGAATGCCTAACAATAAAAAATAAATAAAATGTTGGGGGTTGGGGAACCCATCAACCTAGAATTCTGTACCCTGTGAAATTATCCTTCAAACCAAAGGATACAGAAATGCCTTCTTAGAGAAAAATGGGGCAAATTTGTTGTCTCTGTCAGATTTGTCTTGAAAGAAATGTTAAAAGAAGTTCTTTAGAGAAAAAGAAATTGATATGGCAGAAACTAAGATCTGAAGAAAGAAATAGCACCAGGGAAGGAATAAGTGTAGGGAAAAGAAAAACATTTATTTTTGTTATTCTTAATTGATCTGATAGATAACTGTTCAAAACATATGATTTTTTTTTATACACGCACTTATATATGATTATGCATAAGTTAAATTAATGACCACAATGATACAATGAACAGGAAAAAGTAATCAGGATGATATTATTATAATAAAGTATTTGTGCTGCTTATGAAGAAGTGAAGAGTCATTTGAAAGCAGACTTGCACATTCTCTGGGGGAAGAGTACAAGAAAAGTATATTGCTATACTAAGAAAAAAGAGAAAATGGAATCATATAAAAAGCTCAGTTACATAATGTGTAATAGGAAGAAAAGGGCTAAAAGTGCAGGGGAAATGGGAAGGGTAGGGGAAACGAAATAAGGGACAAGAAAAATATGAGAAAAGGGAAAAAATGAAAACCAAGTCTTTGTAAATAGGGGAGGGCAGAGGGGGTGAAGGGAGGGCAGGGGTATGGGGAGAAAAATGAGAACCAAGATCTGTCATGTAAAGTACAAGATCCCAATGATGAATGTAACTGTGCTGCATACCTGAAAAGTACCAATAAACTCAATAAAAAAAGAAAAAATAAAAAGCTCAGTTAAAAATCACAAAAGGAAGAAGTATGCAATACAAAATGAGGAACAAAGAATAAGGTCAAGGGCTAGAGGAATGCTCCATGGTAGAGTAATTGCCTAGCAATGTAGGTTTGATCTCTAGTATCACACGAAAAAGGCAACAAAGACAGGCATGGTGGCTCAGACCTGTAATCCCAGCACTTGGAAGGGTGAGGCAGGAAGATCTCTGTGAGTTCAAGGCCAGCCTGGGCTATGTAGTGAGTTAAACACCATCCTTAATTGAATAGTGAGACCCTGTCTCAATTCTTTTAAAAAGGCAAGAAATTTTTAAAAGTAACAAATCTGGTAAATGTTAAACTAGCACAGGCAACTTACATATTTGCAAGCCCTATGAAAATTTCCTGCAGCAAGTTATTTGGGGGGTTTTGATTTGTTTTGAAACAAATTTTGCTATGTTGCCCAGGTTGGTCTTAAATCCTGGACTCAGGTGATCCTCTTGCCTCATCTTCCCAAGTAGCTGAGACTACAGTTGCATACCTGGTTTAAATCAGACCTTTAAAAAAAAAAACAGTTTATACATGTGAGGGACTACATGAATGAAATGAATGTTGGCAAATCATATTATTAATTATATGGTAAATTTATAAAGAGGAATTTACCTGAAGGAACTGAATACAAAATGGACTCTGTTGATATTTATAGTTTATTATGCAGGAGGACTTTAATAAGAAAAGTCATAGAACCAGTAAATGGCAGAATTACCAAATTACAAACATTTTAAGTGCTTGGAGCTTATATCCTGAAGGACAATGCTACAAGTTAGAAAAATTCTTCATATAGAAATGACATCACTCAGGAAAAATGAGGTAAAGCCTCAGTCAGAGGGTTACCTAATTGTATATTGAAAAATTCATTAAAAATGTTATTTTAATCTGGAAAAATGTTTCCTTTAGAAATAATTTTTAAAGGAAAATATTTTGCAGATGTTCCAAATTTTATGAAAAGATTGGAGAAAATACTCTAAATGGAATAGCATATAAAGTTCTTTATAGTGAAAAATAACTATAATAATCAGGATAATCATAAAAAATATAGCCTGGGACCTACAGAGGATGAGTATCTTCCTGTATGTGATACATAATATGAATTTTGAATAATTGGGCATTTTACCTGTGAATGCCATGTATGAAACATTAATAGATACAGTGTCATCTCCCAGGAATGCATACCAACATTGTTTCTTTGCTTTTTAGTAAATAAAACTGTTACTAGAGGACTATTGCTAGTTAAAAATGAATTTCAGCTGGGTGTAGTGACACACGCTTGTAATCCCAGCTCTTGCGAAGTAGAGGAAGGAAGATTGCCTTGAGTTCAAGGCCAGCCTAAACTACATAATGAGACCCTGTCTAAAAAAAAATAGTAAAAAAATTACTTAAACCATATTAATAATTACTTTATACATCAATAGTCTATATCAATGAAAAAACAAAAATTGTTATAGTAGTAAAAAATAAGACCTATATATGGTGTCTACAACAAATATGTAAATTAAAAATATAGACTAAAAAGTAAAGGGATGGAGAAAGATATGCCATGGTAACACTAACCAAAACAAACTACAGCAACGATACTAATTTTCAGAGGAAGAAAAACTATCAGGGGGCATTACATAATGATAAAGGGCTCAATTCTAAAAGAAAATATAACAAGCTTTAAAGTGTGTACCTAATAACAGCATCAAATTACTGCATAACTTCAAGGAGAAATAGATGAATCTACTATTACAGTTGGACAGTAACTGCTTTCTATCAGACATGGACATTTCCAGCAGCCACAGTCAGTAAAGACACTGTCAAATTCAAAAGCATCATGAATCACCTGGATATAACTGACATCCACATACTGCTTCATTCAAGAGCAGCGGAGTACGCATTCTTCTTAAATTCACGTAGAACATTCACCGAGATAGGGAACATTTTATCATAAGTAAACATTGGCGTTATATCTAAAAATTCTTTGCCAGACCAAAGGACATGGCTTATCCCTATGAATAACAGAATATTTTAACATATTTAAAAGATATCATACTTTGTGATTGTAGCATCCAAGGCCGATCCTGCAATTGCTGAATTTCTATATAGTTCTAATATCACACCATCTCGATTGCTGTGACTGTATAGTTTTGAGATAAAAAAACTGTGAATTCTCTTTTGTTCTTTTTAATGATTGTTTGGGGTATACTGGGCTCTTTGTAATTCCATTTATATCATAAAATCAGCCTGTCAATTTCTACAAAGAATTCAGCTGGAATTCTGGTAAAAACTGCATTGAATCTGTTAGGGTATACTGCCATGTTAACAATGTTTTAAATCTTATGATTCATGGATACTTTCTTTTTATTTAATTAATTTTTATCAAAAGTATTTTTTCCAGAATATGGGTAGCACCATCCAATAGCTTGTAGCCCATGTGGAAGAAAAGTGGAAAGAAGCAGCTCACCATCATTTGCAAGGTGGATTCTGTTTAAGCAGGTATGTCTCTTGCTGCTCCACTACCCATGGACATGAGACCCCAGCTTCTTCAGTTTTTCAGTGCAGCCTCACACCAGTGACTGTAGGGAATTTCCAGGCCTCTGTCCTTGGTTCCACATTCTTGGTTTCTAGCCCCTTGGACTGAGAAGCCACTCAGTTCTCCAGCTCTCCAGCATGCAGACAGCCAGATAGGATGGCCCAGCCTATAATCCTATAAACCAATCTAATAAATTCTTTTATTGACCTGGTTACAGAGAACTGACACAATGCACGTTGTGAACCAGACGAAGCTGCCTATCCTACTCTATCAAAGAAGTCACCTGCTTTCTTTACCATAAAGGTAGATGTCAATAAGAACAACCAATTCCTGAAATGACAGGCATGCTAAAGAGAATTCTGCTAACAGATACCTTACAGCTCTCTGAAAAGCAAGTGCATTGTGCAAAATGTTTTAGCATTTCCCAACTTCAATGGATTTGTTTTGCTGCTTAGAGGAAGCAAAAAATATATATGTAAAATGCAATGAAGAAATTTTGCTGATAACCACTCCCCAAGATGATTGTGAACTGCATGAATTGTAAACATGTACTAATAAAATAAAATAAAAATTTTAAGGGACAGGGATTATAGCTCAGTGGTTCCACTGCTTGCTTCACAAGTGCAAGGTCCAGAGTTTGATCCCCAATACCAATAAATAAATAAGTAAAATAATTTTAAAAAGGAAATTTTGCTGAGGATGTAGGTTAGTGGTATAGCACTTGTCTAGCATGTGGTAAAGCTGTGTTCAATCCCTAGTGCTGAGTGGGGAATAAAAGAATTTAAACTCCAGGAAAAAATTTTACAGATCAAAAATTCAACCCCAAATGTGAACGCTCTGTCTTGCCTTGCCATTGCTAGAAATTCCAAATAGAAATCAGATGAGGTGACATTTCGGGGGACACCTATTCACTTCCATATAACCCTACCCCATTGTTTCCATCTGCCCTCATTTGTACAGAAACTCCCTGCCACTGCTCATTTTGAGTTACACACTCATTTTCTAAACATAAAGGTCACCTGCAGTCAAGGATAAAACCATGCAGCAGCATCCTGAATGCTGTTCATGTGTTGAGCCCTGAAAGACTAGTGCAGTTGGGAATATAAAACTGTGCCACTATTCCTATTTTCCTTGACAAGAGAGATCATAGGGATGTAATGAAGAAATTCCCCATTACTAGAAAACCCCAAAGAGTAGGTTTTAACAACTTACGTGCTTCAGTCACACTGCTCAATAAAGAAACTGTATTAGAACCTAAATGGTCCATGTGGAGCTCACACAGAATCATCATCCCTAACAAATTAGAAGCCTTTAATACAACCAGTCATGAACCCAAATTCTGGGATGACAGGACAGAAGTTATCACCAACAAAACACAAGAGAAAAACACCACTTGATTATAAGATTAAAACCTTTACTGACACCTTCTCATATTCTTACGGAATGTTGCCATCAATCTCCAAGTATGCTAATTGTCATGTAAAACTACATTTAATTGCAGACTATAAAAACTCCTAAATTTCTTTGCCAGTTTTCAGAATCATTTTCTGCTGACACTTTCCTCAACCAAAAGTATTAATAGAATCAACGATTGTTGTAATTAAGCACCACAAAGACTGTTGCCACAATTTTAATGGGTCACCAATGAGAAATTGTTGATAATTTTAATGTTTGTCATGATTGGTGACTATTCCTTCTTCATTATCACCTAGTTTTCCTTCCTGCTTATTCTGCTTTTTAGGCACCTCTTTGGCCAATTTCTTAATATTTCTCTAGCATTTACTCCTTTATTTTCCTTCATATTCTACCTAGCAGTTCTATTCTGCAACTATTTCAATATTCATTATTTTAAACAACTTATAGCTACCTGCTTCTCATCCTAAACCCTGCCCATTCATGCTTTTGTACCTACTAGACACCTCCATCTAACACCAAAAATGCTTCAGGTACATTGCTCAAGACAGGGAACAGGGAAAGGGGAAGAAGTTACCAGAACCCCTGTAGTGAGTCTGGTCTCCTGTAGGCCATGACAGCACAAGGCAAGTTGATGAATAAACAAGAAAGGAGACTAAGCTGAGCTTTGGGCCTGATCAATGCTGCTCTGGGCAGCAAAGACTACAGCACCCCAAGCTTGGCACACCTTTATTTGGTTCATCCGGAGTAACTGACTCGGGGTGGCAATTAAGCCAGGATGTTGAGGAACTTACACTGAGGTAGATCCTAGGCTGATGAGGAATTTACATTGATTAGGAATTTATTCCTCCCTAGGTGAAACCTCTCACTCACTACTCAGTTCTCAAAGAACCAGAATACCTTCAGTTGATATAATCCTGCCCTGAAGTGTCACGGCATCACGGGGTCATTGAATTTCAGCTGTGACTAGAGGCAAAACAGAGTTGTTTCTGCAAACCATAGCCGGCTCTTGGGCAACATGACCTACAGCCTTAAATAACTATAGTCCTACTTTTCCCAAAAAATTTATGCAGAATTGCTCCAACAGCTCAAGACAATGCATCTAAAACCACATTTATCTTCCCCTCCCAAATTGCTGCTTCCCCTAAAACCCTTTTCTCCTTGGAACTGCTAAAGTGAGATTCATGGATTCTCCTCTCTAGAACACTACCCTCCTAACCTTAAATCTCACATGGCAGAAGTAGTTTCATATTATGGGCTTCTACTTCATCTTCTCACTTCCATAGGAAATCTCTTCTACTAAACTCAGTGAATACACCATACCTGTTTCCTTTACTTTGGCATAATTCTCTCTTACCATGCTGAAGTACAGTTTCAACTACTACAAATTCACCTGAAGAAACTCAAAATCACCTAAGGAACTCCTCTTTGAACTTGAAAATTCGTGTAAAATTGTGTTTAATGATAGAGACCAAAGAAAACTGCTTTGGTACTAGGGACAAAATTCTTGCATTACTGCTTATAATTTGATACAGCTAAGACTACAAATAAACGAAAGTAGTTTGCTAAATACCAGGATAGAATGATCGCAGGGTGCAATGGAAGAAGAGGCATACATAATTGTTGAATATTCCCCATATCCTTTCTGCTTGAACTGGGTCACACAGCTAAGTCAGAATTTGTCAGATGGCGAAGTTAGGTCAGAGGGAAGTATATCAGTATACATTCTGATAACTACAAATACAGAACACAGGAAAATGAGTGGCAAGGGAGGGCTGAAATAGAGATCTCATTCTGAAACTCTCATACAGTAACCAAGCGGAAGACACACTAGAAAAGCCAGATCAGAAGCCAGGAGGCAGTTGGGCAGCTACTATAGCATGCTGAGCAAGAAATGATGGACTAAAAAGACAAGAGAGCAAAGAACAGGACGTAACTACTGCTATTTGGTCTAGACAGAAAGGTGTGTTTTAGGCTCATAACCCCGAGATAGATGCTCCTATTTTTACATAAGAAATTCAAGCTCCAAACTTTCAAGATCTTACTAAATACCATAAGAAGCCAGTTAGTTATCTCCAAGCACAAATCTAAGTATAAACCAACAAATCATATTTTGACCTGTTCATTAACTTTTAAGTAAATAAATTTCCTCTTCCCATAGAGAAGCATAGCAAGTGTAGAAAAAGACTAACAATTTTAAGTTAACATATCCAAAGACTTTAATGTCCAAGCTGTGCAGGATTTTAATTAGCTTATCTAATTTAGTTATACATTCTTCACTGATCCTACATATGCCATAAAGTTTCAAAAAAGTATTAGCCTATAAAATTTCCAGTCCCCTTTCCTATGGTGCTGGCACATAAAAATGTATTGATTAAACTGAAAACAATTTAAATTTTAAAACATGCTTAAAATGACATCTACTTTTCCTAAAACAATGTGGACATTAGTGAGGAAATTTAATTTTATTTATTCTAAAATTTACCTACCAACAGGGTAACAGTAACAGGGGGCAGGAATATATGATCAAAATAATTATACACATTGAACTCCCTCCCCAAGAAAAACCATGTGAAGCTAGGATTGATGGGAAAGAGGAAACGATCAAAACGTGTTATAATGTATGTACAGATCTGCCAAAATAATCTGTATAAAGTGGGAAAATTTACCTACTAAACATACTGCAATTTACCTATTGTAAATAATTTCAATGATCAGCGATTTTTGTAAAATGCATGACAGCTCTAATAATGTGTTAAAGCTAAATGAACTTTTTTTAGCACTTCTAACTTACCTTTCTTTAAAAATTATCTTAGAAATGATTAAGTCTAGAAGATAAATTGCCTTACACAAAAATTAACCTGCCAGCCTGACCTAAATAGCAATATAACTAACATAGGTAAGCTCTAAATTTCTTTTCTTTTTTGCACTACCAGAGTTTAAACTCAGGAGCTTGCACTTGCCAGGCAGGCATGGTGCCAGAGCTACACCCCTGGCCCTAAATTTCTATCTTTCAAAAAGCTTGCAAAGGAGAGGGTATAACTAAATTGCTTGACAGCAACACCTTATTCATATTAAACATTTTAGACTTTAAGAGTGATGTGAAAAGATTTTAACTTTTAGGTTTTAAAAACATATAAAGTGTATTAATAGCAGCTATAAATAAAATGCTGAAGCCAAATGTACATTTCAACTCCATTCACAAATTACTAAGGATGGTTTGGGGCTTGGTGGCAAAAGGCCAAAATGGATTAAAAAGGCGTTCTAGAGGCACAAGAGTGTGGTGGCCAGTGCTAATCCTACCTTTACCTGACAAAGATGTTGTAGTGAAATATTTTACTTTTGTTTCTGTTATGGATAGGGTATTTCATTGTGGCTTCTCAACAGATATTCATGTTAACGTGAAATATAATAAAATGTGCAAACAAAATTCTTTTTTGACCAAAACAATAAGCTCAATTATTAGTTTCCTAGAAAGTACTAATAGCTTTGATTAAAATAGGGTTTTTGAAATGTTCTTCTCATTCATCTAGAAAAATCATGTTATGTATAAATGTTATATAAACACATATGTACAAACATGCTATCTTAGGAGAAAACAGCATTTCAGCTTGGTATTTTAAGTAATGTCAATTATGCATGTTTATTTGTAATAATAAAATTTCCCATAAGTGAAACATGTTAATGCCTAAAAACATTTTTCACTATTTACAATCTGAATAATTATGGAATGTTAGTATACTACAACAGAGTTATGGAAATCATAAAAACAACATAAATCTGATACCTAACCTTCCACAAATATAAAACTACTTTTACTGGGTTTTCAAACCATCAAGTATAAATAGGATAAAGTCAGTAATAATTAAGATGAGGCACTTTAACAATTACTCAAAAAGAGTAAGTGTACAAAAGTATAAAAAAAATTTTTTTTCAAAATTCTTATCAATTTTATTCTTAATTTCAAGTGTGATTAATCTGAGATGGTCTATTTTTGGTTATAAACTTTTATTTTTGCACTTGTGCCACCACACGACCCAAGGCAAGAAAACTGAAATACATAAAGACATCACCACACAGTTACTGTGTTCATATACCAATGAACTAAACGTTAATGACACTTGGGTTTCAGAAAGTGACCACTTTAACACTAAAACTTTCACATAATTTTTCATAAGCATGTATAAATACATTGGTTTTCCAAGGGTAAACAGTATTTGTATTGTATTTTTAGACAAAAATGTGCTCAAATGAACTAACTGAATCATAAGTTATACTTAGTACTTTAAAATACTAAATTCTAAAAATACTTCAAAATTTAAAAATTAAATTTACCAACACAGTACTTTCTAGTTTAAGATTAAAAAATACAATAAACAACAAATGTTTTATCAGCCAGTCTTCTATGAAATGTCTTAAACACTTGGACAACTCATTTTCAATCTTACATCATATTCTCTACATTAATACTAGTGTTTTGGTAGCTAACACTGAATTGAAGATTGTAATTTCTAGTTTCAGTTCATTGTTCTGTATCTTTTCCAACTGTCTGACTTTAACACTCCAATATTAGTAAAGAAAATGGCTGACTCAAACTTTAACATTTATTCTATTCAGAAAGGATTAAAATCTTTCCATGAGACTATGTAGACTAACAGTTTGAGGTAATAGTAGTTCAATCTCATTAAACCTGATATTTCTGGTAGTTTGTATAAGTTTTTTGTTTTGTTTTGTTTTGGTACCAGGGATTGAACTTGGGTCCTTGTGCTTGCCAGGCAGGCACCAAAACCAGTGAGCTAAATCACTGGTCCTATTTCTGGTAGTTTGTAACGTTAGTAATTTCTTTTCCCCAGATACGCAAATACCTTTTAATAAAAATTTAAGTCAGTACTCATTTTTTAATTGGTTAGCTATTCCAAGTCTATTTATTAAAATCACTTGCTTTGTGTGCCTGTATTTGTATGTGTACACACATTCTCCTTAATTCCCTACAACAGGTTTGCTCCTCTAAAGAGAGAAACTAGCTTTCAATTGATTTGCTATCAGACACTTAAATCTCTCCTAAAATTAGAAGCTGGCTTATTTTAAAATAAAAAGTATGGGAAAATACTTACATAAATGACAAATTTTAAGGGTGGCAAAAGTAATGACTTTTATTTACAATTGCATGTATCAAGATTACAATAAAAACACTAGTGATACCATCTGAACAAAAGCAATGATTTATTGGTGATGGCAACGAATGCAACACTGACAGTCTCTGGAGAGAATCAAGCAATTATCCAGGAGCTGCAAATCTGATTGGAATAGGTCTTCCGGTGTTGTTTGTACTTTAATGGCTTTCTCCTTTTTTGCCAACTACCTAGAAAAATAAACAAAAGCTGTATGTATACTATGATTTAGAAACATGGGTTTTTCTTTAAAAATACTAATATGCTAATCATTTTTAAAACTTGGTATTAATATTTAACCTTTAATTTTTTGGCATGCAGTGTACTTTCACCGTGGAAGCAAACTGTGCCCCCGCTCCCCTTCCTGGACCACAAGGAATTAAAAATGAAACACATGCAGGCTATTTTGGATTCCCACTCTGTTTTAAGAAAAAGTAATGCAATTTTTCCAAACAAGATTGACAGTTTAGAAAAGTTAGATGATGCTATATAAGTAAAACATATTTGCATACTATTTTGGGCAATTAGAAGTCAAATGCCAATCATGAAATAATCTAGAATTTTAAAACTATGTTAAACTAATGTCTTTGTGCCCAAGTTTCTAGACTCTTACTTTAATGGAGAGATTAAAAATGACTAATTCTCTAAGTTTCTTTTGAAAAAAAAGCCCTATTACAAATGTACTATAAAAAATGTAAAGAATAAACCTTATGTCTCTCAAGGATGAGAAAAATCCTCTACTGGAAGTTTTTTTTTGTTTTGTTTTTTATTTAATGCTCTGGTTTTAACAAATGTGGCAGCACAAAAATGTAAAGAAAAAACTTCATGTATACCAACAACTCTGGAAAACAAACTCTCTGTGGGAGGGTTCTTTTCTTTTCTCTTTTTTTTTTTTCTTGAGACAGGGTCTCAATATATAGTTCAGGCTGGTCATGAATGCACTACGTGGACCCCCTGGCCTGGAACTCATGGCAATCCTCTTGCTTCAGCCTCCCCAGTACTGGGATTACAGGCGTGTGCCACAACTCCCAGCTGGGAGGGTTCTATTTTCTAACTAAAGTGATTTACCATTAGTTAATACATTCTCATGCTAGAAACATCTCTTAAAAAAAGCATTTGTAAAGTGTTTATATTTCTATAGAATAAAAACTATATGTACATTTATAAAATAGCTTTTATATTTTAAATTGATTCTCCTCCAAATAGTAATGTGTGTACAAAGTAAAACTCATAAAGATCACAGTACATGTCTGGTCTAAAATAGAACATAGCTGGGTCAATGTCATTCCTAAGAGAAGATTCAAAAACTCCACCTAAATTTCTAATCCCATAATACTATATACCACAGTCTAAGGAAAACCACTCATTTTTTTAGGAACTCCTCTCTGGTTAAAAAAAAGTTAGAAAAGCTCAACACAATAGAAAGATGATAAAAACACAGTGTCACAAAAGGATGTGGCCAAGAGTTAAGAAAACCAGTATGAAGAGACACTAAAGGAAGGGGAGGTAGCACTATGTGAACTACAAATGAATTTAAACTAATTAACAAAGAAAGCATTACTGATCATCATATTACTTGGGAAATGCAAAACAACCATTAGATTAAGCAAAAGAAAACAGAAAAACTAATATTAAAAATTTAAATTTTAGCAGATGTGATACAGAAGACACAAATCTGCATACTGTTTCATAGGCTGATAACTCTCAACTTGCCAATATGCACTCTCTGTAAAAAAGAAGAAATTAGGCATTCCAATATGGATTCTTACCCCAAATGTAAAGCTCTTTCATTCTTTCTTAAGCCTTTACATTACACCTCAAACAAAAGTCTACGTACATCAAAATTAGATGTTAAAGAGATTTATTCAGCAGATTCCATTCATCTTCTATGTTAATATTCTGACTCAGCCTATTATTCAGTCCGTAAATCCTTCAACTGGCCTTGAGCTTTCAGATAGGCAAAAGCAGAGGATACAACCACATCAATCATCAAAAAGACTTTGGGGCTAACATTGCAAAGAGAAAAGAAAACCCACATCCCTCAAGTAAAACCTAATTAATGTATTATACTAGTTCTAGTATAAAAACATTTCCAAAATGATTCTGTAGTTCCTAAAAAATGTTATAATACATTAAAACATTACCTCATTAAATCTGAAAACATTAAATCTGTTTTATTTTAATATTACTCCTCAAAATGCACAACAAAAGTAAATATGAAATAGTAGAAAGTAAAAGTCTGAAGAGCAACACACTGTGGTAATTAAATTAAAGCACTAGCTGCAAGCCCAAAAGAAAATAAAAGGCCAATTGAGAAACATGGCTAGGATGGTCTGAAGGAGGAGATGGTTGAGGCAATCTAGTAACAAGGCGGATCCAGATGACGGAAGCTGTAGCCATCTTGCAGTGACAATGGAGAAAACATAGAAAGGGTGAGAGCAGACAGGTGCTAGATGAGCAGAGAAGCAAGAAGGGAAGTAGAGTAAGACAAGGTCAATCTTTTTATTACTTCATTAAAAAAATCTTCTGGTTTTAGTTCATTTGAGTTGGATTAAAAAAGCTGAAAAATAAACAGATAGAAATGTTACAAAAATAGCTGATATGGTGAATGGCCAGTTTAGAAAAGTCTCTTTTTATTACAGTGATAAAAATCTGTTCTGCTTTTCACATGCGCCTCACTCTCTAAGAAGCAGAAGTCCCTACAATGTTTTCATTCTTATACCTATATTTTAATATTAAAATAAAGCAATCTGTATAAAGAACACATTTTAGCAAAGAAAACATCTATTTCCAATTAAGATGGCAAAGTTTTCATGCTGCAAAACAAATACATTTACAACAAATAACTAAAGTATGTATTATAAGTTGTGCATGACAACTTTAAGGGCCAAAACCAGACAGTAGGTGTGTTCTAACCTAGTAAATTTTGAATATATACCCTTAGAAAGTTATAATAGTATGCAAGGTGGGCTAAGAGTCTACTTACATCCAAGATTTACCTTAGCTTCTGTCATCTTAGTGACATAATGGTAGGGTCAGTTCTGAAAACTAAAATGATCTACAACTCACACAACATAAAAATGTAAACTGAAAATGCTAAACACTTATCATTCATTAAATCATCTTATATAGGTGTCATTACTACAAAGAAGTTATCAAAACTTTCTTCCCTGTGCTTATAAAATACATCCCAAATATATTCTGACAATTTTTTTTTTTTTTTGGTACTGGGGATTGAACTCGGGTCCTTGCGCTTGCAAGGCAGGCCACCGAACCGCTGAGCTAAATCCCCGGCCCGAGACTTAAAATTTTAATTACATTTTAATTTCATTTTCAACTGATTGAATAGGTAAAGGGAAAAAAGTATCATATTTTGCCTGTCCTTTCCCTACTTTTCTATCCTATCTCATTATCATCACTATCATTTACTTCATCAAAATTCTGCTTTCAAGCTTGCTTCAAAATCCTTTTTCATGTTGGGCTTGGTGGCATGTGCCTGTAATTCCAGCAGTTGCAAGGCTGAGGAAGGCAGGAGGATTGCCTCAAGTTCAAGGCCAGCCTGGGGTACACAGCTGCTTCACATAATATGAAGACAATGAAATATCTGCTTACTTTTGAAAAGAACCTCACAAGACACCGGATGACTACAAGCAAAACAAATCTCACTCAAAAACTGTAACAGAAAGTAGTTTAATATGTACATTAAAAAAAAAAAACATCACTCAACCAACAAAACATTACTAAGCTTTAAAAGCAAGAGGCTAAAAAGCCCAGAAAGCCTACAGGGAAGTCCCTAACAGTATTAAATTATTCCTGTAGCAGTTCTTAAAAAGTATAGCCCAGTATGAGATCCTTTTACCCTTTCAGCAATTCTGCAATGACAAAGCTAATTTCAGAATAATGCTAAACTGTTACATGCTTGGTTGTTTTTTTTGGGAGGGGGTGGTTATTGTTGTTTTTTGTTTGTTTGTTTTGCAGTACTGAGGATGGAACCCAGGGGCCTTTGCACTGAGCTACACTCCCAACCCTTTTATATTTGTATTCTGAGACAGGGTCTCACTAAGTCACTAAACTGCCAAGGTGGGGCCATCAACCTGTGACCCTCAGCCTACTGCCTCAGTCTCCAGAAAGCTGAGATTACAAGTGTGTACTACCACATCCAGCTGTTAATGTGTAATTAGTCATAAATTTTTTTTAACTTTCCAGTTTTAATTTCTAATAGATAAATAGAGCCTACATAAATATAGGTTTTTCTTGATCCTAAGTCTTATTTCACGGTCTAAGGGTACCTGAAACCAAAAACTTAGAGAACTGCTTCCTTATAGTAAGTTACATGAAGTGAAAAGAGTTAAATGAACAAATGACTGTTATAAACACAAATACTCTCAAGGAAAATTTAATAACTGTGCTATCTAAAGACAGACACAAAAAAAGGAGGCATGGCAATCAAAAAAGAGAAAAGACTATAAACTAAAAGGGAGGTGGGATGGATGTTACAAACAACAGGTGGAGACAAGGTAAGTAGATAGACAATTATTAACGCAAACTAGGAAACCTACAATTCAACCCCAGGCTGATGAGAAGATGCACAAGATAGGGTGGTAATTACCTGCAGGAAAAATTCAAGTGAAGTAGCATAAATAGAGGTGAGAAATAGGAAACTAGAGCCAAGTTAGTGATAGAAAAATAATTTATGGTAATAGATCTTTCTAAAAAACCAAGCTAACAAAATATGAGGCACAGTTAAAGCCAAGACCAATGACATTTAATTCTAATTGGCAACGCAGCAAAGCAGACAGCCAAAATGCCTTTGTTGCTCACACATTTTCCCAAGAAAACATATATTATAAAAATACAGATATTTAATCTCTGCTTCTTCTGACCTGGCATCTGTTAAACACCTACACATGACAGATCTAATAAGTACATACCAACTTCCGAAAGTTATTTAAGCTATGAAACAGGAAGACAGTAGTTGAAAAATGACCAGTTAAAATACCCACTCTCAAAGTTTTCAACTGTGTAAAGACTGCATGCAATTTTGTAATTGCATTGTTATGCAATTTACTTAATTTTTCTGTACCTGAATGTAAATCATATTTGCAGATGCTACCTAAATGAGTGTTTCCAAGATGTTCTACAGCTCCAATTCCCCAAACAATGGTCTGCTGGGAACCACCTCCTCTAAGAATTGGCAGCACCAGGGAATCTTCCTCTAACTCTCTCAAATTCTGTATCGCCTGCCAGACACTGCCATCACAAACACTGTGACCCTAAGTCTCCCGGGCTGCCACACATTAGACTGCATATGGCAACTGTGGTTTGGTAGTAAGAAGCTTTCAATGGTACTTCTGGGTCTATATATTTAAAAATCATCCTAAAGAAAAGACATGTTATCAATTAGAAGTTGGTCCAAAAATGTACAACAGGAGCTAGTCCTCATTCCCAAAGTCCCATGTACCCTATATGTTATTTTTGTTTTGCTTTTTGAAACAGGGTCTCATTCTTGATATGCAGTTCAGGCTGACCTTGAACTCACTATGTAGCTAAGCTGGCTTCAACTCACAGTGATCCTCCTGCCTCAGCCTCTCGAGTGTGGGGATTACAGGCATATGCCAACCCACACCTGGCTGTATCCTATACATTTTTTGCACATTTTAGGATTGTATCCGTAAGAAAAAAATACATAGAATTATACAAATATATGATAAAATCTGCCTGTTCACTGTAAATGTATACTGAAGTATACATTTCTTTTAGTGCACAGGCACTGTTTGGGAATTTACATATACCAATAATGAGTTCACTTCTTTTTTAACAGAATTATTATAATTTTAAATACGTTTTCACCAGAAATCAAAATCTTGAAATCAGCAAATTTCTTAAAATCTATTCCTTTCAAGTGATTAAGTTACTCCTTTTTCCATGACTCTTAAATATGTTCTATAATCTATTATTTTTACTCGTTAGACATCATTCAATATACTTAATATCTACCATACTCATTAAAAACTTTTAAAGTTGGTTATCTCAAAATGTGATTAGGAGAACTTATTCCAATTTTAACCTTATTAAATTACTTGACATATGATTTTTTTATTTCATGATAAAAAAATTTATGACTATTAAAATGTATTAAATCATTTCCTTAAAACTATTATTTCTTTATACAGTCTCCAGATGATGGGCAAATGGGCTCTTTCCAAGTTTTAGCTATTACAAACTGCCACTATAAACATGGGTGTACATATATCACTGTGGTATGATTCTTTTAATTCTTTTGGAAAGATACCCAGCAGTGGGATGGCGGGGTCAAATGGAACCTCTAATCCTACCTAGTTCTTTGAGGTATCTCTATATTGATGTGGTTTTTCTACAAAATGGAATACTACTTAGCCATACAGAATGAGAAATTAAGAGTCATTCATAGGAAAATGGATGCATATTGAGGTTATACTCAAGTGACATAAATAAGTCACACGTGTAAATACCGAATAGTTTCTTTGGTGTGAAAAACTATAACTGTAAATAAGATCCTAATGGTATAATTGACAATGTGCAATAGGAAGAAAAGGGCTCAAAGTGTAAGGGAAGTGGGAAGGGTAGGGAAAAGGAAATAAGGGCAAAGAAAAAATATGAGAAAACAAAAAAATGGAAATAAAGTTTTTGTAAATAAGGAAGGGAGGAGGGGGTGAAAGGAGCACGGGGACAAGGGGAAAAAATGAGAACCAAGACCTGTCATGTAAAGGTACAAGAGGTCAATGATGAATGTAACTGTACTGTATACTTAAAATGTACCAATAAACTCAATGAGGAAAAAAAAAACCCAAAAAACTACCATTTCTCATTATCACATAAACAAACTTACTCGTTTGAAGTCGTTCATATTTGTTGCCTGGACAGGAGTACCAATAAAAGTAAAATACGAAATTCTTGTTGTTTCTTCTTCACCTTGATTAGACTGAACAAATATCTGCCAAAACAAAAAGAATTATCATGCTTCTACTCACAATATTTTTCATGTACGTGCTTTTAAGTTTAAATGATTTCCTTAGATTATTAATACAAATATCCTGTTCTTTATAGGGACTATTCTAAATTACATTACTGCTCCTAAAGGGCTGGTAGTTTCATAATCTGCCCTGCTATTCTGAACTTCTCCAGGGACGTCATGGCAAGACATCCACATACACAAGTTCATGGTAATTTAGTGTGCTAGTATAGTGGAATTGTAATTAAAATACTTTACAATGTTGAAGGAGTGTGAGAATCATGATTACAATGGGACAGATTTGTTGATAATTTTATTAAAATCATAGTTTTTCACTGAGTGAAGTCTCTGCAGCTACAATCTTTCTGACAGTCATGCAATCATTCTATATCCTCGAATATCCAAGAAAAAATATACTATGCTACCATAATATTTTTAAACTGGACTCTACTTTTTCTATTTAAACACTCCCTTTGGAGAGAAGTAGAAGCTTTACTTATAGACCCTTTTCAAATACATGGGATTTTTTTCACTTGTACTTTTATTTTTTTGCAGAACAAAGGAATCAAACTCAGGACCTTGTACATACTAGACAAGCTCTCTACCACCAAACTACATCTCCAGCCCTTTTTGTGTGCATTTTATTATTTATTTACTCATTCATTCATTTATTCATTCATTCATTCTCACTGAGTTTACTGGTACTTTTTAAGTACACAGTACAGTTACATTTATCACTGGGATCTTGTACCTTTACATGACAGATCTTGGTTCTCATTTTTTTCCCCATACCCCTGTTGCATGCATATTAAAAATTACAATATTTTAGGGAGCTGGGGATTTAGCTCAGTGGAGCTGCACCTGTCTCTCAAGCACAAGGTCCTGAGTTCGATTCACAGTACCACAAAAACAAAACACCCCAATATTCTAGAATAAATGCTGTAAAAATACTGCCTCTGGGCCAAGGATTTAACTCTGTGGTTCTGCTGCCTGCCTCACAAGTGCAAGGTCCTGAGTTCAATCCCTGTTACCAAAAAAAAGAAAAAAAAAAAAAAAATACTGCCGCTAGCGAGGTATTGTGTTATATATGGTATTGTGCTATATATGGTGGTGTGTGCCTGTGATCCCAGCACTCAGGAAGCTAAGACAGAAGGATCATTGTTAGTTCCAGGCCAGCTTGGGCTACACGGTGAACTCAAAGCTAGCCTGAACTACATAGCAATAATTGTCTCAAAACAAAATCCCTAATAATATTGCCTCTCTTTATCTGACACACTCAAGTTGGTATTCATTAGTTACTTTTTATTGTTTTGAGGCAACCAAAAGTTAATTTCAAACTGAGCTTACCATCAAAGTATATATTAAACCAGCTCTCAACTTATTTATAAATTATTTGTTCCTTGATCCTAAATACAACTGTTTAAATTTATTACTCTTAAGATTCTTCTACTGTCTTTGATTAGACTCTGATCAAAACTATTACTGTGATTCCAACTGTATCATCAAAAAGTAACTGGTATAACTTCTATATCGTTTAAATCACTTAAATTCTGATTAAGATAGAACACAGTACATAAGGTCTTGAGCCTATTATAAATATCTTCAATGAATCACAATAGATCAGGATCTGTGTCAAAAGACTATTTTCTTCCTCATTAAAAATAAAGAAAAGATGTTATTAATTGGTAATATGCTGCATATGAAGTCAGGAAAGTATTTTATAACAAGCATTCTAAGGTTAATATAACTATTTTCTTCAATTTTACTTGGATTGACTATTTCTAATACTTAAAGCTAAACTTGATTGTAGTTCTTCGTATTAACACTATGCAACCCATAAACTCCATTAAAAACCTATTGCAGCACTCTTCTAGTACAAAAACAATTATTTCACTAAAACAAAGATATTTTATTAATTTGGTATGACATGTTCTCTTTCAATGACTCCATTGCGTTCTATTTTCTTTTTCTAGGTATTCTTCTGTATTCATTATTAACACTTTTACCCTCTTTTCTAAGGAACAGGGAGGGGGATAGGAGAAGTTTGCAGAGTTTCAATACTTAAATTTGTGGCATTTTTATATCAACATTTACAATATATCACTTAAAATTATCATAGGCCACTATTAATTATTCAGAAGTGCTTTACGTCATTTTATAAAACGTGGAATATTTCAAAAAGCCTTTTATTGATGTGACCATTACATACACATATAGCTCCAGTATAAATACCCACAAAGCTGTTAAATATATCCCAATGAAATACCACTTACAGTTACACTGTTAACATTCTGAAACTTAACATAACGAAGTGGAACAATGCCATCTTCTTTAATATCATCCTCTGTCAGCTCCAGAGCTTGAGTTGGCTCACTTGTTTCTGCTTCTTCAAAATCCATAGATCGGGGTAGGTTGATAAAAATCTTTACATATTTGGGACCCTGACCTGTAAAATGGGTAGAATACAATGAAATACTCAAAGTTGCAAACATACTTTCTTCCTTCATCACCATACTAGTACTTTCAGACACACACAAACACACACATACGTATACACACACCTTCACGGCCCTCTACCATTAGGATTTATAACAGTTTGAGTACTCAGACAGGCACTCTCCCCAACTCCTTCAATACACATTTGCTGATGCCTTCTCATCCTAGCAAGTGCTGTAGTAAATCCTAGGAATAGAAGATTAAAACACATATATACACATGAATATACACATGTGTACACCGAGTCATCACCCTCAACTACATATGACTAGCAAGGAAGGACAAGGAGGTAGCGATGGATTGATTTTAATAGTGTACACAGGTTAAAAAAATTTCATAAAAGAAATAGCATTTGAGCCAGGTCAACAACTGGTAAATTCTGTTACTCAGAAGCAAAGCAACATCAGTGACAACATTAAGCCAAAAGAGAATTAATCATAAAAACTGTCAAACTTCACCTTTAGATCAGCAATGTGCTGTGTAAGACTACATGTCCCTAATTTCAGGGTACAATTTAAGACCCGTATTTTGTGATTGATTAAAGAATGTACGAGTCAATCCTACAGCATTTACTTATATTGCATTTTTGGAATAAAAGCCTAATTTTACTAATAAAATTCAGAATAACACAAAAGAGAAAATGGTATCTAAAAATACGGTGTTGGCTGCTTTCCCAATCAATTAAAACAACGACAACAACAACAACAACAATAAATTTTAGGCTACTCTTTCCTTCCCAGTCCTCAAAAAAAAAAAAAAAAATCAACCATGATAAAGAAAAAGGAGGGGGGCTAGGGATTTAGCTCAGAGGTTCTCGCCACCTGCCTCACAAGTGCAAGGTCCTGAGTTCAAGCCCTGGTACCAAAAAAGAAAGAAAAACCTCATGTCTTTACAACAATGTTAATGTGCATGGAGATAACACTGTTAAAGAGAGGAAGATCTGTAGCCTAAATTTTGTTGTTCTGAATATGAAAAATTTGAAAAGAATCTTTTTTTGGACTATAAAACATGGCTGCTAGAAATGTGGAATGGAGTTGGAAGGAAAAGAGTAAGAGAAACAAATTTTAAAATTAAAGTTTAGAAATGCGATAAACTAAAAGTTCCATTTCTTTTTTACTTTCAATCCCTAATAATTTCACAATATTCATTTATATTCTTTAAAAAACAAATTTAGTCTTCCTAAAATATCTACTTTATTTAATAAAAAGTTTTAAATATGTGCTAATAGCTCTAACAAAGCAGTTAGTTTAAAGAAAAGCTGTACTTTACTCACCATTATCTGGTCCTTGAAATTTCATGGAATAAAGCTTAACTGGTTGATTGAATGCCACAGTAATAAGTAGCTATAGAAACAAAGTTTCATTATTAAGGAGCGCTTTATACACAAAACACCTAAGTAGAATTAAATAATTTAGGCAGAAAAACCTAATTCATCTAACAAAACCAATGCAATATGGATAATCAGTAAGTTGAAAGTAACGTGATTAAATTGACATTTGAGAAATACCACCATCAATTATTTATGTGAGGGAAAGGCAAATAAAGCATTTAATGCAGGTAATATACTAAAATTATGCCTAAAAACCTAAGGTCCTATGACCTATAAACTGGCAAGCAATCTGCTTTCCAAAAAATCAAATAAAATCCTCAAATTAAAATTTAAACTTTGCATTATTGCATACAGCTTTTCTAGGATGGTTTGTATAGCATTTATCCACATCATTCAACAATTTGAAGGAAATGCACAGATTCATGCTGAGATTAGCCCTCAAATGATGTGTGATCCAAAACTCAAAATAGGACTCTTGGGTCTAGGGGTGTAATTCAGTTGGCACAGCACACATTTGGCATGCACAAGGCCCTAAATTCAATCCCAAGCAGAAAGAAAGAAAGAAAGAAAGAAAGAAAGAAAGAAAGAAAGAAAGGAAGGAAGGAAGGAAGGAA
>NW_022900942.1:28803232-28809598 GCF_012274545.1 Fukomys damarensis | reverse complement strand
AGGTGAAGGGACTTTTATAGCTCTACAGTACCCTCCAAAACTCCATCTTAAAGTTATTTAACTAAATAAATGTGGAAAGCCAATTAAGATAACTAACAATTAAGATAACAAATAACAATTAAGATAACTTCTTTCAGAAGTTGCAAGTTATTCATTCAACTTTCCAGCCAACATTGTGTTTGATGTAAGTATCTATGCTTCCCTGGGCGGAAGAAAGATTTTCCCTAGCAGAAAGATTTCAAGGAGCTTGTAATGCTCTGCTGATACATATTACTACATTATATCATCCACAAGAAATACAGAGCAAATGATACTCTCAAAGCTATAATAAATATTCTAGTTTAGATTTATTATTTTAGAATCACACTGTGGTCTAAGAAAACAACTAAGATATTTCTTTTAATTACATCTCTACTTTTTATATTGGACCCATAATTGTGTGTCAAAAAATAGCAAGCATAGGGCCGGGGATTTAGCTCAGCGGTTTGGTGGCCTGCCTTGCAAGCGCAAGGACCCGAGTTCAATCCCTGGTCCCCAAAAAAATTTTTTTAAATAGTAAGCATAATATGTATAGAGAACTGAACTGCAGGTGAAGTGCAAAAGATTCGAGAATGGAAACCCAAAATCAGATCTGATTTCAGTAAGAAATCTTCATGAAGTCAGTGAAAAATCTCTTAGGAAAGAGAAACATGCAGATCTATAATCTGAAGAAATAACTTTTATGACAACACAAAACTAGAATGCACTAGAATAGGGACAAACTAGAGAAAACAGAACAGAGAGTACATTAAGGAAAATAACACCTAGGTCAAAGAAAAGACAGCTTTATCAGGTGGTTACACCTACTTACTCTGTGACAAGGGCAGTGCAGAGAAGCATAAGAAAAATGTTAATTTTCTGTCTGGGAATGAAGAGCTAGCCACAACAGGACTGGTCATCTAATCAGTCTCTACTCCCCAGACACAAACTTACCTGCAAGGGGCAAACACAAAGATAAATTAAGGATGAATAAAAGGACCAAACTCAGTAGTGGATCCAATTCAAAAGTCATGCAATTTTCCCTAGTGCACCATCCTGCCAATTGCTTGTTGACATGGCACAGAAGAACAGAAAAAGAATGTGGGTCTGGATGGAAGGACAGGAGTTAAACTGAAATGTTTAAATGGAAAGGAATGAGTGATCATTTCAAGTAAGAGGCAAAGCCATGAGACGGGAACAAGAGAAACAAGAGTGATAGTTGAAATCCCTACAAGCCTGAAGCACTCGATTACCTGTTCATCACAGTCAGATTCCAAGAAGGTCGTATCTTTTCTTAAACAGTTATCAAACCCATGCTCATCACTTTCATTAAGACATTCACAACCAGCCTTGTTGATAAAAGGCATTAAATCCATCTGAAAAACATTAAATCAAGACATTAGGTAAAACATTCTGGCTTGGTATAAAAATGTCAAAATTTTAAATAAGCGATTCTCACCAGATCAAGCAATTTTAAAGAAAACATCTCCTTAAAAACCTACTAAAACTTTTAAAATAGTCCTTTCATTTGAATTTCTGACTGAGATCTCACTATTAAAGCCAAATCTAGGCTTAGCTCACCCGAGAAGGTAGAAAAAACTAAGTCTTTATTAGGATTACAAAATGTTGACTTACACTTTTTAGTAACTGTTTTGTAGTAGAAATTTTGCAAATCAAAATACAACATCTGTAAGACTCAAAAAAAGCCTGTGTTCCTATTCTAGCAGATGGACAGAGACTCTTCAAGCCTATACTTATCGAAAGGTTAAGTTTAAGATGAATAGCAGGTGTGGACATGACTGATTTTGTACTGGGAACTGAACCTAGGGCTTTTGCATGGAGCTATTATATGCTGAGCCCTTTTTACAGTATTTTAAAATTTAAAGCAGGATCTTGTTTGACTGCTCAGGTGGAGCTCATATTTGAGACCCTTCTATCTCAGCCTTCTAGATTGCTGGGATTATAATCTTGTGCTGCCACACTTGACCAAATTTTTATTATGAAAAATATTAAGCATATACAAATAGAGTCATGGCCATTTGTTTCACCTCTACCCATCCCTATATTCTATACCTCTCCTCCCAATTATTTTGAAACAAATATTAAGACATTCTTTTCATTATATTCATGCAAATGTCACATATTTCTACAAGTACTCTTTAAAAATATACATGCTTAATAGCTTTATCACAACTAAACCATACCTTACCAAATATCAGTGTTCAAATGTTCTCAACTTCTCATAAATATTTTAAATTGAATTATTACATTCAAAGTATAGAATTAAAAATGTATAAACATGGTATATGATTAAAATGTCTGTTAAATGTCTTTTAATCTATAATCAGTTGGCTATAGATTCCCTATGACTAGATTTTGCTAGGTATTTTCCCTGTGGTGTCAGTCAAAAAATTCCTGGTCTCCTGTGTGCCCTATTCACCAATACTTCCATAATTCCAAAACAATTTCAAAGAGTTATAGCAAAAGTGGTCATGCTTGTCTTTTTTTTGATGCTAGTGGGAATGCCTCTTATTTTTCTCCATTAAGATTAGTCAATACTTCAGAAATAAATGGGGTATTGAATTTTTTCAAATATCTTTTCTGTATAGACATTGTGAATTTTCTCCTTAGCTCTATTAATATGACATATTACACACACATTTGTTGCATGACAAATCCAATTTTGTTCAGGATGATATTTTTTATTCTACTACTGGACTGTTAGGTGCTAAGAATTTTTTAATAGTATTTATAACTGACACTGGCTAGCAACTTTTCTTTTTTGGTACATCATATGTTGTGAGATTCTGGAATCCCATAGTTACTTTTAAAAGAACTTTGGAAGATTTTTCCTTTATTTATGGTCTTAAGTACTTAATGCAACACTAGATCTCCTGATTTTTAAAAATCCGGCAACACTCACCTTGGAAATCACATGGAACTTTGTGAAAGAGCTCTTACTATTTCCTCTACGGTAAATGGTCTGTGTACATGTTGTTTCTAGTGAAGCTGATTTCTGTAAACTATCTTTAAGAAAATCATCTATTTAATCTACTAAACAGTGACTGCTTTTACAGTTCACCAAGTATTACTGTATATAGTTATTTATTTATTTATTTGGTACTGGGGATCAAACTCGGGACCTTGTGCTTGCAAGGCAGGCAGCAGAACCAAATCCCTGGCTACTGTATATAGTTTACTGATCACTTGTTTATATTCCTATAACAAAGAACCATTACATTTTTCATCCAGAGGATACTAATATATATGCATATGGTTCTGAAAGACTGAACGCTTTTGCATGTCAAATTAAATATCAAAATGATTATTCAGGGTATCTCACTATGTATTCCAGGCTGGCCTTTAAACAGAGGTCCTCCTGCCTCAGTCTCCTGACAGTTGGGATTATAGGCCTATGTCACCATATCCAGCTTACATGGGTGCTTGGATCAAAATAACTTCCATTTTGAGGCACATTAAAAAAAAAAATCACATTTAAATACTTAGTATTTTGTAACACAACAAGGCCTGGGAAAACCAGCACTAAACTGCAGATTTGACTTAAATGCAAACTGACATTCTGAAAATATGCATAATGCCTACTGAGCCTGAGTTGAGGAAAAACAACTATAAAGGACATCTGGGTGATAATTAAGGAAATCTGAATGTAAGAAAGTGGAAGTATTGTACTTATCGATATTAAGTGTGTTAGGAGTGAAAATGGTATGATTAACAGGAAAATGTTTTCCTATCTAAGGACATTTGCTACATTAAAATATTTAGAGATGAACTACCATCAAGTTGTCTGTAACTTACTCATTCTGCCAAAATAAAATGTGGCTAGTGAAGAAGTGCAAAAAGAAGAAAATATTTATAATTAGACAATATAGGTAAATGGTATACATGGCCTATTGTAGTACTCTAGACTTTTTAAAAATGTTTCCTCAAAAAAAATTTTTAATTGGCAAGGAACAGGAAAAATCCATCAGAAGAAACAAAGGAAAGTAAGAAAAGCTTTTCTACACCTTTGTGTTTCAAGTGCTTCTGTATTTACTGTATAAATTGGGATTATATAAAGTTTTATTTTATTTTGATAGATGCAACAAATTGGTAGGCCAAAGGCTAGTATTCAAAGGTCCTAAAATACTGAAATACACTAACACATCTAAAGTTCAAAACACAAGCCAATGCAAGTTCTAACCAGGAGTGCCTGGCATTCATATTTCTGGAGAGAGGAAAACAATTGAGAAGGTATGAGAGGGAGGTTATTTGAAGCCAAACTAAGACTTACTTTTAACAAATGTGAAAAAGAAAAGATACAATATTTTCAATTTTTCCAAACTTCAGGAAACATTTACAAAAACTGAAAATTAAAGCTGGGTGTGGTGGTGCACATCTGTAATCAGCACTTAGAGGCTAAGGCAGGAGGACTGTCAGGAGTTCTAGGGCAAGTTCAAGGCCAGCCTGAACTACCTAAGACCACCCTGTCTCAAAGAAGGGAGGGAGGAAGGGAGAAAAGGAAGGAAAGAAGGGGAGGGGGAAGGGAGGGGAGAGGTGAGGCAAGGCAAGGCAGGATGAGCCAGCATGTTCATAAAACCCTTTTCTTATACTAGGGATCTATGTAGCTCACTGGTAGATGGCTTGCCTGTATGCATAAGATCCTGGGTTTGATCCTCTTAAAAACAAAAGAAAGAAAAGAAGCCATAATTTTACAAAAAACCATGAAAACATTTTTGCCCTGCTTATACTTAAATTTACTTAAGATATATTATCTTCATTTACTGACTTACCATCATTAAGTTCTATTTGTTTTAAGGACAATGATATCCCCAAAAATAGATTACCAGTTTTAAATATTTAACTACCCTATAAGACCAAAATTAGCTGAATGATACATAACAGGAAAAAAATGTTTTTACTAGTTTTATACATTTTATCCATATTTGCATATAAGCTATTTTTTTTTTTTTTTTTTTTTTTTTTTTTTTTACTTTGTGCTTGTGAGGCAGGTGGCAGAACCACTAGGCTAAATCCACAGCCCAAAAGCTAATTTTTATGCCTTAATTTTTTTTTCAGGGCTGGGAATTAGCCACTGCCTGCCTCGCAAGCACAAGCTCTCAAGTTCAAGTTCGATCCCAGGTACCAAAAAAAAAAAAAAAAAACAAATCAAAAAAAAATTTTCCCTCTTATTTCCTGAGGCCAAAACACTTGTATCACATTTCGCTGAAACAAGCATCCCTATAGCTAAAAATGGACTGTTTGTTGTGCATACTGGGCCTCTTCATGCAAATATTCTTAGGAATGAAAGGAAAAACTAAAAAGAGATAAACACAACAGTTTAAAGTTAAGTCATTTCAAAAATTTTCTGAAGGTGCCACTGAAACCAAGCTCAATAGGCTACAACCTTCGCAAGTGTGAATATGAATCTCTTGAGGCTCAGAAGCATTAAGGACCTGAAAAACATTCCCAAGTGTTATGGCTTGTATCTAGATGTGCCCTCAAAGCTTCATGAGCTCACAGGTGGGGCTTTTAGGAGGTAGCTGATCACTGATGTGTGTTACTAGTTTGGTCCACTATGGGTGTGGGTGATGGATTCACAAGGAGAGAAGACCCACCATGGGTTCATGTGGGACCTACCAATAGACTCAAAGCCTGAATGGGATACAAATGAGAAGAAAGTAGCAGCAAGGCTTACTTTTTCCTGTCTGTGCCTGCCATCTGTTTCTCCTCTGCCATGCCACCCTGCCCTGTGGCCAGCTGGCTGAAACTTCTACAAACTGTGCATTAAAATAAACCTATCCTTCTTTAATTTGTGGGTGTCTGGTATTTTGTCCCAGGAATCAGAAAGTAACTCAAATACCAAAAATGTAATCATCGAAAGAAGACCTTTGACTCTAGAACACTGTGAGAAGACAGAACTCTAACCTAACCAGCCCTCATCTCATTTATAAACACTAGCTATCTTTGTACTTTTTATTTCTCTGACTTTACTGAGCTCTCAAATTTTCTTCAGAACATCCAAATCAGAATGGAGCTGAGCTCTTTCCTTACTGCTAAGTATTTTCCTAGTACATTCATCATTTCTAATTCTTGTACAAGATGTTTTATAGAATATTGGCTCCTGTGAGACGTCTTAAAAGTCTAACTAAGGAATGATCCCTAGATGGAGGAACTTAAAAGTATCAGAAAAGGCCGGGTGTGCTGGCGCATGCCTGTAATCCCAGCACTCAGGAGGCTGAGGCAGGAGGATCACTCTGAGTTTGAAACCAGCCTGGGCTACATAGTGAGTTACAGGTCAGTCTCAAGTACATAGTGAGACCCTGTCTCAAAAAAAAAAAAAAAAAAAAA
>NW_022900942.1:28781423-28803222 GCF_012274545.1 Fukomys damarensis | reverse complement strand
GACTCTAGGAAGATATAAGGACTAAAATAAAAAGTGAGAGGTGCTGACCATGAAATTACAAATTAGGCTGCACTAGCATTGCTACCAATAACATCTATGATATAATGATGCCAATAGATGTCTAAGTTATTTTTCAGGAACTTGGAGGCAGCTTTTTTTTTTTCTTTTTTCAGCTGAAACCACTGATCCTTCATTTGGGCCTGCACAAGTATCTGATAAATAACTCTTCTGTCTACCCTCTGATCATAGTAACCTTCATTTTCTGAATTACATCCTACAGTGATGGCTCCATTACACATGCAGAGACCACCAATAACTTCACTTTTTCTTACCTCCAATCACTTTTCCTAAATCATAGATAACCCTGCTTCTTTATGCCATAAATAACCATTAAAATCTATCCTTGGAGTGGCAGACTTGAGACATCCTCTGTCTTCACACTCTGGCTGCTGCTTTGTGCATACACATTATTTTACCAAACTCATTTCAGTGATTGGCATTCTGTACGGCATGGAAGAAAGGGCCTTCCTTAGTAATTATCAACCTTGGTTTAAACATATTCACACTTTCTAACTGATGCTACAACTTCCAATTGCAGTTCTATTTTAAAGAAATACTAGTTGTATTTTCCCAACTCAAGATAACGTCAGTATCACCCACTTTCCTTCACCACCACCTAGATTTTCTTGTATTTACCTGATAATAAGTAAGGTTTCTCCTTATTCACCATGAATTTAAAACTCACAGAAATTTATTGATTTGCCAATGCAGTAACTTACTTACCAGAAAAATTAAGAAATTATGTAATTTTTAACTATGCAGAATTTACCAGTTTGCATAAACTAATCTGCTGCCACTAAATATTACTCTTGAATTTTGCTTCGTTCCTCAACAGCTCTCAAACTATAAAGGCTTTACAGTACTACTGTCCATACCATGTATTTTTCAAATACTATTCTTTAAATTCTTCAGTTATTATGTAAAATAACTTACACTTAAGAAAACACGATACTAAAGTCACATTTGACTCTAAAACCATATTTCAAACCAGAAATTTTTTAAAAAATTAGACTTCCAAAAAAGAGGAAATACACTTAAAAGGAGAGAATACTACATAGAAAGTGAGTGGGAAGAAAAAAATTCATTATACAATGGTTACACATTAGAATTCATTAGTCACTTTACAGAGGCAAGGAGTAGAACATTTTACTGTTTGGTCTACATACATAGCCTTTTGGAATATCTGTGTCCTCATTACTTCCAGGATCATTTTCTAAGTGCTGCTTGATTTTTTCTTCTAGTCCCACAGCATCTGCTCCTTGATACTGATCAATCCTCACTTTATTTCGAAAAAACAAAAATGTGGGTGTTGCTGATATATTGTTTGTGGCAGCTGTTCCCTAGAATTGGCAAATTAAAACGGTACTATGAATTAAAACAACACTTAAACCACTTTTAACATTCATTTTATAACTTTATGGCAGTTAAATATCCTAAGCTTAAACTAAAAATATGTAAATATATATTATTATTTAACAAAAAGCAGACCTATTTCTCTTAAGAGAGTTCTCATTGGGACACAGCTACTCTTATAGCTACAATAAAGAACAGTCCCCAACCTGTTTTTTTAAAATCATTTTTATTGCTGGGGATTTAGGTCAGTGGCACCATGCCTGCCTCACAAGTGCAACATCCTGAGTTTGATCCCTGGTACCAGAAGAAAAAAAAGAAAAAAAAACAAAAGAAAAGAAATAAAACGAAACCATTTTTTATTATTAAATACGCCATCCAATTAGCTTCTGATCCAGAATTGTACTTCTTATCAGACAGCTCTTTCATAACTATATATTACAGATTTCTCAAAAGGAACTACAGGATATTGATAATCCAATACAAACCACAGCCACTAGGAAAAAGTACACATTTGAAAAATGGCCAACCTACCCATAAAGAGGAAGCAGTACTTTTTGCACTGCAACCTCGACTCAATTTCTTAATAGAACAGCATCTAGTCTCTCACTGAACATACTGTTCAACAGTTATCTTTTAAAATTCTGTCCCAGCTGAGCATGGTGGTGCAATCCTGTAATCTCAGGACTTGGGAAGCTGATTCAGGAGAATCATTTTGAGTTCAAGGCCAGCCTGGGTGGGGTACATGGAATTCAAGGCCTGCCTGAACTACATAGTAAGACCTTGTCTCAAAAACACAAAGGAAAAGGGAAAGGGAAAGGGAAAGGGAAAGGGAAAGGGAAAGGGAAAGGGAAAGGGAAAGGGAAAGAAAAGAAAAGAAAAGAAAAGAAAAGAAAAGAAAAGGAAAGGAAAGAAAGAAAGAAAAGAAAGAAAGAAAGGGAGAGAGAGAGAGAGAGAGAGGGAGGGAGGGAGGGAGGAAGGAAAGAAGTCCTATTTCTACAATTTTATACTAGATGGAAATTAGGAAAATTAACTAGAGAGTATCATGGCTTCAACTTTTTGACAAATATTGAAAAAGAATAGTAAAACAAATGTGTCACCACCTTATATATTCAAACACTATGAAAAGATAACACTATAGTATTTTTGTTTGGTGGTGGGATTTTTTTGTTTGCAGTATCAGGGATCAAACTTGGGACCTTGTGCTTGCGAGGTAGGCACAGTGCCACTGAGCTAATCCCTGGCTATAGTATTTTTTGAGACAGGATCTCACTCTGCTGTATAATTCAGGATAGCCTTAAACTCGCAGCAATCCTCCTGCCTCAGTCTCATGAGTGCTAGGGTTACAGACACATACCACCACACCTGGCCTCTGCACTATTTAAAGAAAAAAAAAGCACAAAGACGACCTAAGTATGGCTTCTGCAATAACTATGATTGGCCTAGCAGAACAGTGTTCTAAAGAAATAAAAGATACACTATAAGTTACATAGGTAAATTTTCCTAGTATCAACAGACAGTAGTAAGAACAGGTAAAACCAGTCTTACTACTTTAATGAACAAAATATATGCATCTTCAACGTTATCAACATTAAAGGATAATGTAATATTTTAAAGTTTCTTTCAAAAGTCTTGAAAATCCAATATTTTACACCTTGAGAACATCTCAACTTGGATTTGCCACATTTCAAGTGCTCAAAACACACATGTGGCTAGTGGCAGTTTGAGATTAGAAACAATGAATACTGTCCTTAAAATAAGGACCAGTGATTCAGTCTGGTGAGATGTAAATACTAAAACATAAAAATATAATGTAGACCTAAAACTAGATTCCCAAACTATTTAATATTTTTAAATTTTTCCACATTTAGAAATGTAACAAGGACAAAGCCTCATTGAAAAAAAAAAAAAAAGGAAAAGAAAAAGCTATAACACTGAGAAGTGGTTCCTTAGAATAAAGGACAAGTATACGAAGGGGCCTTGCAAAGTTCTTTTCTCCCTAGCAATTCCCCATATTTCTACATACGAGAATGCAGAACTCTTTTCTTTTTCTTTTTGGTTTTATGAGACAGGGTCTTGCTATATAGTTTGAGCCAGCCTTGAATTCACTATGTAGCCCAAGCTGGCCTCAAAACTTGTGGCAATCCTCCTGTCTCAGCTTCCTGAGTGCAGGAATTACAGGCAAGCAGTATCACACCTGCCTGGCATTTTCTTATATTCTAAGGAATAACTATGTGCATTAGGAGATAACTAATGGATGGTATTAGTGTTGGATTTCAAGCAGATTCAAAATTTTAAAAAGGACTCTTCTCCCTTACCTGACACTGATGTACATCCACCTCCAAGAAAACAGCCTGTGGATACTTATTACTCATAGAACTGAATGCTGGAGCAATCCTCAAACATGGTCCACACCTGTGGAAAAGGAAGAGTGAAATTATACCAAAGACTACATACCAATTTGTACTCATTTATTTGTTGAGACAGGCCCTCATTGTGTAATTCAGGCTGACCTTGAACTCACTGCAATTCCCCTGCCTCCACCTCCCAAGTGCTAGGATACAGGTGTGCACCACCACCCTTGGCTGATTTTTACGCTAAAAGTAGCTGTCAACTGATACTTCTGGCCTAAGACTGGTATTGTCCACAGGGTTATATATATAATACTTGAATCACTATTGCACTGTCTTAATGAGTATAGATATTACAGAAATCTCAGGTTTAATATTAAGTCTTCCAAGTAATGTACTCAGGAATGAAAAAGGAAAAAACCCAAATAAATGGTGGATAAAAATGAATCCTCACTCCCTATCTCATTTCATAAACAAAAACCAAGTCCAGGTGGATTGCAGACCTAAGTGTATCCAGTTAAAAAAATGGATTTAAAAAACAAACACATTGGATACTTTTAAATATTTGGAGTAAGCAATGGTTTCTTAACACAAAAAGCACTAAACAAAAAGGAAAGGATCGCTATAGTGGAATATATTTAATGAACTAGAAGATATTAAGATTAAGAGCTTTTATTCACCAAAAGACACTGTCAAGAGCGTGTAAGACAATTTATAAACTGAAGCAATATTTAGCAAAACCAAAAAAAAATAAAAATAAAAAATCACGTGGGATAACTGAAAAATACAGTGAATATTTAAATTACTAAAAAACTGTTTATGAAGTGAAGTAGGGAGTTAAGGTTCATTTTTTTCCCCTAGGAGAATATCCAGTTGGTCCAGCACTACTTTTTGAAAAGATCACATTTTCTTTCTTCTTTTTTTTTTTGAGAGAGGACCTCCCTGTGTAGTTCAGGCTAACCTGAAACTCACTACACAGCCCAGGCTGACGACTTGCGGCAATTCTGCTTCAGCCTCCCAAGTGCTGTGATTATAGACATGTGCCACCACGTATGGCTTGTATGCTTTTAATTAATACAACTTTATAACTGTTTTTAATGTCTTGTAATTCAGCTTCCAACCTTAAACTGGCTTAGGTGTTTTTGATATTTCCATATAAATTTTAGAATGTAATTTGTTAGTTTTACAAGAAAAGACTTCTGGAATTTCTCCAAAGTCAAAATGACCAGGAGAGGAAAATGTTTTGAATCAATTCAGCATACAAAGGCAACGCAACTTAAAACAATACAAAACCAGACTTTCAGAACTGCTTCAGAAAGTGGCAAGAAGGATGGAAGGACAGGTGGAGTGAGAGGGATTAAAGGTAATGTCTTTTATTGTAATAATGTTTTAAAAAACATTTACCCAGCTGGGCGCCTGTAATCCCAGCACTCGGGAGGCTGAGGCAGGAGGATCACTGTGAGTTCAAGATCAGCCTGAGCTGCACAGTGAGTTCCAGGTCAGTCTCAACTACATAATGAGACCCTGTCTCAAACCCCCCCCAAAAAATTTACCCTATTTTTTATTCCAATACAATTTCCACATTACACTGACATCATCCCTCTATTCAGCAATTATGTAAGAGCTAACTGGTGTTAAAACAAAAACTTTCTTGTAGCTGACATTCAGACTTTATCCAAGCTGCACAGTGAGTTCCAGGTCAGTCTCAACTACATAATGAGACCCTGTCTCAAACCCCCCCCAAAAAATTTACCCTATTTTTTATTCCAATACAATTTCCACATTACACTGACATCATCCCTCTATTCAGCAATTATGTAAGAGCTAACTGGTGTTAAAACAAAAACTTTCTTGTAGCTGACATTCAGACTTTATCCAACAATGTTACCTTGTAAATAAAACTAGAAGTTGCTTGCTTGCTTTGGGAGGGCACTGGGGATTGAATTTAGGGCCTTCACAACCGAGCTACATCCCCAGCCCATTTTTTAACTTTGAGATAGTCTTGCTAAGTCTCTAAACTGCCCAGGCTTCAGTTTGAACCTGCAACCCTCTTCTCTGCCTCAGCCTCCCAGAGTGCTATTAGAGGTGTGCACCACTGTGCCTAGCTGATTAGTGATTTTATATGATGTTCACCTTTCTTAACAGTGCATTCAAGAGCAAACAGTTGTGCATGATGGCACATACTTGTAATCCCAGCACTCGGGAGGCCAAAGCAGGAGAATCGCTGTGAGTTGAGGCCAGTTTGAGCTACATAATGAGTTCAAGGCCAACCTGAACTGCATGGCCAGACTCTTGTCTCAAAAAACGGGCAGGGGGATTTAGCTTTGTGGTGCCACGACCTGCCTCGCAAGCTTAAGGTCCAGAGTTTGATCCCAGTACCAAAAAAAAAAAAAGTAAACAAATTTCAGACCTAGGGATATGACATGTAATTCACAGGCATGCATAAGGCCCTGGATTCAGTCCCAGGAACCCCCTCAAAGGGAAAAGAAACATCCAACTTATTAGCTGATATGAAGTCACCCAATTTCTTTTTATAAAATAAGGATTAGGCCTTTTTCTCTTGAAGGGCCCACATGCTATTTCTTCATGCACTTTTAAATATTGGCCTAATTTATTAAATAACATTTCTATTCTTAAAAAAGAGATTCTCTGAAAAACTTTCCTAGCTTACAAACCCAGCATGTCTGAATTTCAAAATTATATTTTCTTTCTCTTATAAAGACCTTGATTAGCAGCACCAGTCAAAGGTTAGGATTTTTTATTTTGTTCCAAAACAGTCTAGAGATCACTGAGTCCAGAGGTTTATAAATGGGGGGGGGTATTTTTTCTATCCTGTACCTTTTCTTTAGCTGAAAATTTTGTGTTTAGTCCATTATATAAAATGGATATGAAAAATTTTTAATTATGGTTTGTGAAACAGAATATAGCAATCAAACCTCTAGCTTACTATAATACATAAAAGATCTACATAACCTAACACAATTACCTTATAAGAACTTAAGACAAGAAAAATTAAATGACTTGCTTATACTCAAACACCCTAGTTGGTGGCAGGGCCATGACTAGAACAGTTTCTAAATCCAATCCAAGATAAACTTTCTGTGAAAGCACTACCTTAGATTCTTATTAACAAACATTAATTTTTCTTAACAGACATATTCTAACTTCTATTTTATGAACTTGCTAACCATTCTCCCCTATTTAATATAGTAGCCAATACACTATCTCAAGCAATAGCTTATGTAAACACATACAAATGGTAAATAGATAAGGAAAATACATGTGCTCTTCAAGTCATATTGTAAGTTTTATTCTACTGGGAATAACTTTAAAATAGGCAACTTCTAAAAGTATCATATTTACTAACGGGCAGATTTAACCATAACTAGTCCTATTATTTAAGATAGGCAATACTCACTTGACACCTACTATATGTTTAAATCCTTAAACTTTTGTGACCTGAACTACTGACATACAGTTCAATTCCAGACTTCAACTATTTTTATTAGTGTCTGACACATAGTGATTACATTCAGCTGAGCATTAATACGTATACATATTACATCTTTATAATTTTTACTCCCCTCCTGCCCTTTGCTTCCTTCTTCCCCAGATCCACTTCCTAAAGAGATAGGAGACAGGGTGTGGAAAACATGGCTGAGGAAATAAGCAGGACCTGTTAATTACAAGATCTCAGTACAGCACCAAATAATTCCCAGGACCCTATATGCAGAACTTCTCACAGATTCCCATAGATGTGGGCAGCATACAAGAGACAGGGTGAAAAAAATTTTTTTTTTTAATTTAAAAAGAGGATGGGAATGGGGATTTAACTCAGTGGTTCCACTGCCTGCCTTGCAAGCCCAAGGACCCGAGTTTGATCTCCAAAACAAAAAACAGAGACAGGATACCACAAGGAGTCCACTATCCTGACTCTTCACAGTAGCTCACCTGTTGTCCCCCAGACCAGGGTTTTCTTTTATTTTTGCTCTTTTTCTTTTTTATGCAGCCCAAGTTTGCTCTGCAGAGCCACTTTCTCCCTTACCCTTTCATCCCTCACTTTTCAAATAAACTTTTGACATGGTTTTTGGATTGTACGGTTCAATTCTTTCTTTGAGGCAAAAAGGCCCTGGAATACATTTAATTAAAGAATTTTAAAAAATCATATCACAGCAATATATGTGTACCCATGTTTATAGCGGCACAGCTTGTAATAGCTAAAACTTGGAAATAGCCAGTTGCCCATCAACTAGAGACTGGATAAAGATGTGTTTTTTTCTTAATAAAATGGAGTATTACTCAGCCATAAATGAGAAACTGGAGCCATTTATAGCTAAACGCATGTACATTGAAGCCATACTCAAGTCAAATAAATAGGACTGATGTGTAAATACTGAATATCTCTGGTGTGAGAAACTGAAAGTGTAAATAAGAATCAAAATGTATAATAGATAATGTGAAATAGAAAGAAAAGGTCTAAAGGGGAAACAGAAGTGGGAGGAGTAGGGGAAAGGAAAAATAGGAGAAAAGGAAAAATGGAAACAAAGTCTTTGGGAACAGGGAAGGGTTGAAGGGAGGGCAGGGGAATGGGGAAAAAAATAGGAAACAAGATATATCACATAAGGTACAAATTCCCAATAATGTTATATTGAACACCTAAAATATACCAATAAACTTAATTTTTAAAAATTAATAATACAGCATATTATTGTTACCTATTGACACTTTACTGGGTAATAGCACACTGAACTTCTTACTCCTAACTATAACTTAGTACTCACTGATCAGTTTCTCCCCATCCACCCTTTACCTACTCCTCCCAGTCTCTACTAACCACCATTCTACTCTCAACTTCTGAGGTCAATTTTTTAGACTCCATATATAAGTGAAAACACATGGTGCTTGACTTATCTTAATTAACATTATGATCTCCAATTCTATGCATGTTGTTGCAAATGACAGGATGTCCTCCCTTTTATGGTTGAATAGTATTCTATTGTGTATACATACACTACGTTTTCTTTACCATTCACGACTTGATGAACCACCACTATGAACAGTGCTGCAATAAATGTGAAAGTGCAAATGTCTCTATGAAAAATAAATAAATAAAAGCTTTACTTTTCTTCATTAGAAAATAAAATTTCAATTAAAAAGTTTAATCCAAGGTCTCAACCTGCCCTAGTCTTACAACTACTCACTTCACTTACTAATATTAACTGCCTGGTTCAAACAGACTATCAAATATAACTTTGTATTTCCATTAACTACTTTCAGTCTCCAGCCATATCAATTAATATACTATAGACATAATTAATATATTACTTGGACAAGCTACCATATCCACCAGAACTCAACATCCTTATATATTTGGATATACTTCTTAGGTGGTTACAATGATACCTAACCAACTACAAAGACCTGCCTTAAGAAAACTGAATACATGAACTGAGTATGGTGGCACACCCCTGTAATCCCAGTACTCAAGAGGCTGAAGCAGGAGGATTGCTGAGAGTTCGAGGCCATTGTGACTACACAAGGGAATTCGGGACCAACTTGAACTAATTAGTAAAACTCTGTCTCAAAAAACAAGCCAAACCAAACAAACAAACAAACAAAAAACTGTATAGTAAATACTGCCTAGAAAAGTGATACATTTACCATTTCAAGATAAAAATCAATCAGCCACACTATTTAATAAGGGAGAAAATATATAATCTTTTAATTTAACAGTCCATCTATATACATCATAACAACAAAACTTTATTATCTATATCTACTTAAATGTTTGTGGGCATACTGAAGAAGTAACTATTAGAAAAAAATTTGTTTTTAAAATGTTACCAGAATATAGAATTCACATAAATAAAATTTCTTTTTCTTGAAACAAAATGAAAAGGACACGTTATTATTCCCATTTTATAGAAGGAAAAAGATTATTGGAGTGAATTATCCAAGGGAGTAAATTAGTTTGTACACAGAGTCCTGGTTAAATCATTTAAGGTAGTATGTACTGAAAAGTGAATTAAAAGCAGACTACGGGAGCTCCTCGAATGCAAATGTCCTCAACACTGAAGCATCACAGCAGCCAAAGATGGTGACCCAAGTGTCCATCAACAGAAGAATGGATAAACAAAATGTGGTATACATACAATGGAGCATTTATACAGAAATAAAAAGTAAAAACATCTACTACATACTACCCTAATTAACCACAAAATATACTAAGTTGAAAAAAGGACAAATATTATTACGATTTTACTCATATAAGATGTATGAAACGGCAAATTCCCAGAGACAGAAAATAGAGTAAGTTACCCGTGGGTGAGCAGGTAGGCAGAGGTATACTGCTCAGTAAGTACACAGTTTTGTCCCTTAGGAGAAGTGAGGATGGGGAGTTACTACTCAGTGGGTAAGAATTTCTGTCTGAAATGAAGTAGGAGTAATAATGGTAGCACAACATTGTGAATGTATACTCAATACCTCTGAATTCTATATTTAAAATTACTGAAGAGGTAGCCAGGAGTGGTGGCATGTCTTTAATCCCAGCATTTGGGAAGGTGAGTCAGGAGGATCACTGCTAGTTTGAAGCCAGCTTGAATTACATAACTCTGTCATCAAAAAAAAAAAAAAAAAAAAAAAAAAAAAAAAGAGAGCGAGAGAGAAAAGAGAAAAAAAAAAAAAAGAAAATCTGGGTGTGGTGACAGACTCCTCGAATCCCACAACTTCAGAGGCTAAGAGCAGAACTGCTGCAAGTTCAAGGCCAGTATGGGCTACATACTGAGTTTAAACAAGGCCAGCCTGAGACATAGTAAGACCTTGTCTCAACCACCCCCAAACAAAACAAACAAAAATTATGGAAGTGGCAATTTTTATGTGCGAGATAGATAGATAGACAGACAGACAGATAGATATACATACACATTTTTAAAAAATGGCCTGAAGAAAAATATTGTGGAGACATTGAAGATTCCTGAACAACAATGTACATGTTGTTTTAGTGAAGCTAATTTAGACAGGATGGATAAAACATGGATATTGAAAATAAGGAATATGGCTTGAAACAGAAGTGGAAAAGAAAATTTTTTTAAAAAGAGATGCTAGAAAGCCTTATTTACCCACCTGTAATCCCAGCACTCTGAGGAGTTGAAGTAGGAGGAGCAAAAATTTCAGCCCAACCTGGGCAACTTACTAAGACCCTGTCTCAAAATAAAAAATAAAGGGCTGTGGTTGTAGCTCAGTGCTAATGCCCTGGATTCAATCACCAGTACCCACTACTCTGAAAAGTACAAAACAAGCAAACAAACAAAAAAAAACCACAATGCCCTCAGGCTACAACAGGTTTCTCATCAGATTTCACTGAATATGGCTGTTTGAGGGTCTAATACTAACATCAAAATACATAAATCTAGCTGGGTGTGACGTACATGCCTGTAATTCCAGCACTCAGAAGGCTGAGGCAGGAGGATCCACAAATTTGAGGCCAGGCTGTGCTATATACTGAGTTCAAGACCAGCCTGAACTACCTGGTAAGACTGTGTCTCAAAAAAATAATATAGGGCCAGGGATTTAGCTCAGTGTTTGTGCTGTGTGCTTCGCAAGCGCAAAGTCCCAATTTCGATCCCTGGTACCAAATATATATATTAAAAATTTAAAGGGGAAACACACAAAGCTAGTTACACTGACAAAAAATTTGGACAGGGATGCATTACTTGTAAACATGTTAAAGGAACTTTAAAGCTAAGTAAAATCTTGTTATGTTTATAAACATAACCTAAATAGATTTTAAACTAAAAATGCCCTCTACATTCAACCATTTATTTGGAAAGAAAAAACAATTTTCATTACACTGCAATACATATAAATTATAACAGTTCTTTATCATGTCAACAATTATACCTATGCTTAAATGACACCACACTGCCAATGGAATTTTCATTAGTAACAACATTTCTCCACTTTTCTCAACTTCTATCAATAATTATTTATTACTTTTATCATTTCACCCTCTATGGTAAGGGGGGGAAAATGCTGACAGACAAAAATATAAAAGGACCAATTGCTCAGAATTAGAAAAGTGAACTAAAAATGAGATTTCCTGTTGAAATTATTTCCTTTTCATTGTGGCTTAGACGCCGGCCAAATGTACAGGCATTCCCCTAATATTAAGACCGTGAGATGGGAATTTTGCTCAGTGGCACCAAACCTGTCTGGCAAGTGTAAGGTCATGCATGAGTTCCATTTCCAGTACCAGAAAAAGAAAGAAATTTTTAAAAAAATGAATGGGACCATTATAAAATTGCTTAATCTAAGAAGGCATAACTAGAAACTTCTGACATTCTTTTTAGATATATCATAAAATAGATACACAAAATCACCTAACCTCTTCATTTAGTGAATGTGAAAGTCCACATAGCATATCGGTACTATATTCGACCTTAGTAAATCCAATGTACTTCTCATTTTCAGTTCTGCCTGAGACTGGTCCAAAATAATGTTCTAACTTCCATCTCTATCTGCATCCCTCCATTTCCAACTATCTAATTCTAATGCTACCATATATATACACACCCAACGTTTGCTTCATGAGTCAAAATATTACCTTATATTCAGTTATTTGGACAAGAAAACCTGTTACACAAAAAGCGATACCAGCAGTAACTTTACACAAAATATATGTGTAAATAATGCCAGAGGTCAAGTGGAGAATGCTAAAACTCCTAACTAGGTACTAGCATACACAAGGGGAGATCTGTAAATACACTCACTCACTGAATCTTAGTTCTCAATGCCGACTTACAGTATGTTAAAATCATCACACAGCCAGTATAAGGTATCCACCAGCTCCGGGACCTATAAATCTTGTTGTAATTTCCAAGGATCCTGTCATCTTAAACCATGAAATAAAAATGGGAGTATAGTGACACCCAGATGTCTGGTCACCTTGCTACCTACAATGTACAGATAAAACACTATTTATTATTTGTGTTTGCATCTGATACTCTTGGGGGTGGGGGTGTCAAAGCCACAACCAAATCAGAACAGAAACGTTAAGGACATTTTAAAACATCTTGAATGATCATTAATACAATTCAAAATGCACTAGCAGAACCTTCGGTCTACGCGCTACTCAAGATTGCCCCATCCGAATCTTCCAAAGGCTTTACAAAAATGCAGGCGGTGAGGAGAATCAAAGTGTTCGGAAAATGAAGGTTCGGAATTGCTGAGATGCAAATAACAGCTGGCTCTCCTGAAAGACGGGGACTGGCTCAAACAGAGCAGGCTGGAAAGGCGTCGCAGGCCGCCCCTCAAGAGCACATCTCCTGCGAGGATCCAAAAGGGTCGGGCCGGGATCTCGGAGCAGGGAAGACGGCCAGCCCTGCAGGCCTCCGCGCCCGCCGGAGCCCCGAGTGCACAAGCGGAGGCTCGGACCCGAAGGCTGAGGCCTAACCCTGGCGGTGGCCCGGGGCTGCGGTCATCACCGGACGTTCGGGAACGAAGATGACAAGGGAACTGGGACCCGGAAAAAGTGAAAGGAAAGCATGGACCGAAAGACCAGGGCCCCGAGAACTCGGACGTAGCCTCACCCTCTCATGGTGAACTTGACTACAGCAAGTCTGGAGCCCGCGCCGCTCAGCTCCGGCTGGAAATCCGGGTCGCTCCCGACGGGCTTCACACCCACCATCCTCAAACAGAGCCCGCTCGGGCGGCCGCGGCGCCTCCGGCTTTTGAAGCGAAGAGGAAAACCGAACGAGAAAGGGGAGAAGCTCAGGAAAAGCGAGGCCTGGACGGAGGAGTTGGCACAAACGCGTCTCCTCCCGGGGCTCGCAGTGCCGAGTCACGCCAGGGAGCTGAACGGCCGAGGAGGCGGGGACGGGAGGGGGAGGGGAGAGGAGCGCAGAGCAAAGGTGTGCGGCACCCAGCAGTCACCGCGCGGCAGTGGCAGCAGCGCTTACGTTCTGAGGTCATTTCCGCGCCGTCCGTTTGGGCGTTCACCACCCAATCCTAAAGCAAGGAATATGGTCCCACCCTAAATTGAAGAACCTCACCCTATCGGAGTGGCGCAGTGCGCGCGCAGATTTGGAGCTGTCTCCTGCGCAACTTTAGCTAGCGACGGTGGAGTTTAGATATTTTCCAGACCCAAGGTTTTTTTTCGCCTAGGAGTTTCATGGGATAGCACAGCGAAACAGAAACCCCTTTTTTCTTTGAGAGTGATGACTGCTGCTTAAGATCAAAAGGTGGGGGTTCGAGATTTAGCTCAGTGGTGCCGCCGCGTGCTTCGCTAAGCGCAAGGTCCCGAGTTGGAACGCGTACAAAAAAAAAAAAAAGTGGTTGAAGGTGTAACGCTTGCCTGTCGTGTACAAAGCCAAGAATTTGAGCATATACTGTATAGCTATTTCTGTAAAAACTTTGAAGATGGTCCTGTTCTGTATTTGGCGCAGAATATTACACACGAGACCAAATACCCACGATATTTTACTTATGGCTCTCATTACATATTGGCGCTCTCGTGCAATCATCCGTGAAGTATTTTACCCTTAAACTATGTCAAAAAGGATGACACCATCTCTCCTTTAGCTAGTTCAAATCTAGTGATGGACACAAATAGTTACATTAAAGATATTTAATTAGGGAACAGTGGAGATAAATGAGATGGGAGAGTGGGGCATGATAAAAGCTAGATGTAAACTATGAATTGAATCTTAGAAAAACAAAAGGGATAAATTAGATGGCAAGATACAAGAACATTCCAGGCAAGAGAACAGCTGAGAAGGCATGGATTGAGCGTAGATAATAGCTAATATTTAACAGTGCATCAGACAGGATATAAATTATATTTATTAGCTCATTTAGTTTTTTTTTTTTTTTTCTTTTGGTACCGGAGATCGAACTCAGGACCTTGTACTTGTCAGGCAGGCGCAGTGCCGCTAAGCCACATCCCCGGCAGCTCATTTAATTTAAATGTTCTATCAGAACAGTAATGGCTTAATACGACAAGTTGGCATTTCCATAATTTTTGTAAATTATTTTATGAGCATGGCGACACTATTAACTTCTCTACCTCAGTTTTCTGGTATGTAACAATTGGGTTACTAATACCCTCTGTCTAGGATTGTGAAGGTTGAAGCTTATATTAGATGATGAACAGAAAGAATCCAAACATAAAATACTCAGTAAAAAAATGTTTATGAACAATGATGTCGACAGTTGGCTACAGCTGTTATAACAAAATACCACAGAATAGGCGGCTTAAATAACAGCAATTTATTTCTTATGGTTCTGGAGAAAGAAATCCTGAGATGAAATTTTTTTTCTTTCTTTTTTTGTTCCAGAGATCGAACTTGGGACCTTGCACTTGCAAAGCAGGTAGCTGAACCACTGAGCTAAATCGTAGGCCCCTGAGATGAAATATTACAAAAATCTTGCAGACAGGAAAACTTCAGCAATGATGGCTTGAGATTATTCATAAAGCACCTTCTACAAAAAGCTAGTAATATAAGTTAAAATAAATGCCATAGCATCTGGGAAAAAGGAGAGACAATTTACTGCTGGAATAGGAGGAGAATGCTTTTTGAAGGAACATGTTCTAACATTCATGTCTAGATAAACCTATGAAGGAAATGCATGAACTTCACAGAAATGACTCCTGACAGTCTTCTCTACTCATCAGGAAGATGATTTGCTTAAGACTCATCTCTTCTTATTAGGTCCAGCCAGTCACTAGAGTAGTGGTGGTGAACTTTTAGAGCTTTCAGTGATAAAAACAGCCCACTGCAGCACAAATGCCGTAGATTCGCCACCACTGCACCAGAGGAAGGCCTTCTTTCATGACTTGTTGCTGCCATAGGTTCACTTTGCTACTTTAAAAACTAGCTGACTGGAGATACGTCATGTATCTCTCTCTCTCTCTCTCTCATAGTCCTTTGCACAAAGGAAGTACAAAATGTTGGTTTAATAAATGAATACTAAGAATATTAGTATACAGCCAAGCTTGGCAATGCATGTCCTCAGCACCTAGGAGGCTGAGGCAGGAGGATCACCAGGAGTATGAGGTTAGCCTATGCTACATAGTGGGTTCAAGGCCAGCCTGAGCTACATAGTGAGGCCCTATCCCCCCAAAACAAACAACAACAACAAACAATATTAGTCTGCAAAATTGGGTATACAAAGAATATTTCTTTGGTGTCTGTAACTCTTTTAGTTTGATTCTGAATCTCTACTTTTCTGCAATATCTAACTAGGACAAAAACTTATCTCTTCTTCAGCCCAACTCAGAAATTATACCAAATTTTTGAGGTGGAGATGGGAGCAGGTCCATGGAGTCTTTAGGATCACTGTCTCTCTCCTGGAACATACTAAAGAAATTCACTCATTTGGAATATTTACCAAACCTCTAAAGTAGATTTTTTTTCTCTCTTTTGAAATCTGTAACTGATTCAGCATTCAGGAGACTAAAATAGGAGGATTGCCACAAGTTCAAGGCTAACCTGGGCTACATAGTGAGTCTGTGGCCAGCCTGAATTACACAGTGGAACTCTGCCTCAAAATAAAAGATATTTGTTTCTGAGATCTAGGAGTCATTAAATTACCTAGAGTTTTATGAAAAAACCTAGGTATTTAGCAGTATGCTTCAGAGCACCCCAGTCTCTTCAAAAGAAGGCATAATATCTTTTAAGTTCTTAAAACAACCTTTAGCCAATTTTGACTGTTAGAATAGAATACCATAGACCTGGTAGTTAATTTACTTTTTTTTCTTTCTTTTTTGAGGCAGGGTCTCTCAGTGTAGTTGAGGCTGGCTTTGAACTCACTGTGTAGCCCAGGCTGTCCTCATACTCGAGGCAATCCTCGTGTCTCAGCCTCCCAAGAACCAGGTCTTTGCATTTTCTGTATATGCAGCTCTGCCTAATGCCAAATACTGTTTCTGGAATCTATTAGATTTGATTCTCCTGGATGGCTACCTATGCGAAAATGCTATCAGGGAGCTTCTAAAAGTGGGTGGCCAATCAAATCTTACAAGGCTTGGGGTTGCTTGCCTCTTTTCTGGAGTTGGATTCCATGTTCTTATCTCAAACAAAGAATTGAATGAAATGAGCAGAAAGCAGTGGCAAAGTTTATTTCAAAAAGTGAAGAGTGAGAGAAAAAAATGATTCTGCAGAGGAAGCTTGTGTTGAATAAAATAGCAAGATAAAAGAATACCTTGCAGAAAACAGTGTGGGCTAGCATGAGGAAAGCCAGTCTAGCAAGCTCTTCTTAGTGGCTGTGTCCTTTTTATACTGCCCAAATCTCAAGGCAACCTAGGAGAACTTCTACATACAATGCCTGAGAGGCGGTGCTAGGATACCACACCTCAGGCTGACATTGTGCCTAGGCCATCCTGTTTAAAACTTCCTTGAGTTCTTAGAAGAACTTCATGTGCAGGGCTTTGGGAACGGTTCTGCACACGTGTCTGGGATCTTGTAATTAACAGGTTACACCTACTTGCCCAGCCTGCTTTGCCATGCTCTACTGTCTTATGTCAATACCAGTAATGCTGAATGAGTAACTCATTCTGATTTAGGAGATAGGGCCTGGCAAGCTGGCTGGAGAAATGAGCGGGACCTGTCAATAACAAGATCCCAGGACAGCAGAAGATAATTCTCAGGACCCCATATGTAAAACTTCCTGAAAGCTTCCATGAGATGTGGATGACATAACATGAAGACCAGATGCCACAAGGAGCCCACTCCCCTGAATTCCCATGATAGCCCACACCGCATTTCTCAGCCATAGCATGTACTTTTACTTTTACCTTCTTTTTCTCTTATTGGCCCAAATTTGCTCTTCAAAACTAGTTTCTACCATACCCATTTACCCCTCACTTTTCAAATAAAATTTTTGGTACCATTTTTTTACTTGTCTCTTCCAGTTCTTTGAGGCAAGAAGGGGAATACTTTTTATTTATTTAGACAGAGGCTCACTATTTAGTTAGGATGGACTTGAACTTATTATGTAGTTCAGGCTGGCCTCGAACTTGTGGCAATCCTCCTGCCTCAGCTTCCTGAGTGCTGGTACTATGGACCTGGAATACTTTTGATTGGCAAGCCACTTCTAAAGGAACTACCCGATAACATTTCCACCTTAATGAATTAAATTTGGCATAAGCAAAATAAAGTGTTTGTTGAGCATGGTGGCACATACCTGTAATCCCAGCACTAGAGAATTAGGAGACCCTGTCACCAAAAAAAAAAAAAAAAAAAAAAAAAAAAAAAAAAAAAAAAAAAAAAAAAAAAAAAAAAACCAATCAGTAGTCTTTAACAAAGATGGAGGAGTTTCTACCTTCCATTTCGGGGGTGGTACTGGAGATTGAGTATAGGACCGATGCCTTGAGCTCCAGCCCAGTTTCTAATGTCTTATTTTGAGTCAAGCTCTTGCTAAATGGTTAAATTTTCCAGGTGGGGACTAAACTTGTGATCCTCCTGCTTCAGCTTCCCAGAATGCTGAGATTACAGATGTGCCCCACCTGCCAGCTAGTTGACTGTGTTCATCTTGTTCACTTATTCCTCAGGCTGCCTCTTCTAGAAAAAAGTTGAACCAAACACTGCGAAAACTAGGCAAGAACAATGAGAAAAGTCACTCTGCTGGTGGCCAGGAAGTGGCGCTTTCTTGAAGAAAATCAAGAGAGTATATCTTGTGTTTCCTATACCTCACTGTTCAGGCTACATGGGTTCCCTTCTTCAAACAGGTTTGGGGAACAACTCTTCTGGGGACAGAAAGAGCTAAAGCTTAAAACTAACCCTTTGCTGAGGTATTGGATAGGTGGTCCTCTCCTCCTCATAGGAAACTTAGAGAGAGAGCATGATCTATGGCCTCAGGTTGCCATACTAAGCGATGGGGGCTATGATTGGCATTCATCACCTTCTTTACTATCTATTCTGATCTCCTCTTGCTGATCTTGGAAGTTTAGTAGGAAATCCCCAAATTCTCATTTGTAAGGACCATCTTGTCCTCCTCTCCCATTTCTAGATGGCCAGAATGTGGAACAACCAGAGATATTTCTAGAAAAAGGCATCCGGTTACTTGGAAAGAAATGGTCTGATTCCATGGAAGCCATGAGATATGGAAAAAGGAGAAGTTTCATCATTGAATTTTCATGTCATGTGAGAAAATGCAAAGGGAAGCTCTTCATTACACAAGGGAGTTTTATTACACCAAAACTGTACAAGGAACATACAAGCTTGTGTACTGCAGGGTAATAAACAGGACTCTCAGTGCCCGCATGAAACCACTAACTCACATGACTTTTAAGGGACTGGGTAACATTGAAGGGGAAGGACATCATTAGCAAAGTACTAAGCATTGTGGAAAACACCAACATAAGATTACAGTGTAGTTGAGGAAATTAACACATGGAGAGTGATCAGAAAAAAAAGCAGTCATGATGAGACCACTGTTAGAGCACTAGGCCATGTGGTCATCTCCGTTTTTTTGAAATGTAAATGGAGGAATAAGTCTCTTTGCCTTTTGGAAAAACTTGGAAATTAAGTTGAGAAGGTGCTGGTGTGTGGCAGGGTAATTTGCTACTAAGTTCTAAAGACAAAATATTTACTTTTTTTTTTTTTTTTTTTTTTGTATCTGGAATTGAATGCAGGACCTTGTACTTGCAAGGCAGTCACAGTGCCACTGAGCTAAATCCCTGGCCTGACATTTTTTAATGCCTGTAGAATTATGAAAATCCTGACTTTATAGATTCTACATATGATTCTGTTGTGATGACAACTACACATTTTTGGTTAAAACGACAAAAATAAGCACAATGGTGTCTCACATGTCTCCTTGTTTTGTATTTCACACCTAATTTACATGGTACATTGCTGCCAAAACTAATCTTTGAGGCTGGCATGCCCTAAGGTAAACTTTTAATGTAGGCCCCCCTCTCCTCTCTCTCTCTCTCTTTTTTTTTTTTTGGTATGGGGGATCAAACTCAGGACGTTGTGCTCATGAGGCAGGCAGTGGAACCACTGAGCTAAATCCCTAGCCCTCTTCTTCTTCTTTTCTTTTTTAATTGAGTTTATCGGTACATTTTAGGTATACAGTACAGTTACGTGCATTATTGGTTTGTTTGTTTTTTGTTTTTTTGGGACAGGTTCTCACTATGTAGTTGAGACTGACCTGGAACTCACTAAGTAGCCCAGGCTGGTCTTGAACTCACAGCCATCCTCCTGCCTCAGCCTCCCAAGTGCTGGGATTACAGGTGTGCACCACCATGCCCAGCTACATTCATTACTGGGATCTTGTACCTCTACATGACAGTTCTTGGTTCTCATTTTTCCCCTTGTCCATGCCCTGCCTTCACCCCCCCTTTTCAAACACTTTATTTCCATTTTTTCATTTTCTCATATTTTTTCTTTTCCCTTATTTCCTTTCCCCTACCCTTCCCACTTTCCCTACACCTTTAGCCCTTTTCTTCCTATTTCACATTGTCCTCATTAGGATCTTATGTACTACTATAGTTTTTCACACCAGAGAAACTATTCAGTATTTACACATGTGATTTATTCATTTCACTTAGGAGTATATCCTCAGTATGTATCCATTTTCCCATGAATGAATCTAATTTCTCATTCTTTATGGCTGAGTAGTATTCCATTTTATAGAAAAACCACATCTTTTTTATCCAGTCTCCAACTGATGGGCACATGGACTGTTTCCAAGTTTTAGCTCTTACAAACTGTGCCGCTATAAAGGCCTCTTCTTTCTTGATACATGTTCCCCACTCTGGTACTAGGGGTTGAATCCAGGGCCTTTGCACTGCATTACATTCCCAGACCTTTTTGTAGTTTTTATTTTGGAGAAAGGTTCTTGGGAAGTTGCCCAGGTTGGGTTTGAATTTGTGATCTTCCTGCCTGAGCTTCCCAGAGTACTGAGATGTCCAGCTTGATCTTTCTTCCTGAGTACAGTAAAACCTGTTACTTACTCACCAATAGAATATGCCAAAGGTGATGGTTGCCATCCCCTTATTTATGGGTATCCATACCCATTTCTACATGACTCCACCTTTCCTGCCCTCACTAGGAGAGTCTCCTTGCTGCCATTGAAGAAGTAAACAGAAAGGGCCTTTGATAAAGTCCACATCACCATGATGGCCAAGGGCACTTTCCAGCTGACAGCCAGTAAGAAGCCCGAGTCTTTCATGTGTGTGTGTGTGTGTGTGTGTGTGTGTGTGTGTGTGTGTGTTTGAGACAAGGTCTCATTACATAGCCCAGACTGGTCTTGAACTTGAAGTGATCCTCCTGCCTCAGCCACCCAAGTGGTGGGATTACAAGTATGTGCCACCATGGCCAGCCTTGACCTTATTCTATTTTACCATGTTTTAAAATTTATGGGGTCTGAGCTTAATCTGACAGTCTCTTACCAACCCAACAGAGACTCTAACAAAGACTGTGTGTTGGAGTCCCCCATTGCAGAAATATCTGGGCTTTAACACATTTTCACATTTTCTTTCTTTCTTTCATTTTCTTTTCTTTCTTTCTTTTTTTTTTTTTTGTACTGGTGATGGAACTCAGGACCTTGCACTTGTGAGAAAGGTGCAGTGCCACTGAGCTAAACCACATTTTTTTTTATTACATCTAATTTATTTCCTGCACCTCCCAAATTTAACTTTCTGTTAATAGCATTTAGCCATGTTTTTAATACTGATGACAAAGTTGTCTTTTCCCAATTCTATCCCAAATCCTAGCCAATTTTATAGAGTTCCATAAAACCTAATTCGATTGTACTTCCTGACTCCTACCTAGAAGTAATTCATCTCATTCTTCCCTACTCTTTATTTATGGATTTCTCATGCTGCACTGTACTCTAGCTTATATATCTTGGGTGAACATTTGTCATTCTTTTTTAGTTATTCAGTGTCAACATCTTCCCAGTGTGTGGGAATTGCCTATTTCCTGAGTTTCAGATGGAAGCAGAGCCTGCCTTCCTCCACTGAGGCCAAATATTTCAGATTCTTTCTCTGGTTTGTTTTCAGCTAAGGCTAAATTTATATATATATATGTATATAT
>NW_022900942.1:28770069-28781351 GCF_012274545.1 Fukomys damarensis | reverse complement strand
ATATATATACATATGTATATATATATATATAGAGAGAGAGAGAGAGAGAGATGCTGAAGTATAATTTTTATTGTTTAAATTTTAAGATTTTTTTGTATAATCCTCTAGATGAAAAGAATTTTTTTTTCTTTTTTGGTACTGGGGATTGAACTCAGGCCCTTGCACTTGCAAGGTGGGTGGCAAATCCTCGACAGGAGTAATTTGTTTTTTTTATTCAGGGTCTCATAATGTAGTTCAGGGTGGCCTCAAACTTACTATGGTGATCCTCCTGCCTCAGCCTCCCAAGTGTTGAGATTACAAGCATGCACCACCACACTCAGTAAGAATAAATTATTTTTTCAAATATATTTACTCAAATCAGTCTACTGGAGATACAACTCATTTTTCAGGAAGGTTATATATGGTATAGTGTGTATGTGTATGTAAAAAGGTGTGAATTTGTATGAACTAGAAATGTTTCAGTAATATTTGAACATTTATTTTAGCTCTCTGACTCTGGAGATTTCACATGCACACAGACTTTGGTAATATTTGTTGTTGTTGTTGCTTTGTTTTTTGAGACAGGCTTTTGAACTCACTATGTAGTCCAGGTTGGCCTTGACTTTATGAAAATACTCTTACCTCAACTTCCTGAGTGCTGGGATTACAAGTGTGCACCACCACACCTGGCAGTAATATGTTTATATAAATTTGATAGAGAGAAATGTTCTCTCAAAGCTCTTCATTAATCAGTCAAGCTTTGCATTCTGAAGAGGTATTTGAAATCATAAATATTCAACTAATATTTGTTGTATAAGAATCTTCATATACATCTTTATCCTACAGTTTTCCTTAACAAAGCAAATGTTTTAACGTAGTCTGAAGTTTATCCTGTGGTAAGCACTCTATAAATCCTGCTTTTCCAAAAAATTCATATAAATTACAAAGGGGATTACCTCACTCTCTCTTTCTCTTTTTTAACCTGGTTCTGGGGATTGAACTCAGGACCTTGTGGTTACCAGGTAGGCACTGTCACTGAGATAAATCCCTGGCTCTAAGGGGAATATGAACTTAATGGTATAAATGTGTTCATCAGTGCAATGGAAGGAAGCCAGGTGGCTGACGGGTTATTATTTTTCCCCTTCACTCATGTGATTGCAAGGCAGTTAGTCAAAAGTAGAAGAAAATCATGATTCTAATTTGCAATAGGAAAAAACATGAGAATTACTGATTGTCAAGTGTTCGATTGAATTTTCTGGTCAATATTATGGTTCAGTTTTGATCACTTTAGTGGCAACAGAGCTGGTTTCCTCAAACAAAAAGAAACAGCATATAAGGAACAACACCTGGGGCTGGGGATTTAGCTCAGTGGTTTGGTGGCCTGCCTTGCAAGCGCAAGGAGTTCAATCCCTGGTACTTTAAAAAAAAAAAAAAAGAACCAACACCTGAGAGCAAAAGTACGTACATTAGATGGTCACTAAATGGCCTAATGAAGGAGAAGAGGTAGGCCACCTGACACAATGGGTCTCTAATGTTTCTGGGGAGATGTTTAATCTGTAAAGGGAAGAGAGGTTTGCCTTTAGCAGAAATAAACTGTGGACAGGAAGCCTTTTGAGCAAACCAACATTCAGTACCCTTTTGGCAAATTAGTGATAAAACTAGCCTGACTGAAGGTGTTGATTCTACCCTGTCCTGGTAACCCTCATTGCAGCAGGATCACTGAGAGTTGGATGAGGCCCTGTTTAAAAAAAAAAAAAAAAAAGTTCCCAGGATCAGCAAAGGCCATTACTTGAGTGAGCTGGTCAGAAATGGAGAATTTCAGAACCCACCCTAGAACTATTACATCAGAAGCCTACAGTATAACAAGATCCCCAGGTGACTGGTACACACAGTAACTTTGAAAAGCTGCAATAGAATTCATACCTATTCACTAGAAAGCCTATAACAGAAAAGAAAAAAGGGCATGGAATGCATATCATTTGTGTCATTTTACTAACCACTAGCCACGAGCAAAGCACCAGTTTTCTGCTTGGTTGCCATTCATTCACCCAATCAATACTGGAGAAGAAGATGGACAAGCATAACAAATCATGAACAATCATTGAGCTCTTTTACTTTCCCAGATATCCACAAGGTTACATCTCTATTTTGTAAATGGGGAAACTGAGAATGAAGAAAAGGAAGCATTATGCCCAATAGGACTCTGTGTAGTGGAGAAAGTGAGATCTGAATACTCGCCTCATGCTCCACCACAGAGAGGACGTTTATTAATCCTTCTCTACAGGAGTATTTCACAAAGTCAGGCTTCCTCTAGCCGCAGAGGAGAGTTCTTTTCTCTGGCCCTCAGTCGTGGGCAACAGCTAAGTTCTGAGGCACATAAACTTTCAACATCCTGCCCCAGGGATGACCTAGACTTGCCGTTTCATCATTTTCTCGATTTTGGTCCTCCCATCACGTGAATAGGAGACGAGGCAAGAACCAAGAATTCCCACAACAATGATGGCGGACGCACACGCCTTGCCCACAGTTGGCCCCTTCTCCACCGTTCGGTCTCCCCGGTAACACGGCCGGCGCCTGCTCGCCCACTGAAGCACTGAGTGTCCGGAAATGGTGAGCACTTCCCGCCTCCTCCTCCTCCTCCCAGGGACAGAGGTCAGACTTGAACGGGACGTGCGGGCAGCCCCTTCCCTGCCCAGCAGTCAGCCTGTGGGCCGCTCCGCCTCTCCCGTGTGCCCACGTTCTCATATCTGGTTCTGTGTCCTCGGTGTCAGGTGGCTCATTTTTTTGCGACAGTTGGGCGAAAGTCGCAGCAGTTGAAGCTGGAGTCAGCTGATTTACTGCGGCAGTGGCGGCGGCAGTGGCAGCTTCCTACCACGGTGGACAGAGGGCGGCCAGGCAAGGTTTGCGATCCCCAAGGGTTCCCCACCCGGATTTGCGCAGCCACACTCCCTCCTTAGATACGCCCTCACCTCGTCTTCCTCTGCTGGGACGCCCACGGCTGATCTGATAGACCACGTCGCGGCAAGAGATGAAGCTGTGACAGGTGAGAGAGCTTTCGAGCTTCTCCTGGGGAAACCTCGGCTCGCGTTGGGCCGCACCTTGAGGCTGGGGTCGAGGTTTCAAGGGTCACACACCCAACCCTGTCCTGAGCGCCTCCAGCTGACAGTCAGGTCAGCGAGGTCGCTGCTTCTGCTGGAAGCTATCTGATACTTCTGCAGGTCAGGCCCACTGCAGGGCGCCTTTATCAAGGGAGTGAGATCTTTCCACTCACTCCCAGGGGGTCTTTAGGTCCCCTTGTTTGATGAATGACATTTTGCTTCTACCGTGTCTTTGGTCTTGAGGCGAGGCTATCTTGTCCTCACGGATAATCGTGAGATGGGGATGAGGTGATCAGCAGTGATTCTGTGGTTTACTGACAGTGCTTTTGGGGAATGTGCTTGCTTTTGGGGTACACATAGCCTGCCCTTACCTGTTGGTTCTACTCTTTAGTTTGTCCTTACCTAAGCTACTGAGATGTCTGTTAGACCTATTCTCATTTTGCCTAGGACTTGGTCTGAGAGAATACCTGCTATTTCACTTACCAATGGGTCCCAGCGTTTGGAGGGTATGTTTGGAGTCCACACTAGCTGTCTTTAATTAAAACATTATATTATATATTTTTGACCCACTGACTTTGTCTGTTTTTCAGGTCCTATGCAGAAATTGCTGTTTCTTGTATTCTGAAACGATGTCAGCCTCAGTTGCATCACAGACTGTATAGTTATCTTCATGCTGCTGATTTTAGGGTTTAGTCAGAGGCAGCTATACATTCCTTTCCTTGAAACATTTGTCATGGGACCAAAAAGGCAAACTGTAACTCTTTACAGTGTGTTCTTAGAGTTTTATGGACAAGATTGAAATAATCATTTGTTGTATGAAAGAAGTTGACTGAGTTTTTGACATTTTGTTACATAAAAATTCTAATTTGGACCTACTATTGAGCTATATAAGCAAACTTATGACAGTGAGGACGTGTACGGCAACTCAAAAACTGATGTGTTGGAAATGTCTTTGTTATTGTAAAGAAAGAAAAATTGCCTTGATTTTATCCAGACAGTAGATTTTAGTTACTTTAAGTTGGAAAGTGAACCACTATGTGCAAATAGTAAATGCCTCATTGTTAATTGAAAATTAGAGTAGAAAAATTCATTTCTTTAAATGTCTCTTTTATTGAGGTGGTGATGAAGTTTGAGACAAGTTCTTATTATGTATTCCAGACTGGTCTTGAACTTACTATATAACTCAGGCTGGCCTCAAACTTGCAGGGATCCTCCTGCCTCAGCCTCCTGAGTGCTGGAATTTCTGGCATGTAGTAACATTCCTGGCTTTAAATGTCTCTTTAAAATTCTCAAACCCCACTTAACCGGAAAACTAAGATAGATTTTATTTTTTCTTATTGCCACTTTTGCTAAATTTTATTTTTTAATTTTCATCTTAATTTTTAAAAATTCATCCTAATTTATTTTATGAGAAAGGGTCTCTCTATATAGTTCATGCTGGCCTTGAACTCGCTGTGTAGCCCCTGCCGGCTCAGACTTGAGGGGATCCTCCTGCTTCAGCCCCTGAGTACTGGTATTACAGGTGTGTGCCACCATGTCTGGCTGGTTTTTACCTTGAGTGTAACTGTAAAATTAAATTTTGGAGGAGTGAACCTTGTGTCTAACCATTATTTTGCACCTATATTGTGATAAGGGTGAGAAGACATTTAGCTTTAGGGTGTGCCATTAGCAGTAAGTCTTTCAGTTTTTTTGGACCTCAGGTATGTAGAATTGAGTTATATTCAAGTCACTGATCAACATTGGGCTCTTCAAGGTCTCTCGTTTGCTTTTTGTTTTCTTCATTGCCTTTTGTTTCCAAATCCTTCTCTGATCTCTTATCATCCCAGTGACAAGTATTCTGGTGTGTGTATGTATGTGTGTGTGTGTGTGTGTGTGTGTGTATGTGTGTTTGTGATGTATATCCTATTTGTGTTATTTAATGTGCATTGTTTTGGATACCCACATTTTTAATTTACAGAGATGATGATGTACTATATGATGATGTACTATATAGCAATTTACTTTCTTTCTTTTCCTGGTATATTTTTTGCATGTCCATTGTTTCTAGTGCTGCATAGTATTTCAGTTTATTTACCTATTCTTTGTAGTCACACACATCTTTATTTTCCTAGCACTCTAGATAAACATACCTTTTAGACTTCTAATAATTTCTCTGAGACCTATATCCACCATTGTGATGCCTTCCTTTCCTCTGTCTGCCTTCCTATTTATCTACCTATCTATGTAGAGACAAGGTCTCTATTCAGTCCAGGCTAGCCTTGAACTTTCATCATTCGCCTGCCTCAGCCTCCCAAGTGCTGCATTTGTGATTTTTTTTTTCCTCTCCGGGTTCAAACTCAGGACCTTGCGCTTGCAAGGCAGGCAGCAGCACCACTGAGCTAAATCCCTGGCCACTCAGTGCACTCGTTTTTACAGTGTAATTGATACAAAATGAAATCTCGTTTTAAATTACATTTCACTATTACTAATGAATTTGAGCATTTTCTCATGTCTTTTACTTCTTGGTTTTTTTTTCTTGTTTTGAAATTGCTTGTTCATTTCCTTACTCATTTTTATTTGTGTTTCAGTTTTAGTCTATTTTTTGCTGCTAATCGCAGCATAGGAGCACAGGTTGGGTATGTTTTAATGTGAAGAAGCTTACTTTAGCTCAAAAGTCTGGAGGTCTAAGTCTGAAAGGCATGTCTGGTTCTTAGGCAGTGCATCACGTGACCAGAGATGGGAAGTGGAAACTTGTGTACACATTCTTGTGTGTGTGTGTGTGTATTCTCTGGTCTGTCTTTAAAGCCACCAGTATTCAATCATTTTTCTCCCTTCTGATAACATTATCTAATCCTAATAACCTCCCAGGGCCCTACCTCTAAACCTCGTCGTAAGATTAAATGGCTACTTCTTTAGTCAGTGAGGATTAAATTGTAACACAGGAACCCTTAGAGGACAATTCAAACCATATTCAACCCATGGCACAAATTTTACTTTTTTGTTTTATTTTATTTTTTGGGGACAGGGTGTCAATATGTGGTTGAGCTATTCTTAAACTCACTATGTAGTCCAGACCATCCTTGAACTTGAGGTGATCCTTCTTCCTTACCTCCCCAGTGCTGGGATTACAGGCATGCCCCACCACGCCTGGGTCTTGCTATTTATTTTTTATTTTTAGTTTGATATAGATTCACAGGAAGTTTCAAAAATAGTATAGAGGTCTGGTTTCCCCCAGTGGTTACATTTTCTATGTCTCTACCCAGCTTCCTTTAATAGGCACATCTTACACAACTATAAGTACAATATCAAAACCAAGAAATTGACATTATGCAATTCTGTGCTATCCTGTGCTGTTTTACCTGTGTGGATTTTTTTTGTAGCCATTGCTGCCATGAAGGAAGAGTACTATTCCATTACCACAAAGATCCTCCTCATGTTGCAGAGGCCTACCTTCCTGCTACCATTTCTAACTTCTGGTTATCACTACTCAGTTCTTTCTCTCTATGATTTTGTCATAGGAATGCTACATAAATGGAGCCATATAGTATGCAATATTTTCCATTTGGGATTCATGCAAATTGTTGAATGTGACAATTCTTGAGATTTGTCCAAACTACTATAGATATCAGTAGTTCATTCTTTTTAATTGTTAACTAGTATTCTGTAGTACATACTATCCCAGCTATTCACCAAGGCATCAGAACTGTTTCCAGTTTTTGGCTATTATAGATAAAGCTGCCAGTGAATATTCTGGTACAGTTTTTTGCAGGGATATAATTTTTTTTTTCTGGGACAAATGCCCAGGAACATTATTGCTATATGGTATATGTTTAGTTCATGAAAAAATTGCCAAAGTATTTTTCACAATGTTATACCATTTTACATACTTACCAACAGTGCATGAGAGATCAGTTTCTTTTTCAGGAAGTAACTCTCCTATGTTTGGTATTGTCGTTATGTTTTTAATATAGTTATTCTAGTAGATGTGTAGTGGTGTCTCATTGTGGTTTTAGTGTAGTATAAATCTGGAAGTAATTTTATTGCCTATAGAGTGTCTTAATCATTGCTGAGATGAAATGCTTGGCCTTCACAACGTAAAGGAGAGATTTATTTTGGCTCTCATTTTAGACCATAGTTGACTGGCTCCAAGACAGGAGGGCATGGTAGAAGGGTTTGGCGGAGTAAAGTTGCTCACCTTATGGCAGCCAGGAAGCAGAGAATGACAAAATGAGTCAGGGAGGGAGATGCACCCTTCCAGGTCGCATCCCCAGAGATTTACCTCTTCTGATGAGCCCCTACTTCTTAACAGCAAATTTAGCGGCAAACTCTCCTGATGAGGATAGCACCTCCATGAGCCAATCACCTTCTGAAGTTACTGCCTCTGAGCGCATCCTGGTTCTAAACCACAGAATAGAGTTAGGTGTGTAACTACAAAGCACCTTTATTCCAGTGTTATCCATTGTATATCAATATACTTTTTAAAAATTTTGGGGGATCTGGTGAGGTTTGTGTGTTTTTTTTCCCATCTGTGCACTTAATTCTGATGCTTTATACAGAATTAATGGATTTGTTTGTTTATTTTTTTGAGATAGGATCTGGCTATGTAGTTCAGGCTGATCTCAAATTCATAGGAATCCTCCTGCCTCAGCCTCCCAAGTGTTGGGATTACAAGCATGAGCCACCACCCCCAGCCAAATAAATAGTTTTACGTATACACCTCTCTTTGATCATAAATTGAATCAGCTGACAGCTGGGATGGTACAGACTAATTGTGTTATGAACAAGAATACTCCTTATTTTCCCATCTATAGATGCTCTACTAGCAGTGTGAATCTGGAATTTGAATTTCCTACAGATGGTTCATTTTTCTGATACTTAAAGCTAGTTGTTTGAACACAAAAGATTCTGCTGGAAGGAGAAAACCTACTTTATGATTATATTTAGGAAGTCCTTAACAGTCCAAGTAGAGTTTTTTGTTTGTTTGTTTGTTTGAGATGGCATCTGCTATATAGTTCAGGCTGCCCTTGAACTCATTTTGTAGCCTAGGCTGGCCTCAGACTCTAATGCAGTCCTCCTGCTTTAGCCTCCCAAGTGCTGGATTACAGGCATGTACCACCACACCTCGCTTCCAAGTAGAGTTTTTATTTTTTCCTTTAAAGAGTATATATGTGATTATAGGTGTGTGCCACCATACCCAGCTGCTTTGGGAATTTTTTTCTTCTAACCATTTCAAATACAAATAAATAATATAAATTACCACTAACAGGAGTGAAAATTAATGAATTATCAGCTTATTTAATAAGAAGCACTAATTTGTGATTCATTAAGAGGTCTCCGTGCAGTAATTATGTCAGCTAATTTGCTTCATAGGTCCTAAGATAAGTTTTCCTGTGTATGTGTCACATAAAGAATAACAGAAGCAGGAAAATGGGCAAAAATTGCTGCAGAAAAAAAAAAAAAGTAATATGTTAATGGGGACTTGATTAAGAATTTTTTTTCTGGTACTGGGGATCGAACTCAGAATCTTGTGCTTCAGAGGCAGGTACAGTGCCACTGAGCTAAATCCCTGACCCATTGATTAAGAAATTGTATATTAATTGATGACATTATTATAGAAAAATTAATTGATAAACTTTTCTGAAAAATCCAAAGCATACAAAATTAAGATATATATTAATTTGCTGATGGATACAATTTTAAGGTCAAGAGAAACATTTCATTTGTTAATTTGTTCATTTATTCAACAAGTATTTGGATGTCTCCTATGTGACAGGAATTCTAGGCATTGTAAATGCAATAAAGAAGAAAGTGAAGACCAATATTCACCTTCATAGGGCTCACGTTATAGCAGAGAGACAGTTAATAAATTTTTTATTTGTTTGTTTTTTTGAGGCAGGGTCTTGCTATGTAGTTCAGGCTGGCTTTGGACTAACTCTGTAGCCCAAACTGGCCTTGAACTCATGGGGATCCTCCTGCCTCAGCCTCCCAAGTGCTGGGATTATAGGCATGCACCACCATTCCTGGCCTGATGATAAATTAATGAATATAACATGTACGCTAAATGATTATGTTTGGTTGTTGGGTTTTACATTTTATGTTGGTTAAGGAAGGCCTCATCAAGAAGGTAATACTTGCCTCTCTGAGCTACTTGGCCCGGAGTGCCATCTGGCCAGACTAATAAAGGTCTGTTTACCTTCAAAAAAAAAAAAAAAGTAATATTTTAGCAGAAACTTGAAGGGATGGAAGAATGTGCTATGAAGAAACCTAGGTGACATTTCTGAAGTTTGATTTTGTTTGGTATCTTTGAGGGACACCACAGAATCAGAGCAGATGGGAAAGAATCAGCAAGGGAAAGCACAGCCTCTTTACTTATGAAGGAAAAGCAGTTATACAGTTGGCTTTTACCCAGCTTGAGACAGGAAGCCAGGGGGAAATTTTGAAATGTGATCATACTTTATTTTTAAAAATTTTCAATAGTATTCCTTCATGTGCCATTTAAAAGGAAAAAGATGGGAACAGGGCAACTATTAGAAGGCCATTGTGCTTTCTCTGCTGGGGGATGCTGGTGACTGAGAGTGGGTGGCTCTGCTGAAGTCTGGAGTCATTTGATTCTGGATGTGCCTTTTTTTCTTTTTTTGAGTCAGAATCTTGCTATATAGGTAGGCTGGTTTTGAACTCACTGTGTAGCTCAGGCTGGCCTCGAACTCGCAGCAATCCTACCTCAGCCTCTTGAATGCTGGTGTAAGAAATGGGTGTCACCATGCCAAGCAGGTTCTGGATGTACTTTGAAGGTATGGTCAGTCTACAGAGTTTGTTCTCACGAGTTAGGGATGTGGAATGTGTTCATGAGAGAACAGTTACAGGTGCCATTAGGATTTTGGCCTTGGAACTGTAAAATGGAATTGCTGTTAACTGAGATAAGAAGACAGTAGGAAGGATAGGTTTGGGGAAGACCATTGGTCGCTTTTGGATGTATCTAGTTTGAGAAGTTTATTAGCTATCAAAGGAAATGTTGAGTAAGAAGGTGGATATGAGTTTGCGATTCTGAGGAGAACCGTGAGCTGTAAATTGGAAGAACTGTCCATGTATAAATGATGTTTAAAGCTGGAAGATGGAATCACTGAGGGAAGTGGGAGCGTTGCCAGAGGATCCAGGGAATACGAACTCTGGGTATACAAACATTTAAAGGTCAGGGAAAAGGAAAACAAGAGCCAGCCATAGTGGCACATATTTATAATTCCAGCTCTGGAAGACTGAGATGGGATTGCAAGTTTGAGTCCACCCTGTGCAATTTGGTGGTTTAGCAAGACTATGTGTCAAACATAAACAAACAAAGACTAAGTAGAGAAATGTTTGAAAGAGAGTAAGAACTATGTTCAATGCACTGATAGGTCAAGTAAAAGGAGGGTTAGACTTCACATTAGATTTAGCAATGGGGAGGACATTTGATACCTTCTCAAGGATATTGTGAGATAGGCAGAGTGCAGCACTTTCAAGAGTCTGAAGGCAGACAATTATGTCATCCCTTAGAACACTAATTAGGAGAAAGGTTATATGTTTCTTCAGGATTCATAGTTAGTAAGTGGGAGGGCCAGATTCTTCCCTTGTTTGTATGACAATTTTATCCTCTTAGCTGCACATTTGCACTATTTTTTGTTAGTGTAATACAGTTTCAGTAAATTGGTACCTATACATAACATAGCTTGATCGTTTTTCATCCTTTTCTCTCCCACTCTCTCCTCCCTCAAGCCCCTTTCTCATCTCCAAAAAGTCTAGCTTTTAGTTTCTTACCATTTGTCCTTTATTTTACTCATTCATTTATATTTTAGGTTTTTCATATAAGAGAAACCATGCAATATTTAACTTTTGTGTTTGACTTACTTCACTTAACATTATGGTCTCAAGCTGTGTCCATTTTCCTGCAGATAACATGATTTCATTCTTCTTTGTGGCTGAAAAATGTTCTATTGTATGTATATGTCACATTATTTTCTTCATCCATTTGTTTCTTGATGAGTTTCTAGCCTGTTTTCAGACTTAGCTGTTGTGAATTACACAGTTATAAACATGAGTGTTTGCCTGGCATCTTGGTGCATGCTGTAAATCCTGCACTTGGGATACTGAGGCAGGAGGATTGCATGAGTTTGAGGCCAGCCTGGGCTATATAGTGAGGTCAGGGACAGCCTGAACTACATAGCAAGACTGTCTCAAAAAAAAAAAAAAAAG
>NW_022900942.1:28710300-28769816 GCF_012274545.1 Fukomys damarensis | reverse complement strand
ACACACACACACACACAAAACGCCCCCCCCCCGCCTCCAGAAAAGAAAACTCAACCCAAAACAAAACAAAAAACAGAGGTATGCATGTATTGATTAATTTTTGTTTTTGTTTTTGTTTTTTTTTTTGGTAGCGGGGATTGAACTTGGGATCTTGCGCTTGTGAGGCAGGCAGTGGCACCACTGAACTAAATCCCTGGCCCTCACTTAACTCTTTTAAGAATATGCTCAGAAGGCATAGAGCTGGGTCATTTTAGAATTTTGATGGCAACATGAGCAAAAGAAGTAGAAATGAGTGGAGACACAGGGGAGATGAGAGATGTGTGACAAGAAAAAAATTGAAGTTTCTTCTTCTAGATGAAATCTCTTTCCTTTAAAAAATAAGGGCCTGGTAGGAATAGTCTGCTTTTAGCTAAATCAATAATCATTGAAGATGATGCAGTCTGGCACTGGATAGACAAGTCCTGAGTGGGAAAGCTCAGGCAGCCTAATGGCAGCTGCAGAAATGTAAAACATGATTTATGTTCCTCAAAATCTATGAATCACCTTTAAAATTGTGATGTATTTTTGATCGCATAGCTGTGCAGTTCTTCAAAACCTGTAACTCACATGCTCAGAGTTGTTTCAGCAATAAGAAGTGTAGTCTCCTGCCTGTTACCATCTGTTCATTTCACATGTTCCTTTGAAACTGAATACTGGAACTTTCTTTAGCAAAGCAGCCCTAAATTGTCAGGTTCATGGAGAAAATATATATATTTGCCACCAAAATAAGAAAGTATAACATGGTCAGGTGATTAAGTGTTCAGAAGGTAATATCCCTTAACATCTTTTGAGTTGAGAAACTTTGTCCTGAGGAAGCATCTGAGCGCTATAATTTCTTCAGTGTGGCTATGTCATTGGATTATAGTAAACAAAGTCTTCAGTTTTCTTCATGTCTTCAGTAAATTGGTGGCAAAGGCACAAACATGAGTAAAATTGGTAATCACAATGAGCACTGACTTTATCATATCATACTGTGATCTTGTTTTGGATATAGACTTTTGGTTTATTTTTTTGGTACCAGGGATCGAACTTGGGTCCTTGTGCTTGTGAGGCAGGCCTCCAAACCGCTGAGCTAAATCCCCGGCTGGATACAGACTTTTGGCAAATGATGTAGGAATGCTTTCTGAGGATTTAAATAGAGTTTTGCAAACTTTTATAATTTTATTGCTTGTGTGACAAGTATGTTTAGCTATTTAGTGTTTACTCTCTGCTTCTTGTATTCCCTATTGGTAGGTGTTGCTAAGGCCTGTTCTTGTTCATGGCTGTGTATTCTCCTGAGGGAGAATTTGGGTTTGTTTTTGTCTGGAAGTTACAGGAGCCTGCTTGGTACATAGTAAGGACACAGTCTGGTACTGCATTAATGCTCTTGTGAAAATGCCCATGATCCTAGTTTAGAAACACATTTTGTTTTTGTATTTGAGAGTTAGAAAAACAATATGGAGAAATTAGCATTGTTCTGGTATATATCTTAAATGTTTTCCTTTTTTTTTTTGAGACAGGGTCCTGCTGTGTAGCCCAGGCTGGCCTCAAACTCATGGCGATCCTCCTGCCTCACTCTTCCAAGTGCTGGGATTATAGGCATATGCCCCCACGCCCAGCATTATAGTTTTTAGAAATCCCAGGGGGTACCAGTATCATGTTGGATATTGTGGAACAGGATGGCCTTATCAGAGTGTCACTCCATAGGTTATTAATAATTTCAAAGGGAAAAACAGATACATTATAGAGGAAGTATCTGCTAGTCACTAGTCACTAGTCAGATGGTCAAAGTGGCATTACTGTTAGTCGGACAACATGACATTATTTACTTCCTGTGGTGATACTATGCAAAGCGTCCATCACCTATGGAGTATTGCCAAAATGTTGAGAAGCCTAATGATGCCTTTAGATTCATCTTCTAGTTTATAGGAAGAACAGATACTGGACAAACAAGGTAAATGTCCTTATAAAAAGACAATCAGATTTAAAATGTGGAACATTGAGCAAGCAATAGGTTTTTTTGTTGCTTCTTAAAAGAATATGAAAAAAAGAAATGAAGTGGTTCTGTAATTAGCTGAAAGAGACATAACAACTGTGTTAGTCTCTTTGGGCTTCCCTAAGAAAACACCAAAGACCATGTGACTTAAACAACAGAAATTTATTTTCTTAAGATTCTGGAGGTTACAGTCCCAGGTCAAGGTTTGTCAGAGTTTGTTTGCAGATGGCCACCATCTTCTCACTGTGTCCTTACAGTGGTAGAGAGAGAGAAAGTTCTTATGTCCTTTTCTGTTAACGTAAGATCACCAGCCCTGTCACATTAGAGCCCTGCTCTCATGATCTCACTTAAATTTTATCACCTCCCCACAGTCCCTATCTCCAAATACAGCCATGCTGAGGGTTAGGGCTTGAATATGACTTTCAGTCCAAAACAACAACCAACTGTAGAATATAAAACTTGAGTGTTTTATTTACAGGTTTGGAAAAAAGAAAATTATAGAAGATATTTTGTAGACAATTGAAGTGATTTGAATTTGGACTTGATTTGTAGATGTTATTAGAGAATTATTATAGTGTTCCTTATGGTGATTGTGATAATAGTATGTTTTTCCTCAAAAAGATTAAATTAGTATTGTGTGTAAAACACTTCAGACAAGGTTGACACAGTGAGAAATTCATAAATGCTAGGTGTTTTCTCTGTTCATGCAATAAATACATATTGAATTTTAATAAAAGTCAGTATCCTTTTAGGTGCAAGTAAACTACCAGTTTCTGGTGGAATTCAGTTTACCTAAGAATGATTAACAACAACAAAAAAAGAATGATTAACAAAGGTGGTTGGTTTTATCCTTGATGTTATATAATGATTTTACCCTTGAGGAACACAGACTAGTGTGAAATAGACTCGTTTGTAAACAAATAAGTATACACAGAATGTTGACTGTTGTAAACCAAACTTTTGAAAAGTGTAGAGATACCATGGTTGCAAGACTAGTGAAGCGTGGGTTTGAGGACAGGATACTTGCAGCACAGGACCTAGCTTGTGAAAAAAGTATAGGCTAAAGCTAATCCTTGTTCGAGTTAATTGTATTTGGAGAACTCTGGAACTGAGATGTAGCTCAGTGGTAGAGCAATTAACTAGAATGTTCAAGGCCTTGGATTCCACGCCCAGCACTGTAAAACACCTCCCGACCCCAAATCCAAATAAACCAAAAAGAAAATCCTATGTTATATTCATATGTACAATTTTAAAGTAAAATAAAAAAACCTGATAACTTTATCTCTTTACTAACTGTATTTTAATGAAAAACACAAAGGTAGGGAAAGAACCAATAAGACCCAATAATTTATGTTGAAAATTAGGACTTCCCATTAACCCAGACCTTTCTTTTTCCTATTTGCTCCTTTCAGAGGTGGTCATTATTGCTTTTTTTTTAAAGACTTATTTTAAGTGTGTGCATGAGCACATCTACTCCTGTGTATGTGTGTTTGTGTGTGCTTGCTATATATTTTGAAGATTGTCTTATATACCGTAATCTTCAATGTTATTATATCATAATTCATTTAACTCACCCCGAAGTGATAGATGTTGATCTTTCCATGTATCCATTAAAAATTACAGAAATTCTTAAACATATATAAATAGAATAATTTCATGGTCACTGTTGTACTAAGAAGAGTTTCGTTACTTATTTGGGTTCCCTGGAAAGAAGACTGTGAGATGAAAATTAGTACTCAGATTTATTAGGGAGTATTCTTGAGATCAGTTCCCATGGAAAGGAAACATATTTGTCCAACGGTAAAAATTGTGTAGTCATGAGCCTCAGAGGAATCTCAGTGGACCCTTGGGGCAGTTCTGAACTTAGAATGATGGTGGCTGGGAGCCTTTATGCTGCTCTGTTTTTTTGTTTTGTTGTTGTTGTTGTTTTTTTACTTTTGTTTTGGTTTTGGTACTGGGGATCAAACTCAGGATCTTGTGCTTTGAGGCAGATGCAGCGCCACTGAGCTAAATCCCCAGCCCTTAGCTGGGCCTTTATATCTCTGCATCGATCAGTCATTGGATGTGAGATGTCCTGTGACAAAAGGACAAGAGCTTGGCCAGCCATCTGTCTTTGGCTGAGGCTGTCCTTCGTGGGTGTTGACTGACCACACCTATGAGCCCTTCACTCCTGAAGGAGGAGCTTTTGCCTCTTCACCCCTTCCCTCTCTCAAGTGCCACTCCCACACTTCACACAATTTTACCTGGAAGCACTACAGTTGCGCTTATCTTTTAGTGAGTAATGTGTTTGGTAAATTCTTGATCAACTAGATTGCCTGGATGATGAAATTTTCTTGTAAATGGGACTTTGTGGTAAAGACTGTGTAGAATAGTGAAGAGAATTTCATTAGGAGTCAGGAGAACTGTGTGTGCCTCTGTTCTCCAAATCTTGAGAGAGCTGCTAATGGATATAAATGCCCACCAAAATAAAAAATTACAGGATAACAATGAGCTACATTTCTCTCCATTTTAGATTGGGAAGCCAGATTTTATTTATTTATTTATTTTGCCAATTATAAAAGCCTTTCTTCTTCAAACGATTAAATATAAAGAAAGCAAAACAGTAGACCCATATTTCCTAAACTTTTGAAGTGTCTCAGCTTGGCAAAGGCTTGTTCTGTTCTTGTCATTCATGTGGAATACTTATTATTGAATTCTGTGGTGTCATTTTATCGGCAAACCTTCTGAGTTATCATTTCTTTGAGACTAAATTATGCCTCTTTTCCCATTTATCTTCATTTATGCTGTCATTTTACTTTTTCCTTAGCTTTGTGCTCTTCCCTTCCCTTTTTCCTTACCACTTAGATTGGGAAGGAATAGTCTTCTTGCCTAGGTGCTTACATATTTTACCAGCCTCTGTGATTTTAGTCTTCTGTGATGTCTTATATTTTTGTTTTTCTTTCAAATCCTAATCATTTTAGGTAAGCTTCTTGTCACTGTGTACCCAGGCTTATTACAGTAGAATCATGTTTGGTTTCCCTATGTTAATCCAACCTTCCTAGTACTGTATCTGAAAAACAACATATTTCTTCTGTGTTTAGGTACCTACTTACTGGACCATTAAGTCCTTTCACAATCTGGCTCAGCTGAAGATTGGGGTAAAACTTTAGTATTTTCTTCTTTCCCAGAGATTATAGTTAGGAAATTCTAATTAAGTATAAAATAATTTTGTCTCACATATTAGAATTAGAATTTATTGGTGGCTCCTATGTCTATTATCATCATAATATAGTGCTCATCTTTCATTTAGAGAGCTTTTAGTGTTTAAAATGCTTTTTCTTTTCTTTTACCATCAGAGTACTTTTGTGTAAAACCTATATCAAAGTTCATGCGGCATCCTGATCAATTTGATTTGTTGATTTACCAATTTGTAGCTATAGTATCTCTAAAATAGTTTTCATATCCATATTATCATTATTACCATTCCTACTATTCTCACCACTAATAAGCTTTGCAATGAATTTGTTAAAAATGGCCTATGTGGCTAACACTATGTTAAGTATCACCAAGGTGGTGAATATACTGATTGTAGTTTATGTTCTTAGGAAGCTCACAGAGCAGTAAGGACATGGGCGGGGGATGTGCCTCAGTGGTATATCCCTTAGCTGGCCTCGTGAGGCTCTGGGTTCATTCCACAAAATTGAAAGAAAAGAACAACAACAAGGATGACAACAATGACAACAAAACAGTATAGAGAAACAGCTATTGCCAGAATTAAGTAGTGAGATTTGTATTACTTTTGGGCACCATAATACTGCAAAAGCTTTGCTGGACTCAATCTCGATAATCTCCCCCCTCCCTTCGCTTTCTTGACCCCTGTGTAGTCCAGACTTGCTGTGTAGTCCAGGCTTGCCTTGAACTCACTATGCCCAGGCTGGCGTCAAACTTGTGGCTGGACCCAGTGAAGTCTAGGTTAGGGAATCTATCATCTGTGTTCCCGTATGTCTTGAGACTTCATTCATATTCTGTGGTAATTGTTCATTTGCATACTGTATTTATAAGCCCCATCGGATAGTTGAATTGTGCCTGTTTTATTATTTGACTTAATAGGCTAAACCTACTATGTTATAGGTACAAAATAGAAACTTGGGAAGTGCTACTCTTAGTGTACCTACATTATTGTTATGAGATTAGATTTTAATTTGAAAACCATTTTAGTGTTGAGATGGAAGTTTGTAACATTTCTCATAGAGCCATGCAGCACAAATTGCCATTTCACCCTGCACATGCATAATGTGAATTCTGTTTGATAAGCATATACAGCAGTACTTCAGTGGTTTTGTTTTTGGTACTGAACTCAGGGTCTCACACTTTCCAGGCAGGCACTGTAGTGCCAAGCTACATTCCTGGCCTAGTACTTTAGTGTTATGGTGGAAGTTTGTTGAGAGATGTTGGCCTGTGGAAAAGTGCAGCTTTACTAAATATTACTAGACAGTGCTGGAGGAAACCAGAGAGCAGAATGTGAAGAAGTTGCATTATGTGTTTGTTTTTTTTTCTTTTTTCTTTCAGTATTGGGAATTGAACCCAGGGCCTCTGTACTAAATTACATTGTCAGTCCTTCTTCAATGTGAGACAGTGTCCTAAAGTTGCTAAGTTGTCCATATTGGTTTCAAACTTGTGATCCTCCTACCTCAACTTCACAGAAAACAAACGTGTGTGTGTGTGAGTGTGTGTGTGTATTGTTACTGAGCGTCTGCCATGTTTTAGGTATTAATGCTGTTGTATTACATATATGTTCTCTATCTTTATAGCTTTCTGAGAAGAGCTATTATTATCCATCCTTTATAGATGAAGAAACTGACACCTTGAGAGGTGTTGTTGAGATCACAAAAAGAGCCAGTATTATTTTTGTTGTTTATTGATTAAATTAATGCATTTTTATTATTTCTATAGAGAGCTGAAATAAGGGGAAATAGAGAAATAGCTGAAATTAAAGTAGCAAGTAACTAAGAGATGGCTGAAATTTACTTTTTTTGATTGACTGATTGATTGATTGAGATAGGATCTTGCTATGTAGTCCAGGCTGGCCTCGAACTCTCAGTGATCCTTTTGCCCAAGCCTCCCAAGTGCTTGGATTACAGGTGTGCATCACCATGCCTGGCTATGATTTGATTTTTTACTTAAAATGATTCAGTATTAATTTTAACACCTAAAAAGAACACTAAGCATCAGAAATGAGATGGTATGATTAAAGACTGCTAAATTATTGCCAAAATGAGAAAGTAGGATGTAGAACTCTTGATACTTGACTGAAGAGGTTTATTTTAAATATTTTTAGTTAGTAGTCATCTCTCCGTGTAATTTTTTTTTTTTTTTGAGACAGGATCTTGCTGTGCAGTCTCCCAAGTGCTGGGATTACAGGCATGTGCACTGCCATGCCTCACTCTAAATGTAATTTTAAGCCAGAGTTTGATACAAACAAATTAAAATGGAATATTCCTAGTATTTTTGTTTTTAGAATCATCTAATCTTAGAACATATCTTTTATATGATGCTAAAATTTGAAATATAGCATTTTCCCAAATATATTAATTATAAAACATTCTATGTTAGGATAATCTAGATTACATATTACTTAGAGAATATTCTATATTACATATATCACATATGGGATATTTTAGAGCATTATAAGGCAAGCTTTTATTAAGTTATACCACATCAGATTATTTTAGTCATTTGCTTAATTACTTGCTTTAGCCTTTTCTATGAAAATAGGATTTAAAAAAACAGTGTGTCCTGTTCTGTGGTTTGTTTCCTTTCCACTTATTATAGAGCTTTTTTGGGGATATACTCATTTCACTTTAGATAGCAGGTGATAATGTTGGAAACATTAATAATGGGTTGTTTCTGGGCATGACGGTGCACACCTGTAATCCTAACACTCAGGAGGCTGAAGCAGGAGGATTGCCAAGAGTTCCAGCTTGAACTACATAGTGAGACCCTGTCTCAAAAAAAAAAAAAAAATTGTTACCAAATAAATAGACTAGTTGAACGCTTATTAAAAAACTACATGCTCTGGATTTACATTGCTCTTTTTCCTTTTACATGACTCCCTGGTGGTACCAATTTAGTGTGTCTTGGCTCATCAGTTATTCAGTTGAAAGAAATTCAAACTTAGATTCCTGTGATCTGCCTAATTAAATGGTTAGGTCCTAGCTAATTTGCCCATTTGTTGCTTTAAGTGGCTGCCAGTTAATTGGTAGTCTTATTTAATCTTTCTTTGACATATATTATTATGTCATTATGGAATACTATCTTTTATTTCACATAATTTCACTAGTGCTTCTGGTAACTTTTTTAAAATTTCATTTTTAGTAGGTTTTTAAGGTTTTAGGAAAAAAAGTATTTTCAGGTATATAGTGCCGTATACTGTACGCCTTCATCCTGGATCTATGTATTTACATTTTGTTTAAGCCAGTATTCCCTCAGTATTAGTTGTCAGGTATCACTGTTCTTTCCAGAGCTTACCAGAGTGTGTTCAGTGCTTTGAGTTTGCTTAGTTACTTCAGAGAGATCTTCTTTGATGATATATTTAAAGCTGAGTGTTGTCACTATCGAAAAATGAACTCCTTCCAGATTTCTTGTCCAGAATGTCATTGTTGGATATGTCTGTACTGCCAGGAACATGCTGTTCTAAATTTATTAAAATTGGTTCAGACCTTAGTTTCTTTTTCTAATATAAAATAGGAATATAGAAATAATTGTTAGTATCATGGTAATTTATGAAACTTTTATGACAAAAATACAGTTTTATTAATAGGAAATAAATTTTGCATTTTTTTCTTTAAGTATTTTCTCTTGGTTTTTTTGTTTGTTTGTTTGTTTTTTTTGGTACCGGGAATTGAACTTGGGTCTTTGCACTTGCAAGGCAGGCCACCAAACCGCTGAGCTAAATCCCCGACCCAAGTATTTTCTCTTTTGGGAAAACTGATGAAAGTTCTGCATTCGAACAACAACAACAAAAAAGATACAACATAGGTTGTTTTTAGTAAGCTTCCAGGATACTTCATACTTTTTTTACCTGCCCTATTTTTTCTTTAATGATCGTTTCTTTGGATTGACCATCTCTTTTTTGGATGTGTGTGACCCTCTAGTATCTGATACCTAGCAGTCCTCTTTCCTGTAGAGCCTTCTTTGATGATTCTAGCATTTTTTTCTCTCTACTTTCTCTGAACTATTCAAGTTTTCATTTTTAGTCTCATAGTTTGTAGCACTTACATGTTTCATCAAATAAATTTTAATTTTGCTTTTTGAGAAATCACTTCCTTGTGTTTTGACCTCCTTCCAGAAATATACTGTGGCATACACCTCATCTCAAATTTAAATCCCCTTACCAAAATGATGTTCTTATTTTGGAGAGATGAATTAAAAAATAATTTCTTTTTCCTTCAAGGTTCAGCACTTACAACAAAGGACATTCATGACCTTCAGACATACTAGGTTTGGAATAAATCTGGTTCAATGAGTTTCTTAGTAACCATACTCTTTTTTAAGCCAGGATGTCTCTCGTTTTTTTTTTTTTTTTTTTTTTTTTTTTTTTTTTTTTTGGTACCGGGGATTGAACTCAGGTCCTTGCACTTGTGAGGCAGGCAGCGGAACCACTGAGCTAAATCCCCAGCGGATAACCATACTCTTTTTAATGCTTAGCAAAGAAGGAAACAATTCAGAGCTTTTTGTGGGCATTGCTTGGAGACCTTCACTAGTAGCACAGTAGATTGAGAAAGACCACAGACTGGAGTCAGGTTGCGTGGGCTGTGATTTGAATTCATTTCTTGTCACCTTGTGACTACCTCAGAGTCTTAGTCTGTGAAATAAGGATGGATAACCATACTCTTTTTAATGCTTAGCAAAGAAGGAAACAATTCAGAGCTTTTTGTGGGCATTGCTTGGAGACCTTCACTAGTAGCACAGTAGATTGAGAAAGACCACAGACTGGAGTCAGGTTGCGTGGGCTGTGATTTGAATTCATTTCTTGTCACCTTGTGACTACCTCAGAGTCTTAGTCTGTGAAATAAGGATGATCCTAATACTTAGCCAGTCATTCATTATGAGGCATAATTGATATTATGTATTTATACACATACTATTTAAAAGAGTTTTTGGAACTTTGGAAGTTCTTTATTATCTCCTTTAGTAGTATTGGGACAGCCTGTGTGAACTGGACTTTCTGAGAACTATTTTTATGTTGGGCTTGTCTTAGTTGTGGAGGCAGAAGACTTGTGATCAGAAGGTAAGGATTTGAACTTGGGCTCCATCATTTGCTAGTTCTGGGACTCAGGGTAGCTAATACTTATGCTGCATTTTGTACCCTGCCAACCTGGAGAGATTGTTTTCAGATTTGAAAAGAAAGAGTACATATGAAAGTACTTCATAAACTGTTAAGTGCTAAATAAATATGAATACTGAAACCATTGGCCATTCATTAATGAGACTGTGAATGCCTATAGTGAAGACCTGTGTCTAATTTTTAAAGTACCTGAATCCAGGAGCAGAGATGATAAATTTGTCATTTTGTTTGAGAATAGGAAGTTTTTTAGGGTCTAAAATTTACTACCAGGTATATATGCTTATTTTTCAATTGCACACATTGATTTCATAATAAAGTTATATAACATGTTTAGGTGGGAAATATTGTAATAGCTGACAATATTTTTATTTTCAGGTTTGAAAATACAATGGCAGGAAACAGCCTTGTTCTACCCATTGTTCTGTGGGGCCGCAAAGCACCAACACATTGCATCTCAACAGTACTTTTAACAGATGATGGGGCCACAATCATAACAGGATGCCACGATGGACAGATATGTCTCTGGGATCTCTCAGTAGAATTGGAAGTGAGTATTTGAAATGTCTCATGTACATTTAAATATAAGAGGATAAGGGCCATAGATGTAGCTTAGTGGCGCTGTACCTGCCTGGCAAGATGAGGTCCTGAGTTCTATGCCTGGTACCAAAAAAAGAGGCTACTTGTTGGAAATTTATACATGGGAGGCTGGAGATGTAGCTCAATTCTAGAGCCGTCCTAGCACATGCAAGACTCTGGGTTTGACTCCCAGTACTGGAAAAAAAACAGTTATGCAGAATAATACTTGGGTTATAATATATAATATGTTTTGATTAAAATCCATAATATGCACATTGGCTACATTATTCATCAGAATTCATATCTTACAATTCTCAAAAGCGTAGTATGTACCTTGAGTGGTTTAATATTTGTTCCATTTAGAATATTTCAAAAGATTGTGACCCATTTCATTCTTCAGGAGGTTTCCAAAACATTATTAAAAATAGTTTAAAGCCAGAAAAAAACAACAAAACAAACAAACAAAAAAAGGCTGGGGATTTAGCTCAGTGGTTCTGCCGCCTGCCTGGCAAGCATGAGGACCCAAGTTCGATCCCCAGTACCAAAAAATAAAAAAATAGTTTAAAGCATCAATACTTTCTAATGTAAATGCTTTGAAGTGGGAAAACATTTTATAAAAGGTAAATTTTATTGTATTGATTTTTACAATCCTATGTATTTATTGTCATTCATTATTACAATGGAGTACTCTGTAGTCTGCTTTCAGGCTCCTCAGTGGATAAGGTGAGGAGAATATGAGTTGGAGACATGCATGCACACACACACAGACACGCACACACACACACACACACACACACACACACACACACACACACACACATATTGATACCTCCAATTCCAGTATAGTACATAGGATTTATTCTGGTTTTCTTTCTATATTTGTAACTCCTGTCTTTGACAGCAATTCCTAGGAATTTTCTGTAAAAGAAAACAGAAAATGGAAAGATAGGTGGTATGGAATATTGGAATATGGGTCAAAAAAGTTTTTCTTAACACATTTTTTTGGTAATAGCCTTATTGAGATATAATTAACATATCATGTAATTCACTACCTTAAAAGTATAAATTTTAACATTTTTTCAGTATATTTATAGAGCTGTGCAGTCATCACCAGTCAATTTTAGAATTTTTTCATCACCTCAGAAATACACTTGTCCCCTTTAACTGTCCCCCCAATATTCCCATTCTCCTTAGGCATCCAATAATCTATTTTTTTGTCTATTTCTTTGACTACTCTGGACATATCATATAATGGAATCATATGAGGCAGTATGTAAATTTTTTTTAATGGCTTGTTTTTTCCAATTAACATAATGTTTTCTATTTAAAAATTTTTTTGATCCTTTGAGACAGGGTGTCACTATGGAGTTAGGGTTGGCCTTGAACTCACTAGTAGCCCAGGATGCCCTTGAAGTCGGCCTCAGCCTCCCAGTGCAGGATTGCAGGTGTGCACCACCATGCTTAGCTCCCTTTAGCTATTTTAAAATTGTGCTATTTGTCTTCTTAAAAAAATTGAATTATAAGAATTCTTTATATATCTTAAATAAAAATCCCCTATCAGCTACATGATTTGCAGATATTTTCAACCCGTTTATGGGTTGTCTTTTAACTTTTTTGATTGTATTCTTTGAAGCACAGACTATTTTAATTTTAGGAAGTCTATTTTTTCTTTATTGTGATTTTGTTGTCATATTTAAGAAATAGTTAGGGCCGGGGTTTTAGCTCAGTGGTTCTTCCACCTGCCTCGCAAGTGCAAGGTCCTGAGTTCGATCCCCGGTAACAAAAAAAAGGAAGAGCAAGAAATTGTTGTAAATTTAAGGTCATGAAGATTTCTCCTTGTATTGTTTTCCTGGTAGTCATATAGTTGTACCTTCTACATTTAAGTCTTTGTTTCGTATTATTTTTTATCTGTAATAAGATATAGAACCCTGACTACATTCACTTACATGTGTCCTTCCAAGTGTTTCAGCACCTTTTGTTACAAAGATTGTTCAGGATGGTACTGGTATAATTGGGAAAAATCAGTTAAATACAGATACATGCATGCGTTTTTCTATGAGTTCTCAAATTTATTTCATTATTCTATATGTGTATCCTTGATTTCCATTTATTTTTGTTGAGTATTGACATTGGAACTGTGTATTCTTTAGCTTGGACTTTGTCTTAGTCACTTTCCTTGTCACTAAGACACGATACCCAACTCCCACAAATTAAAGGAGTTTATTTTGGCTCACGTTTTCAGTCCATAGTAGTCTGGCTCCAGAGCAGGAAGGCCATGGTGGAAGGGTCTGGTGGAGGACAGCTGCTCCTGTTCTGATTGTTAGGAAGCAGAGAGAAGTGATGAGCCTGGGAGGGAGATATGATGGTTTATCCTAGATCACATGCCCCTGTGACTCACTTCTTCTGATCAGACCCCACCTCTTTTTTGGTTTTTTTTGACAGGGTCTCACTATGTACTTGAGACTGACCTGGAACTCACTAGGTAGCCCAGGCTGGTCTTGATCGCCACAGCGATCCTCCTGCCTCAGCCTCCTTAGTGCTGGGATTATAGGCATGTGCCACCACACCCAGCCTATACCCCACCTCTTAACAGTAAGTAGGCTATAGCATCCCCATAATGCAGTCACCTTCCAAATACACGAGGCTTTGGGGGCCATTTTATTATTATTAATTTCATTTTAATTATTTATTTATTTTTTTTGAGACAGGATCTTGCTCTTTAGCTCAGGCTGGCCTTGAACTCTCAGCAGTCCTTCTGTCTCAGCCTCCCAGTGCTGGGATTACAGCACTGGAATTACATGTGCCATCATGCTTGGCTGGAGGCCATTTTAGATTCAAACTTTGACACGTGTGTTTCAGGAGTATTTTGGCTTTTCACCCAGGGTCACTCAAATTCTCATTCAAATCTTAGAATCAGCTTGTCAATTTCTGCAAAGAAGCCAGTTGGGTTTTTGATAGGGAATGTACTGAATCTCTGGATCAATTTGGGGAAGTATTGCCATATTAAGTTTCCTGATATTGAACAGAGAATGTGATTTCCATTTATTTAGATCTGCAGTTTTTATACTTGATCTTAGCCAAAAAGCTGAGAAGCGATGAATCTGCAGTTTTTAAAACAATATTTTGACCAGGCATGGTGGCTCACACCTGTAATCCAGCACTTGGGAGGCTGAGGCAGGAGGATCGTCACAGATTCAAGGCCAGCCTGGGCTATGCAGTGAGTTCAAGTACAGCCTGAACTACATACTGAGACCCTGTCTTACCCCTCCCAACCCAATATTTTGTAGTTTTCAAAGTATAGGTTTTGTATTTCTTTAAATATATTTCTAAGAATTTAATGCTTTGAATCAGTAACAAGTGGAATTATTCATTTGATCTCATTTCCAGATCATTGAGGTGATAGAAATACAGTTGACTTTTGTTCACTGAACTTGTATCTCACAACCTTCCTGAATTTATTAGTTTTAATGTTTTAGTAGGTTCCTTAGGCTTTTCTATATAAAAGATAATCTCATTCTTAGATAGTGATAGTTTTACTTCTTTCTTTCTTTCCAATCTGAATGCCTTTTATGTCCCCACCCCAGACTGTCCAGGATAGAACATCTAGTGTGATATTTAATAGATACCACGAGAGTGGACATCTTTGTTTTGTTCCTGATCTTCAACACAAACTATCCCCACGGCATATCCAGGTTTTGATTAGAGCAAGAAGCTAGAAAGCAGTATTCAGAAATGAGGTTTTTGCTGATCATTGTTGTTGTGTTCTGAGGGAGCACAGAAGAAGAATTGGGAGGACATATGATTGGGTCACATTATTGCCATTTGAGTTCTAGACATTTTTAGGCATTTGGGTTACAAAGATAAGCATAGTGTATTTCTCATACTTAAAAAACTCGGCAAAATGAAATAAAAAAAAACTGGAAAAAATGATACCAAAAACTTCAGTATGTAAAGGCTAGGCATACAAGTTGGAAGTAACTGGAAATCCTAATAGGTCTTTGGGATTGGTAAGAAATGTGAATCATCAGTGTACTGTTGAAGGAGGAAGACTGCAGCACATTATCCTGGGATTATTACAAGCAGCGAGACTGAGCTGGGACACCTCAGAACAGTTGTTTCACTGGATTTTTTTTTTTTTTTTTTGGTACCAGGGATCGAACTCGGGACCTTGCGCTTGTGAGGTAGGTGGCAGAACCACTGAGCCGAATCCCTGGCCCTTCATGGGATTTTTTTGCATGGATTTCTTTAGAATGTTCTATTTAAGTTCAAGTCATAGGGACCAAAATGACAGGAGAAAAGTGGAAAGTGGAATGGGGATTAGGAATCATAAAACGTTTGCAAGATATTAAAGGAATCTGTTTACTCAGAAGAAAAGAAAAGGCTACAAAAATGCACAGCCTTTTGGTATATATGCTGGGTCCTCTTAAGAACCATGCTTTCTAGTAGCTATCTGTACCTATTGACATTCAGAGGGACTGTGTATTGCTGTGAGAGGATCACAGTGTTAGCTGGAACTTTTGTCATTTGTATCTTGGTCTCCTTTTGTCTGTGAAAAAGGGCAGAAGCTTGGCTTAATCCCATGATGGCAATGAAATGTGTGAGAGAAATTGGAGAAGCAGTAATTTAGTGAGTCTCTAGAGAGCTGATAAGTCTAAAGATTTAAATATTGTATATTACATGCGATATTTATTAAGCTTCTATTACCTCTAAAGCTACAATATGAGACTCATTCCCATCTTCATGAAGCTTTCATTTGAGTAGGGGAAAGACCTATGAAGAGAATAGAACAGTTGATGACATTTGGTGAAAAAAGTAAAATTTTAGGATAAAGCTCACCCTTTGGTGTAGGACAAGCATGGATTGAGTCCAATCCAATATCTAGCAATGTAACTTTTGAGTGATTTACCTAACTCTCTTGTGCTTAGGTTTAAAAGAGGCTACTATACAGGACTGTATTAAGTATTAGATGAAAGAATGTATATTAGGAAGTTATTACATTGCTTTCACATACTGGTAGTGAGAGTTTAATTCATGAATGGGAATTACAGCATCTCAGGCACTAGGAGAAAAAAGCTAAAGAGAATTACCAAGAGGAGTGATGAATGATACTGATTGACTTCAAGGTCCTAGATTGGATTAGTGTTACAGTTTACTCTTAAGAACCTGTACAACCCATCTTTTGTTCTTGTATGACCAGCAATTAATTGATATCTGTTGCCTCTGAACTGTGGTTTATGAAGGAGAATTATCTTTATATGAATTTTTCTACATTATTTTATGGTACTCTTTGTTCTGATTAGATACAAAATGTCTCATTTCTATGATAGCAAAATTTAAATCTTTATGGAACAAGGTGGATATAAGTAAAAGCATACAAGTAACAGTATACCGTACATTTTTTTCTTTGATCATAATATTTAGTTCCTCTTGATGTTTCTTTTTTGTTCTTTGCTTTCTTTTTCCCTTCCTCCCACCCTCTTTTCTTCTCCTTTTTGCGACAGGGTCTCACTACGTTCCCCAGACTTGTTAAAAGCAATTCTCCTGCCTCAACCTCCCTAGGAATGAAGGAATATACCACTGCACCTGGTCCCTCTGGACATTTCTTTCCTTTTTTTGGTACCGGGGATTGAACTCAGGTCCTTGTGCTTGCGAGGCAGGCGCCAAACCACTGAGCTGAATCCCCAGCCCCTGCTTTGGACATTTGTTGATGTTAGATGTTATAGTTGTGGCCAGGCATGGTGGCACATGCCTCTAATCCCAGCTCTGTGGGAGGTGAGGCAGGAAGACTGCAAGAGTAAGCCTAGCCCAAGCAATTTAATGACTTAGCAAGACACTCACTTAAAATGAAAAATAAAAAGAGCTGGGGATGTAACTCAATGAGAGGCCCTGGATTCAATTCCCACTACTACCACCCCCTCCCATTGTAGTTGTACCTTTTGCAATAACAAAAAAATGAAATACTAGGAATCAATCTAATGAAGTAAAAGACCTTTACATTGAAAACTACAGTACCCTGAAAAAGGAGATCATAGAGGATTATCAGACGATGGAAGGATATCTCTTGTTTTTGGGTAGTAAAAATGGCCATATAGTGAAAATGACCATACTTACAAAATTAGTATACAGATTTAATGCAATTCCTGTCGAAATCCCAGCAACATATCTCACAGTATTAGAGAAAACCATTTTAAAATTCATTTGTAACCAGAAGAGATCTAGAATAGCAAAAGGCAATTCTGAGCAGTGAAGGCTAGAAATTACACAACACACCTACTGTGATAAAAACAGCATGGTCTGGCAAAAACAAAAACCTCCCAAAAAACAGACCTGAAGATCAGTGAAACACACTAAAAGATGCAGAAACAACCCCAAACATTCATCCACCTTATCTTTGATAAAGGAACCAAACATGTCCACTGGAAGGAGGATAGCCTCTTTAGTAAATGGTGCCAGAAAAACTGGCTTTCTCTATGCCAAAGACTAAAACTAAACCCATATCTCTCACCATGCACTAAACAAATCAAAATGGGTCAAAGATCTAAATATTGAAACAGAAACATTAAATCTGCTGGAAGAGAGAATAGGGAGAATTCTTGAGGACACAGAGGTAGGCAAAGACTTCATGCACAAAACCCAGACTGCATGGGTAATAATACAAAGAGTCAACAAGTGGGATCTCACCTTATTACCTTATAAAAAAGCTTTAGCACTGCAAAAGAAATCACCAGTAGAATTGAGACAACCCACAGAGTGGGAAAAAATTCTTGCCAGTAATCTCTCAAAGGAATAATATCCAGAACATACAAAGAATTGAAAAAAGACAGCCCCCCAAATTTAAAGACGCAATCCAAACGTGGGCCCCTGAAATGAGTAGCCACTTCTCAGATGAAGAAGTATAAAGGGCAAATAAAAAATGCTCAACATCACTGTCCATTCGAGAGATGCACATTGAAACAACATAAGGGCTGGGAATTTAGGTCAGTGGTTCAGTGGTCTGCCTTGCAAGCACGAGGACCCGAGTTCAATCCCCAGTACCAAAAAAAAAAAAAAAAAAAAAAAACAAAAACAAAAAACAAAAAAAACATTGACATACCATTTCACTGTGGAAAGAATGTTAATATCAAGAAATCAATGAACAACAACTGCTGGAGGGGATGTGGGAAAAAAGGAAATTTTTTCCACTGTTGGTGGGAGTGTAGACTGGTGCAACCACTGTGGAAATCAGTGTGGAGATTCCTCACAAAACAAAGAGTAGAGGTCCAGTTTCACCCAGCTATTTCTCTTCTGGGTATCTTCCCAAAATAATTAAAAGGGTAGGGTAAGGGCGAAAAAATAAGAACCAAGATACATCATGTAAAGGTATAAGATCCTAATGATGAAAGTAACTGTATTATATACCTAAAATATACCAATAAACTTAATGGAAAAAAGCATTATATCACAGCAGTATATGCATACTCATGTTGATAGCAGCACATTTTGTAATAGTTAAATCTTGGAAATAGCCCAAATGCCCACTAACTGATGAATGTAAAAAAGATATGTTTTTAAAAATATATTGGAGTACTAGTCACCCATAAAGATGGATAAACTTGGGACATTTCTAAGTAAATGGATGCACCTTGAAACCATACTCTTAAGTGAAATAAATTGGACATACATGTGTAACGCTTAGAAAATGACCACTTCTCAGCGACATCCTTTAGGTGTAGCTAGTGTTTGGGTTTTGAGTCTGTTGCAAGATTCTATTTCAGTGTATTGAGGATGAGAAGTTACAGCCTTTTTTTTTTTGGTGGTATTGGGGTTCAAACTCAGGACCTTTCACTTGCAAGATAGGCATGGCACCACTGAGCTAAATCCCTGGCCCTACTGCCTATTTGGCCTAACTCCTGTGTCTTTAACACTGACTTACAGTATTGCTCCTGAGCCTTTGGCAGTTGCAGTCTTGGCATACCAGGAAGAGCAATTGATTAGAAGAATTATGTCACCTCGCTAAAGTAGTACAATCAACATTAACAGTAAAATCAAACACAGCTGAGAAAATGAAAAATTGTGGTAACTTTTAATTTACCACCTTTAACTGTATGAACTATATTTGTAGTTATATAATAAAATCTAAAATGAACCAGAAATTTGTATATAATACATATGCCCTCAATATGGCAATTTTACCCTCAGAGGAGATAATTTTAAAAGGGTTAGTGGAAAAAAAAAATAGAAACAATGTTTACATTCATGTAAAAACAAGAACAAACAAGCAAGAAAAGAAAACAAACCAGATAAAGATGAACAGCAGGAAAAGAGAAAAAAGAAAAAGAAAAAAAATGTCCACTTCTCGGAGTGTCTCTGCTGCCACATAGACTGAGTGGGCAGACGCAGCCCAGATCCATGTTGTTTAATCCCAGTAAGCCAGCTGTAGATTTATGATGGAGTAGTGGAGAATTCCAGCAAACCCATATCTTTAGTTCCACTGAAGTTCAGATTGGTTTCTGGCTGTGAGCCTAGAACCTGATTTGTTCAGCCTGAAACAGTCCCTGTATCTGCTTCCAGCTTAACTGGGCTCCTTTCTGGCCTGTACTGGGCCTTGACCAATTGCTCTCTTGGATGGCATCTGAACCCAGATAGCTCACTAGCCACTGCATCCACTTCTCCGTTCCACTTGTGTGTTTCCCCATGGGCTTCTCTTGGCTGCCACTATGCCTCTGCATGTTCAAGCTGCTCCTCCTACACAGTGAGTCATGGCTCAGGGAGAAAGCACCGCTTGCCACCTCCTCCTTCTGCATTGAGGTCTCTCTCTCTCTCTCTCAAAAAGAAAAATCAAATGGATTTATTAATAAAATGTGTCTGACCTTTTCACTTCTATCCCTCTTTCAACATATTGCCAGTTTTAACCAGAAGGGGGGTTTGGGGTTTTTTGTTTTTATTTTGTATTTCAAAATTATGAATTCTTATGTATTTTCTTTTTTTTTTCATTAAGTATATTGGTACTTTTTAGGTATCCAGTACAGTCACATTCATCATTGGGATCTTGTATCTTTATATTGTGTATCATGGATCTTATTTTTTCCCTATACCCCTGCCTTCCCTTCACCCACTGCACCCTTCCACTATTTACAAATACTTTGTTTCCATTTCTCATATTTTTTTTGTCTGCTTTCCTTTCCCCTACTCTTCCCACTTCCCCTACTCCTTTAAATCCTTTCTTCCTATTTCACATTATCAGTTACACAATTTGAACCATATTTACACTTTTAGTTTTCATACCAGAGAAGCTATTCAGTATTTACACATTTGTGTTGAGGTCTCTCTCTTTATTTTCCCTGTGTGCTTCACTTGTCACTTCACTTCCTTGCTGGGTCCCAGGGACCCACTTCACTCCTTCTTCTGTTGTTTATGTTGCTGTATTTCAACCTCTGGACATCAAATCTCACAAAGGCTGTCTCTCATCACTCTGCCATCTTCCAAGGGAAAAATTTTAAATTACACATTCAATTTCATATAAAATATAGAGGGCTATTCAGATTTTTCTTACCTTTGTTTTGTTTTGCTTTGGTTTTTTTGGTTGTTGCTTTTCTGGTGTGGAGAATCACGAACTATTTTGGTGCAGTCCTTATGTTAAAGATGGTAATTACATTTTCATAGACTGAAAGGAAACAACGGCATAGACAAATATGTAGTAGAGACTATATATGGCCTGAAAGACTTAAAGAATGGGTTTGCAGATCCTGATCTTAGTTGTCAGAATTTACTGGCATACAGTGTCTGTAATATTTCCCCCCCTTTTTTTTTGTACTGGGGATTGAACTCAGGACCTTGCGCTTGCAAGGTAGGTGTGGTGCCACTGAGCTAAATCCTCAACCCCATAAGGTTCCCCTATTATTTTAATATCTGTAAATTTATAGAGATGTCTCCTTTTTTGATATTGGTAATTTATATCTTCCCTCTTTTCTGTACAATTTTAACTAGAGTTTATCAATTTTATCAGTCTTTTCAAAGTGCCAGTTTAAGCTGGGTGTGTGTTGGCTTACATGTCATAATGCCAGTGCTCAGAAAACTGACGTAGGAAAGTTGCTGTGAGGCCAGCCTAGGCTACATAGTGGGGAAAACAAAACAAAACAAAACACCCAAACAAACAAAATACTGAAACTCACTTTAAAACTTTTTTGAGTATATCTAAGAGGAGACTTTATTCTAGGACTAGTTTTGTTGTGTACTCCTAAGGTGTAATCTTTCTGGAGTCTTTTTTCTGATGCCTCTAATGCAAACTCTCTGGTCTCTGGCCCTGTCAGCACTTGAATTCCTCTTGCTTTTGTATGAGCTCTCGGAATTTTACAGCTTCCAGCTTCCAAGCTATTATCTGTTAGGGCCTGGGAAAATGTAACTGTGTGCGCATGGCTTAGAATGAAGCATTAGACCCAAGGAAACCCTCATGCAAATTTCCATGCCTTTTTCTGGTGCAGCTACGTTTTATCGGTTCCTCTGACCTGGAGATTCAAGCTGCCATCTCTTCCCTAAACTTGGATCTCTGTCTCATCAGTGCAGTGCACTTTTGCCATTAGTCTAAGGCTCTCCCAGCTTCTATGTAGGTGGATTGGTTAAGGACCTTCAGAGTAAAGCCTGGTGATTATAGATTTCCCTTCATGTGTTACCCTGCCCTCAATATGTCACAGTCATTCCCAGCCTGTTGTCCAGTGTTTAGACACCATGAATCATCTATTTTTCCTTATTTTTTCTAGATTTTTATAGTGGAAGCAAAGTCCAGCTTTGATTATTCTATTGTGATTGAAAATGGAATGTTGTGGCAGTCATATACTTTGGAAATAAAACAGATTGGTGGATTTGATTTTGTGGAGGAAATTAAAGAATTGACCAAGAATGATTTTTCCCCCAGTGGAACAGTATTGAATCTCTGAATAGAGTTAGGGGTGGGATGCATGAGAAAACTTTCTAGGTCTAATCCACCATGAGCAGGGATTGAGTTGTTTTTTTTTTTTTTTTAACTATGCAAAGAGTGGCCAAGATGGATTTGATTTGAAATTCTTTTTTTAATAATCACATACCAAAATTATAGAACAGTTGCAGTAGTTTTTACTACAGAGTGTTTAATTTTGGACAGTTTGGCACTTCTAATTGAATTAAGACAAATTATTTGTAAAATTGACACCATAAAGTATGAAGGGGATTCAAAGACATTGGCCATATTCCATTTCTTAAATTATGTTTTGAGTGTATGGCCATTCAATTTAATCTTTATTTTATACAGGTTACAAATACTATTTGTATGTATTAAATACTGTAAAGTAACCTAAGGTTCCAAAGTAACCTGAACTAATATGCCATTTGGTACAAAGTCAAGCACTGATTGCTTGACTGTTTTAGAATTGTTATCCTTTCTGCTAGACATTATGTCTCTAAATCAGTGGTGTGTGAAGGTCATTCTTCTTGGCACATGACATTGATATCAGCATTTGGAAAGGGATCTGTCTTCTGTTTGCTGTGTTTGAGGCTGTGAAACTAGAGACTATTAAAATGCATTCAGATCAGTGGTTATTTTAAAAATGAGTGAGCTCAAATTGTGGTATTTTACATAGTAATTCATATTCTTAACTTGATTTCCTAATATAATCCTAGTGCTTAAGATTGCCTTGGTTTGAATCCTGGTCTGCCCTTCTCTATATAATATTGTTCAAGTAATGTCACTCCTACTGGCTTCATTCTGCCCTAGAACTACTTGGTATGGTGATGGTAAGCATTACATGGATTAGAGTTCACGCTTTGGCAGCTCTTAGTTTTTAGCATTCTGAGCAGTTTCTTCAAATATATATTATATATTTTATTGAATACTTAACAAGATTACTAATTGAAAGGTTAACTTTTTAATTTGGTACTTACACTGGCATGTTTTTACATTCTAGATTAATCCTCGTGCACTGCTGTTTGGCCACACAGCTTCAATCACTTGTCTGTCTAAAGCTTGTGCTTCTAGTGACAAACAGTATATTGTGAGTGCATCTGAAAGTGGGTAAGTATTGTTTTTTGTCAAGTTTCTCTTCTTTCCCCTGAATTTTTACATTTTAAAAATTATTTTTAATTGACATAAAAGATTCTACAAATTTATGGATTCCCATATGATGTTATATTTTCTTGCTTTTTTCCTTTTATATCTTTAAAACTAGTAGCAGTGTATGGTAAATAGGGAGTTTTAGTCCTTTTTTCTTTTGGTTTTTTTGATGCAGGGTCTTGCTATGTAGTTCAGACTAGCCTTGAACTCGCCATGTAGCCCAGACAGGCCTTGAACTCTCAACAACCCTCTTTCCTTAGCTTCCTGAGTTCTGGGATTACAAGCATGTGCCACAATGTCCGGATTTAATGTATTAGTTTTAATAGGTTAACTTTAAACCACTGTGACAAAGTTGAACAATGCTTTATAAATCAGATTCAAAGTTAGCTATTATTTGGCTTTACAGAGAGATGTGTCTCTGGGACGTGAATGATGGCAGATGTATTGAATTTACAAAGTTAGCCTGTACACATACTGGCATACAGGTTAGTATCTATTTCTGACTAAGTTAGCATGATTTATTACGACTATGTAATTTTAAAATATTTTAAAAAATTGAGCTTGTGTTTTTCTGTGAAAAATCCTGGGGAAGGGTAATGGGGCAAGAAGACTAGAATTGTTGTAAAAGTATTCTGCATGATATGAAGTATTCTGCATACAGTTGGGAAGGGCTATAAGATAGAAGAGACTAGTAGAGAAAAGTGCAGAGTGAGCCAATTACCAGTCACTTTTGCTGTTTAGGGATGTTCTGGTTACTTAGAGGAGAGCTCTTGTTAATCAGTTAATTGCTGTAACAAGTGCCTGAGATCATCAGCTTCTAAAGAGAAAAAGGTTTTACTTAGGCTCGTGGCTTTAGTGGTTCCAAGTTGTGATCAGGCAAACCAGTTGCTTTGGGCCTGTGCTGGAGGTGCCACATGGCAGTGGCGGGGAGTATGTGATGCCTCAGAACTGCTCACTTCAAGGTTGGAAACAGAAGAAAGGAAGAGGAAGAAACTGGGTGCCACAGTACTCCTCAAAGGCATGCTCACGATGACCTAAGGACTTCTCACTAGACCTCCAACACCTGAAGGCCCTGCTGCCTTCCAGTAGAGCCACTTAAGGTATTACTTCTTTAGCACATGGCCCTTTGATGTATACTAAGATCCAAACTACAACAGAACTCCATTACTGCTAGAGCGAGTGTACTAGATGTTAAAGAATGAATTCTTTCATGCCAAGGCTGTTATGCATCCTTCATTAGTAACATAAGTTGGCTTTTTTGATCCTGTCTTTTTTTATTGCTCATATAATTATCTTGTTCATTTTTTTTCCTCCTCTTCCTTCTCTTCATCTTTTTCTTGAGACAGGGTCTCACTGTGTAGTTCAGGCTGGCCTTGGACTCACTGTGCAGCCCAGGCTGGCCTCTTAACTCATGGCAGTCCTCCTGCCTTAGCCTCCCAAACACTGGGATTACAGGTATGAACCACCACACCTGGCTGGGCTCAGTTTTCAACAGTTTTACCAACTGTTTAGGAGAAATTACCATTTCATATACCTGGCTTAATTTCGCCGAAATTTGTACTTTCTGATATATATTCCTGCTCTTTTTTCTTCTTTAATGTACTTGTTTACTCTGTTGGGAAAATTGTATAGAGAAAGTATGATGAATTCTGTTCTCAATGGAAAAGGAAAAGGAGGGCTCAAACTTATTAAGTAAATACTACCTAGGATATTTTTGTAGTGCATTTCATGCAGTACTTCCTACACCCTTATAGATTAAATAGGAGTGTAGCATTGTTCAAAAAAGGATGCTGAGACCTAGAGGGAATGAAATGACTTGCCCAAGTCTCATAGTGAGTCACTCCTGGCCCCAGGGTCCCACATGGGATTTGTCTGACTGGGGACTGTGCTCTTTCTCTTATATCTTACTGCCTCCCTTAAAACAAACTTATAATTTATTAAGAAAGGAAACTTGCACTAACACAAATTAGAAGGCAGAGGAAATTATTTGTGCAGAGGCAGTAATTGGTATGTGATGTGGGTTTTTCATGACTGTCTCTTGCCCTGGCAAAGGCTTTTAAAGAATTACTTCATCAAAAGTTTTTAGAGCATGTGTGTTTTATTTAAAAGATATATGTTTTTATCATGTGACAAAACAACAAGGCTTGTAGAGAGAAAGGTAATTAAATGATAATTAACTTTATAATTTATTTTAATTAAAATTATATACAAATGTCTTATAATCATTGCTCATAATTATTTTGACTGTTAGGCAGTTTTGCTCTGTGGTTTAAAAACTTTTGGCTTACATATTAGGGAATATTACCTTTTTGTATTCAACATAATCAGATCTTGTATTATGCCTTCTGTATTTAGATTGGCAGTCATTTATTTCTCAATAGAAGGTGCTATTTTGCAGATTCACTAGTTTCAGGCAATTTCCTGTGTGATCCTTATTCTCTCAGGTCCAAAAGAGATTTTAAAAATTAATTTTAATTTTTTACATATATTCAGAGGTAATAGACTTTGCTGACACTGGTACCTACAGAAATCACAAGGGAATGCCAATTTATTAATTTACCATGTGGGAGAGGCATTTCTTTTTAATGTTTGAAAAACTTATTAGAACACTTTCTTTGCCAAAGTTAAAGTATCCTAGAAACTGAATTAGTATTCAGAAGATTGGGAGTAAGACTTTAAAACAAAAAGTGGGAGGTATTTAGTCAGATAATTGTAATAAAATATCCCTGCCCTCAATAGAGGCTTTTCTTTTGGCGCGGGGGTTGAAACAGGGTCTCCCTGTGTAGCTCAGGCTGGCCTTGAACTTGTGATGGTCCTCCTGCCTCAACCTCCTGAGGCTGCACACACAGGCGTGCAGCACAGGAGAGAGAGAGAGAGCTCTTTAGTGACTGTAGTGCAGGTTTTCCTCGGGTCCTTGCGCTTGCAAGGCAGGCTACTGAACCACTGAGCTAAATCCCCCTCTTCCTTTCCATTTTGACACATCCTCTACTTACATGGCTCAAGCCTGTCTACAACCACATCATTATATGTCAATGCCTGTTAGTCCCTGAGAACTTCTTTTGTTGTGTTTTTTCAGTCATCTTTCTGAGATCTCTAAGTGACCCTTGTGGTAGTCTTCATTTTGTTAGGTACCTCCCCATTCCTACACCTGGAGTTTTAGTGGAGTTACCTTATACATGTTAATGTGTTCCATGATAAATATCCATACTGTATATATGAAGTTTTACTTTTCCTTGTACAGGTGCTTCATAATTAAGAAAAGATTACAGTCCCCTCACACAGTGTTAAGCTCTGAGAATAGGACTAATGAATGTGGAGACAGCCTAGACCAGGATCTCCCAGTTATTACCCCTTTGTGGAGTGGTTGTAGCTTCACCCTCCTGTGCTTTACCTAGCTTGCCTTTATGTCATTCATTCAGTAACATAGGGACATCTTCACCCTCTGAAAATCCTCGTAGAGAAGAAGTAATTGTGAGGCTAAGGAAGGACATCTTGTGATAGGTTGTGTTGTTTGATAGTAGTCCTTTCTCTGCTCTTTGGTTGATGTAAAACTATCCTTCTGAGTAGTTCTTGGCATTAGTGAAATCACGTGAAATCACAGTTGGTTCTTCCTCTCTTTTCTATAAAGTGTAACACTATATTTACATAGTTATCTCATACTTTTGTCTGAAATAACACAGTTTAATCCGAATTTAATTTTGATTATAATTTTTTTTGGTGTTTTTTTGAGACAGGGTCTATCTGTGTAGTCCAGCCTTGCCTTGACCTCACTATGTAGCCTAGACTGGCATTGAACTCCCAACAATCGTCCTGCCTCAACTTCTTGAGTCCTGTGATTACAAGTGTGTGCTACCACACCCATCTAATTATAATATGTTTGAACATTAATCACTTTTTACTTCTAAATTTTATTTGGTAATAACTAGTAATTATAACCCTGATCTCATCTATTCCCATCATGTTTTTTGAGCCACTCAAGCTTCCCTTTTGATTTGTGAAGCTAATTTTATTCAGGTATTTTATTAATTAACTCAAAAGTCTTTTATAGTGCTGAAAGTGCATAGTCCAAGGCCTTGTGCATGTTAGTCAAGCATTCTACCACTAAGCTATATCCCTAGCCCTTAAAAGTTCCATTTTAGATTGTAGAGGTAGAGGTAAAAAGAATTAAGTATATGTGCTGCCGAAATGAACACTAAAAGAATTTTCATGAATTCTGCTCTAAAATAATTTAAAAGGGAAGATATGTTAGGAGAACATAGCTTTTGTTAGATATTTTAAAACATTCATGTAACTTGATATATACTACAAACATATGTACTATATAGTACTATCTGAAAATGTTACTGAAAGGGATTAGCATTTAGGAGAATATTATAGTAATCTTAATGAGTGTATATTAATCAAACATCTAAAGAACATTTAAAATTCTTTTTCATTTTAACATGAATTTAGTTCTACCAGTTCTCTGTTGGAAATCAGCGGGAAGGAAGGCTTTTATGCCATGGACATTACCCTGAAATCCTTGTTGTAGATGCGACCAGCCTTGAGGTATTATACTCCTTAGTATCGAAGATATCACCAGACTGGATTAGCTCCATGAGTATTATTCGATCCCACCGCACACAAGGTCAGTGTAATGTGCCCTTAAGGAAATTCAGCATCATAACTTATTGTTTAATTTACTTTGAAATTCTGTAATTTTGGTTATGTTTATATATTTAAGAAATAATGGTTCCAACAATTTACGATCTATCTCCTCCCTCTTAAAGGACTTTTTGATTCAATTGAGTTTTTTTTTTTTTTTTTTTTTTCTGTGTAGTTCAGGATGGCTTTGAACTCATTAGGTAGCCCAGGCAGGGTTTGAACTCCCAGTGATCCTCCTGCCTCAGCCTTCAGCTGCTGGGATGATAGGTGTCCATCACCCCACCTGCCTTAAAATTTAGAGTTAGATTATCTTTATTTTGTGGGATGAATCAGTAGCTGTAGGCAGTCAGCCTAAGTGAGTGACTTTCTGAGGTGGAGGAAGTGTCTCATAACCCCTGAGAGTATGATGGGAAGATCTTTCTCCTCGCTTGTGTATTTCTGGAGTCTTTTCTCACTTGCTAATGTTTCCATTTGTATGGACAAATGAAAAGGGAAGAGATTAAATTGAGTGGAAGTTCCTGAAAAATGTCTGCCACATAGTGGATAGTAAATACTATCTTTTTTTTTTTTTCATTTCATTGAAACCTTTCAGTTACAACCACAAGAGCAAACATGAAATTATTTAGGTAAAGAATGATATTTAATGTTGAGTATTGATTGTATATTCTAATCCTTTTGAGGGGCACTCTTATTCTCTCAGGTGGTTTCAGGTTTGTTTGCTTTTCTGTAGAGGCTGCGCACGAACTACCACCACTGTTGTCACCACCACGAGAACTTAGCTTACTGAATATTACAGTATCTGGCATCATGCTAAGCAGTAACCTATCATCAATTTTCAGAATCCTCATTGTGGTAGGTGCTGTTGTTCTCATAGTGATGGATTTTAGGGTGATTGAGTCTTTGCCCAAGAACACAGAGTAAGTGTCTGGTTGACTGGTGGCCAAATGGAGCAGAGTTACTACTTTAGCCTCTACGTTGTATTCCGTATAGTGAGAAACTGCTTCCCTTTGTTACCGCTTAAGACTGGAAATTAGCACATAGCTTTCCAGTCAGTAGTCACTCAGCAAATATTCATTGAGTGCTTACTATCTTTGAAGTACAGGGGATTGACCTATTTAAGAGACTCAAATTCTAATAAGGGAGAATGTTACTAAACAACAGGTACAGGTGCAAAGTATGACAGGTGGAGAAACAGTACAGAGAAGATGACAGTAAAGGGGCATGAGGACAGCAAGAAGGCTGCCTGAGCAGATCAAATCTGTTACACAATTTAGAAGCTGCAGAGGACTTTGTTGTGTGGTTATGGAGATCAGGATGTTTCTGGCAGAGCAAGTAATCCATCTGAGAGTACAAAAGCATTAAAAATAGTCTAGGGATCTGGGCATGGTGGTGCATGCCTGTAATCCCAGCAGTTGGGAGGCAGAGGCAGGAGGATTGCTGTAAATTCGAGACCAGCCTGGGCTACATAGTAAGTTCCAGGTCAGTCTCCACTACATAGTGTCTCAAAAAACTGAAACAAACAAAAATCTAGGGATGTGCATATGTGTGTAACCATAAATCATCTTCTGGGGCAAAAAAAGTGTGAGAGAAAAAGAGGCAGGATTTGAGGGTGGCAAAGTTGGCAGTGGAAACACAGATCATGAAGGCTTTGTCAGACAGAGGCTTAGACTTATCCATTCGGTCAGGGGTTGGTAGACATATACCGTAAAGGGCCAGATACTAAACATTTTAGGCTCTGCAGGTCATATGGTCTTTATTTCAACTCTTTAGTTCTGCTTTTGTGGCACAATAGTGGTCATAGACATTACACAAACAAAAGAACCCATATTCTAATGAAATTCTATTTACAAAAACAGCCAGTGAGCTGGCATCGACCCATAAGCAGTATTCTGGCTCCCACTGTAGATGATGAGCAGTCTGGGGCAAGAGTGCTCGAAGGGTTTTATTTTTGAAATTTATGTATATATGTATTTATTTATTTGTTGCCAGGGATTGAACTTGGGACCCTGTGCTTACGAGGCAGGCAGTGGCACCACTGAACTGAATCCCTGGCCCTCAAAGGGTTTTAAACTACACTTTGGTGGCATTGTAGAGAATGGTCTAGATGAGAGCAAGCTAGTTGGGAGGCTTTTTTAACAGGCTGGTCTGAAGCAGTGGGTTGTGGGAGGTCCATGGATATCTTCACTTGCCTCATTTCCTACAGGCTGTTCTTCAGAAGATTGGTTCTGAGGTTTGTTAATAGGTGTTAGTGAAAGAAGGAGGCTTTTGTTATCAATATATTTGGGAGAAGCTTGGTAAAATAAAACTTAAGTTGTTTTTGTTTTTTTTTTTTTTTAGTATGGGACCTTCACAGAGAGATTTTTCATTGCATATTGGAAAATTACTGCTTTATTCCTGAGCATAACAGTGCAAATAAGGTTCAGTTTAATTTTCTGGGCATTAGGAAACTCATTGCTAACATGTTGATGTCCAGTCTTAAGTTACAATCAGTACTTCCTGTGAAAGGGACAATTTCAGAGTCCAAGCAGTTTGCATGTTTTGAATTTCTGCACTCCATATACATTCATATTGTGGTTTAAGTGAAATAGAATATAATCTTAATGGAAAAATTTGTGTGGTCCATGCAATTCTAGATGTTATTGGTGTTTACGGTTACAGACTTATACTTTTTAATCTGCATTTATATTTTTATAGTCTATGGATATTTGAGAATTTTAGATACATTGGTATGTTACTGTTGCTTCCCTGTACAGGGGTTATGGAAGCGGTAATCAGTGCATTCCAGTGCCTTCTGTTGCCTAGGAAACCACTGTATGTGATATGATAAGGTTTTTTACTTAAAGACACTCACAATTCTATTTATTTATTTATTTATCTATCTATCTATTTATTTATTTATTTTTGGTACTGAGGATCGAACTCAGGTCCTTGTGCTCATGAGGCAGGCAGTGGAACCATTGAGCCAAATCCCTGGCCCTCACAATTCTTTCAAATAGCAGTAACACCTAAACTTAATTGTTTGGTGTATATACCAAGCATTATACCTGTCTTAATTTTCATAACAATCCATTAGGGTAGGTACTGTCATTATTCATTTATATTTGCTTCCAGATAAGCACATTGAAGTTAAGATACGTTGTTTAGCCACAGTCCAGTGGTTAGTGAAGAAAAATGGGATTTTGATTTTAACACATACCTCCCCACTCTGTAGCCTCATTTTCTTAAAGTTCACAGTGGTGCTGTGACTAGTCCCTGACCTGAAGCTTATGAATTGAGTTTTTATATCTTGCAGAATAGGAAGAACAATTGTATTTTCCCTTACACCGCAGCCATTAATACAGAAGACCTTTGTTACCTCTGAAGGTGTAGGGAGTTCATCATAGAAGCACACAGGCAATCAGTTGTGCAGCAGACACTAGCCAGGGGTCCTCAGTTTCAGTTCAGTTTTGATATAGCTTACCTGGACATAGTGTCAGATTCTGAGGACTCCATCCCTAAGACCATCCAAGCCCCTTAAATTCTACGAAAATCCAAGCCTCACATTTATGTGTGCCTCTCACTGACCAGCTGCAAGTCAGATGTCTCATTACCTCTTCCTTAAGTTCAATTAGTTGGCTCTAGTGATTTACAGAGCTTAAGGAGACACTTAGTTGACTAATTGAGAATATCAGAAAGGATACAGCTGAAGCGATGCATAGCGTGAGGTGGTATGGGGAAAGGGGCGTGCATGAAGGGAGCGCCCAGCCCCCCTCTGGATGTGCCACTTTCTAGGGTTCTCTATCTGTTCATCTGGCTAGAAACTCTCTGAATCCTGACTTTTGGGTTATTAGGGAACAGAACTTCTTATGAAAAAGGGGTCTTGTAATCTGCTATCAGACAAGATAGGTAAGAGAATTTACTATTATTACCTGTTCTGAGAAAGAGAAATCCTAGTTTTTGTAGCCTGCCTTTGAAAGGGAGTTGTGAGCTGGGAACTGTGGATGAAAACCAACAAATATATGTACCATAATATCACGCATGACTGTCTTTTGATTGATCAGAGAAAGGTGTAATATGCAATAAACTATTTGGAAGGCAGGCATAGTAGGAGAAGGAATAAATGCCTTGGAGAATTATGTGCCTTGGAGAAATAAAGTGAAATTGCTCATCCATAATAAATAATGAAAAGTTGAGAATTTTGAAAAGTAAACATCCTTTGTTACCATAGTAATGAAGGGCAGTTGAAATTCTCAAAAATTTGTTAAAATTTTTTAAAAATCAAGTTACTTGAAATAACTCCTTGAATACCAAATTATTGGTGATCTTTATTAACATATGTTTCAAAATCTGGCTTATATTTTGTGAAATAAGAAATTGTGTATTTGTTCTAATTGCAAAACCTGCCAATGTTTAATTTTGTGAGAGTGAACTATCTTAGTATTTAGAAAGAACATATGCTGTATTTTAACTGGGCTTTCTGTCCCTTCTTGGTTTAGAGGACACAGTGGTAGCACTTTCAGCCACAGGCATTTTGAAGGTGTGGATCGTTACCTCGGAAATAAGTGGCATGCAGGTGAGACAAATGAGATGGAGTGATTTGTCCTTTTTTATCCTATGTAGTCTGGAGTTTTAGTAATGAAAAGGGAAAGAAAGACCGTTCTTTTTTAATTAGTCTTATGGACACAGCATAAAAAGTTTCCTTTTATGCTGTGTGAGTGAGCTCGTTTTTCCACTTTTGATGGAGACTGCTTCATCGGGGTTATGGAATAGGGAAACATGTTGCACAAAATATGAAATAGAGAAACATAAAAGAGGTAGAGTTTTCTTTAACTGCTTTTAATTTAAAAATTCAAAGATAGTTTTCTCAAGAAAAAATAATACAGCAAAACAAAAAGTACGTAAAACCAGTGTTAGTCCTCTAATCTCAGTTCTATGAACCTGAATTCTTTTGTTATTTTTTTATCAGTAATAATTTTGTGATAATATTGATGCTACTGCTCACCTAGGAAAATTTTAGGGATTGAATCTAAGGGAAACTAGAAGAATTGATCAGGTTTTTTTAAAAAAATATTTTTGAATGGATTTTTGAAGCAGAGACTCCTATATAGTTCAAGCCGGCCTTTAACTCTGTAGATCAGGTTGGCCTTGATAATAGGTGTATGTCACCAAGCCTGGCTTAAATGTTTTTTGTTTGTTTGTTTTTAAACTGAAGCACATATAGCTACAGAAATTAGGATTATGCAGAATTTTATCATCTACCATTGCCAAGTGATAATACTGATCAAATCCTGGGCAGCTTTTCGGCAAATACCTATTTTTAGGGTATGTTTTTGCTCCTTTTTACTACTTTGGCTTTTACCTAAGGGGCAGAAATATACATATCAAATGATGGTTTTACTTCATGTTGGTGTCTTTATCATTCAGTGATAATTTTAATGGGCAATCGATCTATTCCTGAAGTTTTGCAAATCCTTTTCTTTTCAGGATACTGAGCCAATATTTGAGGAGGAATCTAAACCAATTTATTGCCAGAACTGTCAAAGCATCTCTTTTTGTGCATTCACGCAAAGGTCACTTTTGGTTGTTTGCTCCAAGTATTGGAGGGTAAGATGACTACATAAGTAAGAAGCTCTGTTTATAGATATTGGTTTCTCAGACTCCCAGGATAATCCTAAGCATGTGCTTGGTGCAAGACTTTCACCTTTTAGAATTAATGCCTGATTTTGATATTTATGAGGAGTTGAGACTTGGCTGTATTTAGTTGTCTTCTTTTAAATTTTTTGGAATGATTCAGTTAGCAGCTATATTTCATTGATATTAATTTCTGCTTTTTGTTACTGCTTTAGTTATTATCAGTACAATGTAAGCAATGGTAGTGACTTTTCTGCAGGTCGAACATTTATCTGTAGGGTGCTGTTAAACCTAATTGCCTTTTTTTTTCCTTTCTTGCTTCTTAGAGTTGGTAGAGTCTCTAGTACCTTAGAGCTAATCATATAATATTACTTTTACAGTGCCAGTCTTTTGCTATTTTTATAGATTTTACTTTTACAGACTGTTACTTTTTTATAATAGCACACTGGCCAGCATGTTTTGACCCCTTGCTCTGTGCCTAATTCTTTTCATACAGCTTTCCATGTATTATTTTCTTTAATCCTGGAAACTCTCTGAAGATACTTGTGTTATTTAATTCCACATAACAAATTACTCCAAAATTTGGCATATTAAAACAACAAACATGTATTATCATCCACTTTCATGGGTCAGGAATGTGGACCTAGCTTAGCCTGGCACTTCTGGTTCAGAGTCTCACAGACTGCAGTCAAGATGTCCACTGGGATTCTGATCTCATCTCCAGCCCAGCTCTGGGAGGATCCGCTTCCACGGTCCCTCACACAGTGCTGGGAAGGCCCCAGGTCCCACTCACTGACTCTTGGCTGTAGACTTTAGTTCCCTACCATGTGGACCTCTTCAAGGAGTAGTTCACAGCATAGGCACAGCCTTCCGTCAGAGTGAGCAGCAAGAGTTGCCTAACTTTGGAATTGACACCTCATCATTTGTCCCATGTTCTGTTCTCTAGAAATAGTAAAATCCAGTTTACATTCAAGGGAGGAGGGTGTGAATCCAGGAGTTGGGTAGCAGTGGGACTGTCTCAGAGGCTGCTTACACAGTAGGAATCGTTACCTTCCCCGTTTTGTAGATGAGACAGCTGAGGCCTAGAGGATATATAAATTGCCTCAAGTTATACAAACCGTGGTGAAGTTGCTGAGTTGTAACTCAGTCTGACTACTGCAGCTGCTCATTACATCTGTACTCGACCGCCTTGCAGTTAGACATGGAGTGGTTGGGTTTCCTTATCTTAGAACACAAGGGGATGGATCCAAGAGTAAAGGGACCGACTATAGCACAGCATTAACATTAGTCACTGCTACTGTTTTAGAATAAGATTAGAGAGAAAAAGTAGCAGCCACTTGGTCAGAGGGAGCTGTACAAGGTCTTTCCTTTGAGTTGATTTTTTTCATGGTCATGGTCTGGGAATCCTCACACATTCTAGGCAAACATTCTACCACTGACCTACGTTTATAATCCCTTTTGATTTAAAACACATGTACCTAGTAATTAAAAATAGTGCAAGAGAATACCATGAAATTGTGCCTCTGATACCTTGTTTCTCTCTGCTATTTCCCTTCCTAACCCCCTCCAGTGGCAAGATCTAGTTTGGTTTCTTGTATGTCCATTATGAGTGTTTTATAATTATATAATAATGGTCTTGTCTTCTAAAAAATGTGTATATAAGTGAAAAGGCAACCCACGTAATGAGAGAAGATACAGTGTAATAATAACTTGTCCAGTATTTATTTAAAAAAATCCCCTGCATATTAACCCAGTCGGAAATGGGATAAAAATACAACATAAAAGAGGGAATCCAGATGGCCAGTAAGGATGTGAGGGCGATCTGGCTGAGATATCTGTTACCCCGTTGATCACCAGGGTTGATTCAGCTGACCTGGCTGGCTAGGTGGGTGTCCCCTTCCTCCCTCACTGCTCCATGTGAGTCCCTCCCAAAGCTGTGCTCTTGGCTGAAGAGGAAGACTATCCCTGATAGAGAAGGACCATTTCCTTGGTCGAGGGTATAGGAGTAGCTCCATTCCTCTGCTAGAAACTCCAAACAAGCTCTCAAGATGGCCAGTAAATATATAGAAAGGCGTTCAGCTTTATAAACCATCAGATAAATGCATATGAAAACCAATACTGGGATAGTACTAGAACCCACTGGAATGATTTTTTTATTACAATAAAGAAGTTTTAATTTTTAATGTAATGAAATACCACCTTTTATAGTTTCTAAAACTTATGACATATTTTAAAAGTCCTTACCCCAAACTGAGTTTTTTTTTTTTTTTTTTTTTTTTTTGGGGTGGGGGGTGTAACAGCCTGCTACGTAGCCCAGGCTGGCCTTGAACTCTAAGTGATCCTCCTGTCCTCTCAGCCTCCCAAGTGCTGGGATTACAGGCGAGGGCCATGACACCTGACCACAGAACAGATTTAAAGAAAAATCCTTCATTTTTCTCGAGTAGTTATATTATTTCACCTTATGTGTGGTATTTATTTTATTTTGACTTTTGAGACATCTTACTATATAGTACAGGTTGGCCTTGAACTGACTATGTAGCCTAGGCTGGCGGTGATCCCCCTGCCTCAGCTTCCTCAGTGCTGGGAGTTACAGGCATGCAGCACCACCCCAGATGATTCTTTAAACTGAGTTTTATTTTTAATAAATTGTGAGATGTAAATTCATTTTTTTTTTTTTTTTTGGTACCAGGGATCGAACTCAGGACCTTGCACATGTGAGGCAGGTGGCAGAACCACTGAGCTAAATCCCCGGCCCTCAGTTTTATTTTTGTTACAGTCAGATGCCCTCATTTCTGATGCTATTTGCTGAATAATTCACTCATCTGTTTTGTGCCTTGTTAGTAGACAGTATTACTGGAATCTGTTTTTAGACTGACAATTTGTTTATGCATTTGTGTATTAATACAGTGCAATATTTTTTTTTACTTCCATAGCTTTATCACTTGTTTTAATAGATAATAGGGCTAGAGGGGAAATCTCCCTTTCTGAATTTTTCCTGAACTTTTCATGGAGATTGTGATTCTAAAGGGAATTTGTAGGATTTAGCTCTGTGGTTCTGCCGTCTGCCTCGCAAGGGCAAGATCCCAAATTTGATCTCCAGTGCAAAAATTAAATGAATGAATGAATGAATGAATGAGTGAATGAATAAAGGCACTTTGTAAACTCGGACCTGCCCTCCCAGTTTAAGGCCATGTAGAGTCAGTGCCCTCTGTGCTGTTGATCACAGTAACTTCATCTTTGTATGTAAGAGTAAATAAATAATAAAACAAAGTTTGTTAACTTCCTATTTGTAATACTGCAGAATATTGATGCAATAAGGGAAAGCAAGACAATTTCCTTTTTAATAAGGAAACAAGCTAATACAGAGTTTATGGTTAGAAATGTTACCAGAAATTGAAATAAAACAGGAGCTATAAAACTGTATTCTAGAAGATCATCCCCTTCTACTCGCCATTCTTTTTTTCTTTCTTTCCAGTTTTTATTTTTTATTAGTATTTGTTTATGGTACATAATAATCATATTCCTCCTGGTAAAATGGTACATATATACTCCACATCTTAATTCTATTTTTAATCTCCTTTCTCTCCCCTCTTCCCCCTCTCTCCATTTCTTGGTCCCCTTTCTTTTTGCAAAAGATGTGTCTATACCTATTAACTTTTATTGTATTTATTTATATTTTTGGTAGTGGGGATCGAACTTGGGACCTTGCACTTAAGAGACAAGTGTCCATACCACTGAGTTAAATCTCTGGCCCTATTCCTATTAGCTTTTATTTTGCTCTTTATATTTTGCATTTCTCATATAAGAGAAATATGATATTTAAGCTGGTGCATCTGATTTATTTCATTTAACATTATGGTCTTGTGGTACAGTCATTTTCCTATAAATGACTCAGTTTTATTTTTTTATATCAGAGTAGTACTCCATTATGTATAAGTGCCACTTTTTTTTTTTTTTTTTTTTTTTTGGTGCCAGGGGTTGAACTCTAGACATTATGCTTGTGAGGCAGGCAGCAGAACCACTGAGCTAAATCCCCAGCCCTGAATGCCACATTTAAAAATTTCATTTTACTTCCAAGATTTAGCTATTAAGAATTGTGCTGCTATAAACATGAGTGTGTTTGTCATTCTTTATGTAGTACTTCTTTGCTATACATAAAGGCCGTACATTTCCATTCCTGAGTGGGAGAATTTACCTGCTTCGCTTGTTATGGTTTCTTGCCTAATCATGGAGAGGCAGCACATGGCTGGAGCCGCACTTCTTTTATCCCTACTGAAGGTGTCTGTACCCCAGGTTCACTGACAAAATGTCTTTGTCTGTGACATCAAACTTTAATGCCTTGAGTTTTGTTCAGTGTATTTCTGAAAGTTTCTTTGTTTTTAGTTGAAATGTCACTGTACACTACTGTATCTTACTTAAATCACAGTAGCATCAAGTGGATTGTGAATTTCTTACTCCTTATAGGTGTTCGATGCTGGAGACTATTCCCTGTTGTGCTCTGGTCCTAGTGAAAATGGACAGACTTGGACTGGAGGTGACTTTGTATCAGCAGATAAAGTAATCATCTGGACTGAAAATGGACAAAGTTACATTTACAAACTGCCTGCCAGGTACGCAGTAAATAAGCAGTTAGAACTTTAATTAAAACATTCACTAGGTGTGACAGCATTTGAGACAGGAGGATCACTGTGAGCTTGAGGCCAGCCTGGACTACATAGTGAGACCTTGTCTCAAAAAACCAAAAAAGAAAAAACAAATTCAAGTTTGGTGTACAACTTCAAAATATGAAAACATAGAGTCCATATTTAATTTTTGTTCAAGAACTTAAAACTTCTCTGGGCCAGGGATTTAGCTCAGTGGTTCTGCTGCCTGCCTCGCAAGCACAAGGACTCGAGTTCGATCCCCGGTACAAAAAAAAAGAACTTAAAACTTCTTAGATTTATAATTCTAATTTAACTTTTAAGTCCAAAAATCTGGTGGATTTTTCTATTTGAAGAAGAATATTTTTATAACATTATTTTAAAAAATCCCAGCCTGAACTACAGGCTGAAACCCTGTCTCAAAAATTAAATAAAAACAAAAAAATTATATCTTTAATCGTTGTCTAGAAGCCTTGTTATCATAGGGAATGATACAATTTTTGATGTCAGTATTTTAAGTGACTGTTGTATTTTTCTATTTTCAGTTGCCTTCCAGCTAGCGATTCTTTCCGTAGTGATGTGGGGAAAGCAGTTGAAAATTTAATACCTCCAGTACAATATAGCCTCTTGGATCGGAAAGATAAAGAGGTAAAATTCTTTAGGTATCATTTATAATTGATAGTTACATTGAAAGTTTTTCACAGCTGTCTATTTGTGTCTTTTGGTGGCTAAGCACTTGAAAGATTCAATACAGTTCAAGGGCCCTGTGTTAGATATTATAGAACATTTTGATGTGGTCAATTATAAGCACATTTTAAACTTTGCTTATTTTAAAATACACAATACACCTGTAAAATAGCATTCACTTTTCCTTAACAGTACAAGTGATCTTATGCTGGTTACATGTTGGAAATGACTATTGTTAAGATTCCTATTGACATTGTAAGTTTATTTTACACTCCATAAAATTAAAACATGTCAGTTTCATGAGGGCAAAGATTAGCATAGAATGATTTTATTGTTTATAATTTCAGTAGGTCAGTGCAGTATTCCCAAAGCCATATGATGATTTAAATAATTACATATTAGAAATGAAGAAAAAACAATTTTTCTCTATGAAAATAAAAATCTATTATTTTCAAGCAACCTGCTGATATCTCTTTGAAGTTGAAATGGAACAGAACTTAGTACTGGATTTTCAATTCTATATTCTTTTTTTTGGGGGGTACTGGTTATGGAACTCAGGCCCTTGTGTTTTTGAGGCAGGTGGCAGAACCACTGAGCCAAAGCCCTGGCCCTATATTCTCTTAACAGTAAGAAAGAGGCTTTGGCTTTGGAAGTTAATTTCTGTGCCGGTATCCTGGGTTTCCTGGCTTTATCATTTGAACATTATGTCTCATCTTTATGGAGAAGGACGGTGAAGAGAAGGAAATTTTTCCATGAATGTTTTGAATATACAGAATTTCTCTCTTTAGGTAGTTAGGATCCTCTATAACCTATCAGTTTTTTACATTCTTAAACTTTTACTTACTGCTGTCTAACTTATACAGTCACTTCCAGTTAAGTGAAGAGACATTGGCTTCTATAAAAAACCCTACAGAAGGGTATGGTGGTACATGTCTGTAATCCCAGCTGAGGCAGAAGGAGTTCGAGGCCAGCCTGAATTATATAGTTAGACCCTGCTTCAAAAAAACCAGCCACCTAAACAACAACACAGAACCCTACAAAAACAAAACAAAACTAACATATATCATTTTCCTTCAAATATGAGCTCCTTAATACATTTTAAATTAAAATTATGTATTATGTGGTATAAAATACTTATTTTGTTGAATTATGGCATATCATCACAGCTGCTATGGCAACTTCTTGTTAAGTGTATATATCAATTAGAATTTCAGTATTTAGTTGGTCATGGTGGAGGATGTCTAATACCAGCACTCTAGGAGGCTAAGGCAGGAAGATTGCAATTTTGAGGCCAAACTAGACAGCTTAGGGACTTAATGAGATCTGTCTCAAGTATAAAATAAAAGGGGAGGGGCCTGAAGACGTAGGTCAATGTGAAGGATCTGGGTTCAACACACCAAAAAAGCCAAAATGAAGCAATTGCTTAATATATCTAGTTTCTAGAGGTTAGTGCCTTCTATGAAACAACTAATATGAAGTATAATAACTAGATGATTTGTTTTCTATAATTTACGAAACTAAAAGCTATTATTATTATTTTTCAGACTTAGATTCTGTACTTTAATATTTTAAGATTTGTGAATTAATACTCTCAAATTTAATTTTAGGAGTTTACTACTATTTAAGATTGGTAAATAACTGATCTCACCAAAAGTAGAAGATCTTAAGCTGAAAAATTTATTTTAAAAATGGAAATATACATAAAGCACTTATGATGGGTTTTCTTCCTAATAGTTTGTAGCTGTCTTACCAGGCTAGGTTCAGACTAGTTTTGTAAATGTGACCAAATGAAATAGCATATTTGTAAATATGTTATTAGTTGAAAATATACTCATTAGAAAATGGAGTCCCCTATTATGTAAGCATGGCAGTTTAATTTTGCTTGTTCTTAGTGACTAATCAACAGTGAGTGAAAAAGCTAGGATTAGTGAGCGAGCGCTCCTCTTTAGCTTTCAGACCAAATATTTATTGGTGCATTTCAGATATACATGATGATAACATTGATCATAGGGATCAATGCATGATATATCTTGATTCTTCTTTATCCCTCTCCCCCAACCAGTACTCTTTTGTGACTTTGTAAGTAGAGATATTTTTATTTGGTTAAAAAGTAGCATATTTCTGTACTAATTATTTAATAATAAGCAATTAAATAAGTTGTCCTATGGCTAGTAACCATTTTTTATAAAGCAGAGAAAAAGTGTAAATACTAATTTTAAAGAAAGGCTATAAATACAGTTTTCATTTTTTTGAATGTTATACTAGGTTTGAATATTAGTTGATGTGCATATTAATACTACACAGTTATATTAAAATAGTGTGGAAGAATCACACTACTCATACTTTTAAAAATTCGGTGCTGAGGCAAAGTACCTAACATCTGTATTTAAAAAAATGTTAATGTGTGAAATATTTTAAGGATATATATATAAAGATATTTGAAATTTTTTTTTGGCAGTTGCTAATTTGTCCTCCCATGACTCGGTTCTTCTATGGATGCAAGGAATATTTCCATAAACTATTAATTCAGGGTGATTCTTCTGGAAGATTAAATATTTGGAACATATCAGATATAGCTGATAAACAGGAAGGTGAAGAAGGTAATAGTAAATCATGTGCAACAATCGATTAATTTTAGCATCTTAAATGTTAGTCATTGAATAACAAATTCATAATGTTTATTTATAATTTTCTTCTAAGCATTATGTCTGATAAAAGTGATTTTTTTATGTATTACTGAATTAATCAACATTATTATACTGTTTTGAATTTTTAACATGTATAAATGTTTTTCTTTTAAACAAAATGAAATCTCTACAGGGCTGAAAATGACAACTTCCATTAGTTTGCAAGAGGCATTTGATAAACTGAATCCTTGTCCTGCTGGAATTATAGATCAGCTGAGTGTGATTCCCAATAGTAATGATCCTCTAAAAGTAACTGCAAGTGTGTACATACCAGCACATGGACGACTCGTTTGTGGCCGTGAAGATGGAAGCATAATTATTGTACCTGCCACACAGACAGCCATAGTTCAGCTGTTGCAAGGGGAACACATGCTCAGAAGAGGTACACCAAACATCTGCCCATATGAAGTGTTTTGAGAACTCTGGGACCCCTACTGTTTGTCTTTAGCAAGCAAAATCAGTGTAATTGTTAGTTGGCTATGTAGTTGATAGAGTTTAATGTACAAATAAAATATTAAGTGCCTGTTATTTAGATAAATACCTGTCATGACATACCTTACAGAGACATACAGTTTATTGATTTATTAGTTATTTCTATGATTACTAGGTTTATTATCAGTAACACTGATAATCTTGTATAACAGTGCTGTCTGGTAGAAATATAATGTAATCCATATATGTAATTTTCTAATAGCCATATTCAAAAGTAAAACAATTAAATTAACTATAGTACTATATTTTATATAACCCAATGTTCTCAATTATCATTTTGACTTGTAATCAATATGAAAATTATTAGTGCAATATTGTACATTACTTTTTTGTACTAATTCTTTAAAATTTCATAACTATTTGACATTTGCAGCATATACGAATCTCCATTTCAAGGGCTCCGTAGTCTCCATAGTAAATAGTTGCTACTGTATAGGGCACACAGTTTTAGAAGATAAAATTGGAAGTTTTATCTGTGATAAAATATATAGCTCTTTTGATATTTCATGTTTATGTTTACTTGTTGAAACTTTTTAAGACTTTATCTTTCCCATTTTAAATCTAAAACCTCATTCACAGGTTGGCCACCTCACAGAACACTTCGTGGTCATCGGAACAAAGTCACATGTTTGCTATATCCTCATCAGGTCTCAGCTCGCTATGACCAGAGATATCTGATATCTGGAGGTGTGGACTTTTCGGTCATAATTTGGGACATATTTTCTGGAGAAATGAAACATATCTTCTGTGTTCATGGTGGTGAGATTACTCAACTTCTAGTTCCACCTGAAAACTGTAGTGTAAGTCGATTTATATAAAAGATTATTTCATTATGGTAAAGCTAGATTATGTTGCTCTTAGGCATATAAAAGCAATGGAAAGTAACTTAAAATATAAAAAGAGAATTAAGTAAACTTTCAATTTTAATTTTAAAATAATGGTGGCATAGCCGGGGATTTAGCTCATTGGTACTGTCACCTGCCTCACAAGTAAGTACAAGGACCTGAGTTCGATCCCTGGTACAAAATAATTAATAATAATAATAATAATAATAATAATAGCATAATTGTTAGACAATGTTATTAAGGACATAGAAATAGAAGATGGATATAATGTTTTTTTTTTTTCCTGTTAATTCATTTCTAAATGGTATAGTGTGTCCTTGAAACATAATAAATAGCAGTTGAAGGGCCAGGGATTTAGCTCAGTTGTTCCACCACTTGCCTTGTAAGCGCAAGGTCCTGAGTTCAATCCCCAGTACCAAAAAAAAAAAACCCAAAACAAAACCATAACAACAAAATAATAGCAGTTGAAGTATATATATTTAATGAAATTTTTTTTGTTGTTGTTGTTTAAAATAATTTAAATATTCCCAAAGACATTCTACATTTTTTTTGCTACCTCAGCAGAAAATGAGCATGTGCTTTGGTAGAGGCAAAATCCTTGTCAATACTTGTCAGTAAAGTTCATTTAAGTAAATAATTATTTTGACAAGGTCAAAAGAAAAGATGTTCTAAAACAGATTTGTTTTAAAATTCCTTAGACCATGGTTTAGAATGTACAATGTAGATGATTTCTTCTTTCATATTTTATAGTCACACCGTGTCCTAAAATATATAAAATTGTTAAGAAAATGAACTAAATAAAATAGTTCCTAGCTCAAGTAATCAATGAAGAAAAAATAAATTCCTATCAACTAGATGGTAGACTAGATGCCTCAGGTGGTAATGAACTCGAGAGACTTTTCCCTCTTCTAACTCCACCTCCATGTCCCGAGACAGTTATGATGTACTTTTCCTGTACTGTAGGGGTTTCCTTAAGCACCTTTCTCTTCATTTTTGAACTATTTATAGCATGTTAAAAATCCCAAATCCTTTCATATTACTTCTATCAGCATTAATTTAGTGTCAGACTCAGTGGTTCAATATTTATTTTAATGAACCATTATTTATTTTTAATGAACCATTTCTCCATTTTCATATTTATTTAATTTTTGAAGCAAATATTTATTCATACATTTCGGGTATATGTAATAATAATATCATAAGGAATTTGTACTGTACAAGATATATCTTCCTTTTTCTCATTCCCCTTCTCTCCCCACCCTTCTTTTCCTTACTTACAAAAGCTATGTTTCCATTTTTTCCTTCTATTTTCTCTCTTTTCATGTCCTTTCTTTCCTTTTCCCCTACCCCCTCCCTTGTTCCCTTCTCATTTGAACATTTTCTTCCCATTTCTGAATATCTATTATACATTTTATATCTATGCCCATTTTTAGATTGGATCTTTAAATTTGGGGGTCTGTTTTTTTATCATTGTTGTTCTTTCTGTATTCTAGCGAGTCCTTTGTCTGAGGAATAGCTGGCAGAATTTTTTTTTCCCCACACTGTAGGTTGTTTCTACATTCAGTTTCTTTTGCCTTGTGAAAGCTTTTTAGTAAGATGAGATCCCAGTTGTGATTTTATGTGATGTTTCCTATGTGATATGGATATTGTTCATGAAGTCTTTGCCTGCACCAATGTCTTCAAGATTTCTACCTATTCTATCTTCCAGAAGATTCAGTGTTTCTATTTTAATACTTAAACATTTGATCCATTTTGATTTTAGTTTAATGCATGGTTTCCACATCTTGGGGATGTGGAAAGCCAGTTTTTCCAGCACCATTTATTAAACAGACTGTCTTTCTTCCAGTGAAGGTGTTTGGTTCCTTTGTCAAAGTTGAGGTGGCTGAATGGATTTGGAGTTATTTCTATATATTCCAATCTGTTCCATTAATCCTTGGGTCTATTTTTTGTCAGTACCATGCTGTTTTTATCCCAATAGCTTTGCAGTATAATTTCAAGTCATGGACTGTGATGTACCCTGTCTTGCCTTTGTTACCCAGAATTGCTTTTGCTATTTTAGGTCTGCTCTGGTTACAAATAAATTTTAGGATTGTTTTCTCTAATTCTGTGAGATATGTTATTGCTATTTTGATGTGGATGTGTATAACAACTTTGGAAGTCTGGCCATTTTCATTATATGATTCTACCCAAGAACAAGGTGTATCTTTCTATTTTGTGATATCCTCTTTGATCTCCATTTCCAGAGTACTGTAGTTTTCATTGTAAAAGATCTTTTACTTCCTTCATTAGATCGATTCCTAGATATTTCATTTTTTTGGATCCTATTATAAAAGGTGTTGTTTCCCTAATTTCTCTCTCAGTGAGTTTGTTATTTGTGTACAGGAATGTTGTTGATTTTTGAGTGTTGACTTTGTATCCAGCTGTGCTACTGAATTTGGTTATTAAATCTAGAAGTCTTTTGGTGGAGTTTTTAGGGTCTTCTATGTATTTTTTCCCTTTTTTGATGGTTGCATTTTCTGATAAATGTAAAAGACAATTGAAATGAAAATAGTTGTTTGAAATTAAACTATTTGCTTAATAGCATATAAATTATATAGTATAAATATAAAATACAGTTTCTGTTTTTCTTTGCAATTGCAAGTGGTTTATTGTTTTTATTTATTTATTTATTGTTTATTGTTTTTAAATGAGTGGTTTTAGCCTTCCATATTGCTTCTTAGATGCAATACTTGTTATGCAGTTTTAATTGGATTCAATTTGAGGCACAATCTTTTTATTACTAATCTAGATTACCACTTCAAATGTTCTTTTTAAAAAATGTGCTTGCTAAAATTTTATTTAGTTTCTTAAATTTAATCTGCTTTTGGGTTATTAGTATGTTAAAATACTTTTAAAATGCAAAAGGTATTAATAGAAGTGAAAAGCAAGTTTCCCTGTCTCTCTTGTTCTTTACCTCTGTGATTCTTTTAACTTAATTGTATTATCATTCTGACATCTAAGAAATTTGAGCAACACCAAGTGGTTGGATAGTATGCTTTCCAAATTTGAGTAGCTGTCTTAGGTATGTGTGGGGGAAATTAAAATCTGAGCTCTAAAAGAGGGGAGAGGCCACAAAAGTGCACAATTGTCTGGGAAATCTGAGGAGATGGTAGATGAGAAGGGAGCTCTTATAAGGCCTCAGAGCTGCAGCACAGAACTTTCCCTGTCTCTGTCATTACAGTTTCATGGGACCCACGAAAATGATCTGACACCTTCCTTCCCAACTCCATGCCAGCGTAGTTTTAACTTCCTCTGCTGCTTATTGTTCTCCATTCACTATACATTTTGATGGAATCTGTATTCTCTAAGACAATATATGTTACTAAAACTAGAAGTTTGAAGAAACATGAGAGGACAATAACTTTAAAATATCAAGACCCTTTTCCCTTAACCAAAACAGGAGGATGGACAGGAATGAAAAGTCAGAAATGAAAAAATAACAAGGGTCACCCAGTAGAATATTTGTTATTTAAAGCATGATAGTGATAACTTCGCATGGAGCCATCTACATTTCCTCAGTTGATTTTCAGCTTGGAGTGCGTGGCTGGACTTAGAAGTGTAGGGCTGGGGATTTAGTTCAGTGGCATCGCACCTGCCTTGCAATTGCAATGTCCTGAGTTTGATCCCTAGTTCCCCTCCGCCCCACGAAACAGAAATATAGCCTATGACATGGAACTTTTATATGTGTAATGCAATATAAAACTATTTACTTACATGTAAAAAATGCACAAAGCTGGTTGGCGTGTTGGCACATGCTTGTAACTTCAGCACTCAGGCAGGAGGATGACTGTGAATTTGAGGCTAGCCTGGACTACATAGCTGATTCCTGTGGCAGTAGTACAAGAATTAAAATTGAACCAGAAAAATAAGACTCAAATTTAGATCCTGGTTTGCTTTGAGGAGTGAGAAGAACGAATAAGCATGATGAAAGAGGGGAAAAAAATCCTTGTTACTTCTTCAAATGTCATGTTGTATTTATTTTTAGTAAATATGTAATACTTCCCTTTTTTATCTTAGTGATTAAATTGTCAGAGCTGTTTTTCTGTTAGAACTATTCAGAACAGAATGCTTGGAAATGTTTCCAAATAAATTATTTAGTGCCAGTGTTGCATTTCTGCATGTGAGCATGTAAATTATGTAATGTATTAAGCTAAAAGTGATTAGTTTTCATTATTTCATTTTACAAAACATTTGTCACATAATCTCCAAAACCACCCAGAAGGGGGCAGTATGGATTTGTGGAAACACAATATCAGGCATCTATCTACCCTACACATTAGTGTTTGTGCCTTCATTTGACAATATTAGAACCCTAGAGACAGGTATGATAATGTGAATGGCATATGTGACTAGATGTATACTAGTATGGCTAGTGTTCATGGCCAGTAACAGCAGTTAACAAATTGGGTTTTTTGTTTAATAACTTAATTTTTATCCTAATGAAGTACTGAGAGCTTTCGCCTAAAATAGCTCATATCCCACATTTTTTAGCCTGAATTTCTTTTTATTAATTTAATTTGAATATCACATTTAAATAGCATTATTTGTAATTATAGTAAAGTCACTGAAGCCAAGCAGAATACACACACTTTTATTAGTACAAATTAAACAAGAGCAAGGAGTAAAACTTTCATTTTTCTAAAATACATTATTATCTGTAACATTCTTTTTTTCCTTAATACTTTGATTCTGAGCCAGGTTTTCTTTGTTTTTATGCATTCAGAATCTCTTTTGAAATTAGTTTTAAATTTTAAAATGAAATAATGCATCATAGTAAAAATACAGATTTTCAAAAAGATGATCTGATCATCCTTCTGTGTCATGAAATATATTTCTACATTATTTCTAGTGATATTCTGTACTTTAATTTATTGGACATTTAAAAATACTGCTTTTAGTAAACGTTATCCTCTTACCAATGATGGGAATAAGAATTAGAATAGTTTAGTATCTTTGCTTTTCAAGAGTGATTTTTTGAATTAATTCTTATATTGTAATTGATATAAAAGGGCATAATAATTTTTAAAAGCATTTGAACAGGTATTGCTAGATTGTTCTTCAAAAGGTTAGTAATAGGTTTGGCACTGTGGTACTTGCATAAGTCCCTATTATTCTATTTATAGTCTTCTCCACCTCATCTTCTAGATGTGTAAGAAATTGTATGTAGAGTATGTGTAAATATATATCTCATTCTTATTTAGAAAACACAAAAGGTACCAGTGCTCTGTTGGCTGTGCACCCCGATCAGTTTATATTCTTTATAATTATATGTTATTAAATTTTTAAACTGCTATCAGGTACTAATATATTCAAAATAAAGTTTTGTTCTGCTGTATATAATATCTATATATTCACTTTTGTAGAAGACTCTGTCTTTTATATTACGTAGGAAATAAAAAAAATTAGTAACTATACCAATGGTCTGTCAATGAGGATCCCTCTTGCAGTAGTGAAAAAGATGGATCCTTATTCCAACTGTGCCATATATTTAAGAAATCTGAAATCTTTATTTTGGAAGGGTTCCTTGAGCTCTTAAAACATATGGTTGGAAGTAAAGAAGGTTCCATTGGGCATGAAATTTACTTTTAGCAATAGTCACAAGTGATTTGTGCTAGACACTGTGAATGAAGTCGTTGGTTAAATTGATGTTTCATATTAGGATGAAGAGAAAGGCATAAAGCAAAGGCTAATTTTTGTTGAGAATTGATCATAAGATAATTTAACAGGAGTTATAATTGATCTCCCCCGCCCCTAGTACTGGGGAACTTGGGACCGTGAACTTGCCAAGGCAGGCGACAGCACAACTGAGCTAAATCCCAGACCCTGTAATTGCTTTTAAAATGGCAAAAATATTAGGAAGAAGTGAATTACATTTTAAATTGTTATTCAGTTAGGTACAACACATTTTTGCTTAGGACTGCCTCAGACTTAGTCTCTGATAGAATTTAGTCTAACTAAGCTGGCAGACTAGCAAGCAAGGAAGTTATAATAGAGCATGATAAATATTACAAAACGGTTTTTCCAAAGCATTCAGAAGATCACCTCTAGATGACCTTTGAAGACTTTCAAGGAAAACAATTGTATTTGGGTATATTAATTTTTTAGGTGCTTTTAAAATCATCCATGGCACACAAGCCACCTCTGTCTGCAGACCCAGTTAGTGTTAAGGCATATGTTATGCAAAGGATCTGGACTGGCTTGCACCTGATGGATCTGACTGTAATAGATAATGTCTGCATTCAGGCAAAAGCTGGTGGGAATTTGACATGTGCAGTGCTTTCAAAATAATGACCCACAGATCAGAGTAATCATTTTGTATGTGCTGTAAATTAGTTGTTTGTAAGTATGAGAACACTTAGGAAAGCTGTTTGGAGAAAAATAAGTAATAAAGTATGAAATTGTACTGAAAGATAAAATATTTACATTCATCTAAAGGGAGATTTAATAGGCTAATAAAATGAAATGGAAGTAGAATGATAGAAAGTTCAGAGGGAAATTGTGTACTAAAAACAACAGAAACAGTCGATGTTTATATGACTGTTCTTGTTTTGGAGTTACCAGCAATCATTTGTCTTAGCCATTAGTGAAGACTTCCCAAAAAAGTCGGAGAAAGTACTCTGCACACACCAGTGAGATGTATGAGGGAAAGAGATTTACGAACAGACCCGCATTTGTGTTTTCATCTCGTGGTAACTTTAGCAGTTCTTTAGGCCCTATCTACTTTCTGCAGAATGTTGGTTTCATGTTTAGAAATAATGCCTGGACTATAAGAAGAGCTCATTAAATTATGTTGTTATTTCTGTATTCAGTTAATTATACCCTTATTTACATGATAATTACCTAAATCTGGGCAGTATGTTTATTTATCTTCAGTACTGAAATGACTTTATGGTAGATATGCAGTACTGTGTTGCTCTGCAAGAACTACTTTTCATTTCTTGTGACCCATCTATGGCTAGGTGGTTTTAGAGCCTTTGAAGTTAGGGATGTCCTTTCTACTTGTCTGACTTTGACTCTTTTTATTTGGGGGGTATTATTATTTTAAATTTATATCTATCTATCTATCTTCCTGTCTGTCTGTCTGTCTGTCTATTTTTTAAGCTTTTTGAGACAGGGCCTCACTATGTAGTTCAGGCTGGTCTTGAACTCATTATGAAGCTCAGACTGGCCTCAAACCTCTGACAGTCCTCCTGCCTTAGCCTCCCAAGTATACAATGTACTGAAATTACAGATATGTGCCACCATGCCTGGCTCAAAATTAATATATTTTTAATTGGCACAGTAATTATACATATGAGATATAGTGGAGTTTTTCAGTAACTATGTATCCTTTTATTGCATGAGATAAAAATTTTGAGATGCCAAAAGACAGCAACTGTGTAAAGAGGTTTTGCTCTTTCTGAATTCCTTTGTAACTGTAGTCCTAAGTACTGTGTCTTCTTGCTCATTGCCTGAAAATTGGCATTTTCAACATCTTAGAACATGTGTGGGTGGTTCCAGCGGGCTGCACTTATTCCCATTGGGAAAGTCTTTGTCAGCATAACCCTGGATTATGAAGGGGACTTTTGTTCCCAAGTATTGCTTTTCTTAGGGCACAAATTATGGAATAAGCACAACTTTCTTGCCTAACTGTGGGCCCTAAAGGTTAGCTCTTAAAATTTTCCTTTTATATAAACTTAAAAAGCAATCCAATATCCTTCTAAACAAGTATTTTTAGCATGTGTTCTGTTAATTTGCTGCTAGGAAAGAGACACATGGATCCTTTCAGTATCTCCCCTCATAACAGTAGGGACAGGGTCCATTAACCCATCTGTTTCCAGGACAGCAAGACAAGGTTTCCCATGGTTCTATCAGAGGTACATAAATTCAGGCTTATTTTTTAAAGGATGCTGGTAAGAGCAGGATAAATAGATTAAGGGAGCGCAAGCAGATTAAAACCAAATTGAGGAGTGGGAAAGCAGAGGGTGGCACCACCAGACAGCCACCTGGAGGGCTGTGATAACTGAGGTTCTTTGTTCCACAACAATGTGGAGACCACATGCGGCCCAAGGTTTGTGGGGCTGGGCAGGTTAAGAGGCCACAGCTGGTGTGTGCCGAGTGCACTTATGAGTTGACTAAAAAAACCTTTGGAAATTCAGCGGCTGGGTGTGGTGGTGCATGATTGTCATCCCAGCACTCAGGAGGCTGAGGTAGGAAGATCACTGAGATTTTGAGGCCAGTCTGACCTACACAGTGAGACCCTGTCTCGAAAAAGTAAACAATACAAAACAAACAGTACAGAAATAAATACACATAAACAAACATTCTTCAGTACTTTGCAAAGTTGGCCATTTTGGTCCCTAAAACGCATAAATACATAATTGAAATTAAAGACAGAATTTTAATGTTTTAAAGGTACGAAATGAATACAGTACTAATTAAGTAAATTCAGTAGAAAATCTGAAAAAATATTCAAGAAACAGTGGAAAGTGTTGAGTTGTTGAATACTTTATTGACTCATAGTTAGAATTGCTACTATAAATATCATTAATGTAATTTTAAGATAATATGAATAATATTGGTGATATAATAGATGGTTATATTGGTGATATAACGTGATATAATCAGATACTATCAGATTAATTTAAACCACAGTATTAATATGAGAAAAATAATGTAAAGGAGAAACTAATGTACTAGAAGAATTATAAATATTTTAGGTAGCTACTTTGTTTTGGTTTTTTTTTGAGACAAGGTCTTGCTCTGCAGCCCAGGCTGGCCTTGAACTCATGGAAATCCTCCTGCCTCAACCTCTGAGTACAAGGATTGCAGCCATGTGCTACCATACCCAGCTTAGGTAGACACTTAAATATTGGTAACACTTGGACCAGGGATTTAGCTCAGTGGTTCCACCGCCAGCCTTGCAAGCACAAGGTCCTGAGTTTGCTCCCTGGTACCAAAAAAAAAAAACCCAAACCCCAATATATAACATTGGTAACACTTAAAAGCCCTTCAGAACATAAATACAGTTATTTTTTTTGTGTGCATGGTGTTAGTGTACTAGGGATTGTAGACCTCATACATGCTGGGCAAGCACTCTACGATACTGACTATATTTGTAGTATGAAATGCAATTACATTTTAAAGGAATTTATGGTATATAATGACCTAATGATGAAAGTGGTAGAGGTCATAATAATACTATCATTTCTGTGTTCAAGATATGTTAGTCACGGTGTTAATTTGTTTTTGTACACTATTTAACTTAATTCATACAGCAATTCCATAGGATGTGGTATTGCTAGTGATGCTATACAGATAAACAAGGCTCAGAGAACTGACATAACTCACTCGTGTCACAGACAGCAAGTGTGACAACTAACTGATCCCAGGTAGTCTGATTTGTACCCTAGCTGAAGTCCATCCACCATGCACCCACTCCCACATTTAGTAGTCTAAAAATTACATTTCCCCTGGATTTTTGCTTTTCCCTTTCCCCCTCCTTTTCCTCCCTTCTCTCCCTCTCTTTCTTCTTTCCTTTTGATAGGGAGCTTTTTTATTTTTGTATTCTAGACTGGCTTTGAACTCATTATGCAGCCCAGGCTGACTACAACTTGTGATCCTTCTGCCTCAGCCTCCTGACTGCCTGGATTTCTGGCATGCACCATTTTTTATTATTGATTTACATAAATAAATCTGATTTATATATATGTGTTTGACTATCCAATAAGTTAAAAATTAAATTGTGTTTCACTTTATAGGATAAACACTGTCATTCTTTTGAATTTGTAAATTTCTAATTTCCATTAGAGAACTGTGCAATGCTCACTTTTTTTGTATTTTATCTTTTAGCTTTTCTTTGATTACTCAAGCTTGGCGTCCTTCAGTTTTAGTTACCTTTTATCTTATTTTACCTGTAACATATTTCTTGCTCTTAAATATATCATTTTAACTCTAATTTTATTGATATATGTTCTTTTTTAAAATATGGTATTGGAAAATAGAGCTAATTAAGAAGATAAAAGTTCTCCTGCCCTTCTACATGTAAGAAAACCACATGAATAAATTTTGATATATTTTCTTTTAGCTTTTAAAAATCCACTCATTATATACTTGTGCTTATATGTACCATAGATATAGTTATCTCTGCATATTGCATCTTAATTTAAAAATATAACAAATGTATTTCAAGTTATATTTAATCCATGGATGCGCATATCATATTTAGCAGTTCTGTCTTGGATATTTAATTGTCTCTACTGTCTTCTTGAGATTATTTCCTTTGAATAGGTTCCTTGAATACTTTTTTTCCATATTAAACCTCAAAGTTTTGTGTTTTTTTTAATTATTGTTTTTTTAAAATATTTATTTATTTATTTATTTATTTTTGTTTAGTTTTGCTTTTTGAGAAAGGGTCTCACTATGTAGTTGAGGCTGACCCGGAACTCACTGTGTAACCCAGGCTGGTCTCAAACTCACAGCAATCCTCCTGCCTCAGCCTCCTGAGTGCTGGGATTATAGGCATGTGCCACCATGCCTGACTGTGTGATTGATTATTAACATTTTTAAGGCTGCCAAACTGTCTTCTACCTTACTACATATTTCATTGTCCATTGCTGTTCAAGATATTATTTATGTCCATGGTTAAGTTTCCAAATTTGTATAATGGCTGAGACTTTACTGAATTATTGCCCAGCATTTAAAACATTAACTACTATAAAGTAAGAACCCATTAAATATATGCTGTTTAGATAAGTTGATAGGAGAAGATAGCATCTTATTGTTTGAATTTGCTTTTCTTTGATTCTTGCAGATAATGAAAATTTTAGTGAGTCAGGCTTGGTGGCCCATACCTGTTATCCCAGCACTCAGGAAGCTGAGGCAGGATCACTGTGAGTTCAAAGACAACTTGGGGTGCATAGTGAGTTCAAGGCTGGCCTGAACTACATAGCATGACTGTCTCAAAAACAAAAACAAAAACAAAAACAAAAAGAAATATTTGTTTCCCCTTGGGTGGGAAGTATTAGTGTTTGAATGAACTTTTAGAGTTTATATTTGTTGTTGTTGTTGCCATATATATTTGATTTTTTGAGTCATGTTCTCACTGTGTAGCCCAGGCTGGTCTTCAGCTCACTGTGTAGTCCAGGCTGGCCTCAAACTTGTGGCAATCCTCCCTCCTCATCATCCCAAGTGCTAGGATTACAGGCATGTGCTACCACATTCAGCAAATGAGCTCTTAACTGAAATACTAGGCTTATGTGGCTTCTGTTTTTAGACCTTTCTTTTGGTTGGTTATTTAGTTTTGAATTTTTTAGCCTACAGATATTTTTGGTTTTTAAGTAACTCATTTTTTTTCTGTGTAGCTGCTTTCATGTTTTTAAAGCTTGGAATCTTACCTCTTTACTCCCAGAAATTTGATAAACCTTAGTTAAAACCAATGCCTGAATTAAAAACAAACAAAATACTTATCAGAAATTTATTTATGTTTGTCCAAGGAAGTAAGGATAAAATTAACCTATTCTTCCGTAAGCTAACAACTGACCACAATGTCAATTTTAAAATCTCTTTTCTGTGATAGGTGACATCTTAATCTTATCTTAAATTCTTATTACTTATTTTCTGTGTTATCATAAGCAGTTGAAGAAAGATTAATTTTAATTAGCTTACTGTTTATGTTACTTTTCATATACAGCACATAAAGGGAGATATTAAAAGTTCTTAAAGGTCTTTTTTAATCATGTAGAGCATAATTATTCAGTATTATATTGTGTCCTAGTTGGATCACGTGATTTTATTTTCTAAACTAGGTATTAAAAATACCTTTCTACCTTTTTTTAAAAGGATAGATTTCTAAAACTTAAATTTAGTTTTGGTCTGATTTTATGGAAGTGTGGAAATGAAATTAACATTTAATTTGATAGGGCCTTTTTTCCTTTCAGGTAGACTATTTAAAAGTGATAAATGATGCATCTTAACAGCACAATTATGTTCCATAGGAAGAGTTCTGGGAAGTACAAGAAATAATGATTAAGAGAGTAGTGGGATTGATTTATGAGCAAAAGAAGCTAGTCATTTATAGCTTGTCTAATATAAAAGGGGAGACAATAGAATGTTCATATATTTAGAGAATATTCATATAAAGGAAGAATTGTTATGGGAAAATACAAGATTGCTCACCAAATATGAAGAAAAACAATAGTGTGGTTTAGAGAACAAATTAGCAAAAGTAGAAAATAAAAAAGTACATATATTATTAACATTGGAAACTATTGGAAAGTGGAATCATCTCCCCGGAGAGGTAGTGGATGGGATAAACTAGCTGTCTCTAATTTCTGTAATTCATGGCAGATGCTTAGGAACAGGTTACGTAGGATGTTTCTGGGAATGGTTTAAAATGAAGTCTTGTAAAATGCGTAAGGTCAGACTGGATGAACTAGGTGGTATATTCTGACTCTATCAGATTCTGTGATAGCTTGTGGCATTCTGCTGTTCAGCACTAATGTCCTGTGAGAATTATTTACTGGCAAATTCAGTGAGCTTTTATTTGGTATAGGATTAGAATTCTTTGAAAAACAAAGATTGGCCTTGGAGTTTATACTTGTTTTGGTCTCTTCTCTTCTTTTTTGCCCCAGTTTTCTTAACATTTTTATTAAAAAATAGAATTTTTACTTGATTAAATATTCTAGTGTTAATTGTTTGCTTTTACTTCTAATTAGTGTTTGATATCATTGGTATATATTGCTTCTAGGATAGAATTAATTTGATGAATAATTTTTACTTTAAAAATACTAGTAAGGTGGATAGGATGCTCAATACATGTTGCACAAGTTTTCTATAACAATAAAATATTTTTAATGGAATTTATCTTAAATCATTTGATGGCAGTGATCGCTAATGTGGAAACTGTGAGACAATCATTGGGTTATGGCAAGAAAGTATTAGAACTGTTATTTATTAGTTATTTTCAATGATAAGGAATGTCGCTTTCTGAACATTGATTAGATGTATGGATGTTGGTACCCTCCCTTGTGTCACACATCAGATGTGCACTTATACCAAAAACAAAAAGCAAAAAAACAAAGTCAGGCATGGTGGTACGTGACTGTAATCCCAACAATTGGAGGCGGAGTCAGGAGGGTCATAGCCTGGGCTACATAGTGAGGCCATGTGTCAAAAAACAAAAACAAAACAAGATAGGCACATACTGTTTAGGGCAAGAGTAGGTATGTCACACCAAGAGGACCAATTTTGTTGTCACGTGGTGTACTTTCAGTTAAAATGTTTGCTTAAGAGATTTGCAAATTGTACTATATAATTCTTTTTATCATTTTTTTTTTTTTGGTACTGGGGATCAAACTGGGGGTCCTTGTGCTTGCCAGGCAGGCATTGGAACCACTGAACTAAATCCCCGGACCTGTACTATATAATTCTTAACCTAGCCATCACAAATTAGTGTAAAAATATTGATAGAAAAAAAATTTTTTTGTACTTGGGATTGAACTTGGGACTTGTACTTTTTTTTTTTTTTTTTTTTTTTGGGTTTTTGAGACAGGGTCTCACTACGTAGTTGAGACTGACCTGGAACTCAACTATGTAGCCCAGGCTAGTCTTGAACTCACAACGATCCTCCTGCCTCAGCCTCCCAATTGCTGGGATAACAGGCGTGATCCACCATGCCCAGCCTGGACCTTGCACTTATGATAGGCAGGCGGTGGCACCACTGAGCTAAATTCCCTTTGTGGAAAAGTATTTTTAATGAAAAATAAATATCTGTTCATCAGCTACATTGAGTTTTGAACAAAGATCATTTGGTCAATCTGAAAAGAATGCGATTAAAATAATTCCTAATTATATGAATTATGTATTTACATCCACTAATATTAGCAATGAAACTTGCTAAGAATGTGTATTGTGCCCTTTTACTAACTAAATTAACATAGAATTACTAATGTATTTCATAAAAAATTCATCTTTAATTTGTTTAAAGTTTGAGCCATCCTTTATATGGCATACATTCTAAAATTTTTTAAAGTGAATAGTGTGTAATCAAGAAAGTTTGGAGTATAAATGCTTTCTAAATAAGATTAGTTGATATGCAGTTCATGTTTTTAGTTTTATTATCACTTTAAGTACATCCATTAAATGTTTTATGTATTATCTTGTTATAATGACATCAGTGTTAACTCATTTTGAGATGATTTTTCTAAGTTGAAGTGAAATAAAGTGAGATAGAATGGTATTAATCACATTATGGAATTAGTTGATGCCATTAACTTAAATCTCAGTAATAAAGGAAGTTTGCTCATTCAACTCATTTGCGGGGAAGCTGGGTCAAAATCAAGAAGAAATATGAGTTCTAAAATATTCTTTAAGAAGTGCTTCTTTAATAACTTTGAGGACAGATAAGAGAAAGCGAAGCTCATTGTATTTTAGCAAATCTTTTAAGTGCTTTCATTTAACAGATAGCCGAGAATTATTTATCATTAATTGGTTCATTGTTTGAATTAAAATTAATACCAAGGTAGTGCTTGAATGGTCTTTTCTCCTTTCACATTTAAATAGGCTAGACATTTGCTTTGTTTATACCATTAATTTGTTTTCACACAGGCTGCAAAGTAACCATCAACTCAGAATTAATTAGTGGGATCAAAATTAATGAGGTTTTACTGAATTGGGCCATTTCCACTCTAGGCCAGTTTTCTTTATATGAATTGGACTATTTCTTGCAAGAAGAAAAATTAGATTTATTCTAATCCATATTTAAAAAGCAGAAAACCATCTTTTCTTGTGAATTAAGTACCTCTAATAACTTTGCTTTCTTGGGCTTAGTAATAATTGATTTTTTTTTCATTGTTGATTATTTGGGCTCTATTAAGACTATTTTTAAAGATAAAGTTAACTCTTCAGATACTCATCATTTACAGAGATGCTGTATAATTTTTATAAGTGACTAAACTCTTTGTGGAAGCCTGTCTGTCACTTACCAATTTCATCACCATTGCACTGGGAAAGAGTAATAAAACTAACACATTTAGGTAAATAAGTATGGTAAGAGATTTCATCTTGTAGAAGTGCAGAGAGAATTTTTGGAGTTCTAGCTCTTTTTATTAACCGTTAGAATATGAAATCCCATAATCTTTTCAAAGCTAGTCTTATGCTATTATTCAGTATTCTTTTTATGTCCTTTAGTTTTACTGTATACGAGTTATATGATGTAGAGCTTTTCTGTCTTGCATTTTCTTTAATCTTTGAAGTGATCCACTTGCATTTCTTTGTGGGAAGTAAAAATTCTGACAGTGAAACTCCTCCCATCAGGTTCCTCAGAGGAGTAAGAAAGCTTTTTTGTTTGTTTACTAGCTCTAGTCATCTCTCTGCTAGATTATAAACTATAGCAAGGAGGTATTTGCCAGAAAAAGTGTGTATAGTTTAGTAGTTGTCGGTAGTTTTATTAGATCACCTCAGACACTGAGATCTACAATTGACCATAACTTTAGAAATACCTGATACAGTAAAGAATATTGGCAAAACTTCATATTGACTGATGCTTTATTTCTCTACTTTTTGGAGAGGGATGAGCCAAGTGTATATGAACATTAATGAAATGAATTTGGACTTGGAGACTTAGAAGTAGGACGGTTAAATTCGAGGAGCTATTTAAGGCTTAGCTTATTTTAAATAAGATTTCAGAGAGTGCATGAAATAATGAAGTAGGAATCAGAAGTAGTGACGACTATGAATGCTGGCTTACTAGCCTGTTAAAAGAATGCGAAAAGATTGAAAGAAATGCTGTTTAGGAATCATACGCAGAATAAAAGATCACTGTTCTCTGATTACAGATGTAAAATAAAATGCACTCTTGGTGAATTTACGTTCCAAAATAGAAAATAGTAGTTAGCCCTCGATATAGCAATCACCCCTTTTTATAAAATGAATAATACATATATTTGACAAATTCAAGGTCAGTACTTATGATAACGTGCAGAAATGCAAAACACACATTGTATTAAACTGACTTTTGTCTAGAGTTAGCAATGTGTGTCTTCTGCAACTAATAAATATTTCATGTATGGTGAAATCATTGGAAGCAAGGCATTATGGGATGTGTGCATGTGTACAAACGTGTGCACATATGTATATTTGTGCAGTTTTACTCTATAATATCTATAAAGTTAAATGATTTTTAGAGTGTACATTTTTTAATCATAAAACCGATTTTTGTGTGTCAGGAGTCAACTGGCCCTCAATTATCAATGGCTTTTTTTTTCTTTTTATTGAGTTTATTGGTATAATCTAGGTATACAATACAGTTACATTCATCATTGGGATCCTGTACCTTTACATAATAGGTCTTGATTCTCATTTTTTCTCCTTGTCCCTGCCCTCCCTTCACCCCCTCCTCCCCTCCTCATTTACAAACACTTTGATTCCATTTCTTCAATTTCTCATATTTTTTTCCTCTCCCTTACTACCTTTCCCCACCCTTCCCACTTTCCCTACACCTTTAGCCCTTTACTTCCTATTTCACATTATTAATTATCTCATTAGGATCCTGTGTACTATTATAGTTTCTCACACCAGAGAAACTATTCGGTATTTCAGTTAAAGAAATCTGTGTATGAACATTAAAAATAGGGAATCCTAAAATAAAACTAAAAAGGAAAGTAAAAGAGAAAAGGCAATGATGTAACATTAAAATAATCCTTAATTCTGGAGATGAAAATGGTCCCTGAGCATATTTAAATTGCTTCTTGCTCTTATAGTCTTATTATTTGTTTCATTATTTAGAGAATACTTTATTAGTTTCTATAATCAAACCCACATAGATATGACCTTACATATTTAGTATGATGTGTTACCCCTGTACACATGGAAAAAAAAAAGATGAAAAAAATTAACATTTCTAGACCAATATGGCT
>NW_022900942.1:28674255-28710099 GCF_012274545.1 Fukomys damarensis | reverse complement strand
AAACAAAGAAAAGAATAATATCCATAAAACAGCAAAGTTCTGTTGCTGTTGTGGTACCTGGCACCATTTTTTTTATTAGCATCTTAATCATCATCTGGAGAGAGAACATTCTAGAGTAATATCATTAAATGTAGCTCTGATAAAGCACAGCCCCTACTATGTATCATAAAGCAGGTATAAGATATTTTACATTCATAGAGGTATGCCATAGTACTGTCCTATATCAGTAAAACTAGAATCAGTTTTGGTTTGAAATTTACTTTGTCTGCAAATAAGATTGCTACCCCTGTTTTTTTCTGGGCTCCTGTCACATGGAGAATTGTTTTCTCTCTTTTCACTTTCAGTCTATGGGCTTCTTTTTGCACTAGGTGTGTTTCTTGTATACAACATATTGTTGGATTTTGCTTCTTATTCCATTTTGCCAGTCCATTTCTCTTGATTGCCGAGTTGAGGCCATTGACCTTGATGGTTATAACTGATATATACTGACTTATTATTGACATGTTATTGGCCTTTTGTTGACTCTTTTTACTTTTTCACCTTCTCCTTTTAATTTCTTTCCTTGCCTATTTGATTTGCTCTGTTGGGCCTCATGGTGTTGTTGCCTTCATTGTCTTTTTCTAGGATCTTGTTTAGAATTGCTTGTAGTGCTGGTTTGGTATTCATCTCAAGTGTTCTTTGTCGTGGAAGAGTCTTATTTCCCCATCATTTTTGAAAGAGACTTTTGCAGGATACATCAGTCTAGGTTGGAGGTTGTTCTCTTTTAGTACTTGAAATATCTCACTCCAGGCTCTCCTTTCCCTAAGGGTTTGTGTTGAAAAGTCTGCTGTGATTCTGATGGGCTTTCCTTTGCATGTGATTTGTTTCTTTTCTCTTACCACTTATAGTATTTTTTTCTTCTGTTGGGTTTCTGGGATCTTGATTATTATATGTCTAGGTGTAGATTTTTTTTTATTGTAGTTAGTTGGGGTCCTATATGCCTAACTTATTTGAATGTCAAATTCTTCCCCTTTGTTTGGGAAGTTTTCTGTCATTAATTCTGCGAATAGCTTTTTTAAGTCATTTGTATTTTCTCCTGCTACTTCATGTATTCCTATCAGTCTTATGTTATTCTTCTTTGCATCATCTAGGAGTTGTTGGATCGATTTCTCATGATCCCTTACTGTTTTTAAGAGACCTCTCTTTTCATGGTCACTGACTACAATCTTATCTTCTATATCTGAGAGTCTATCTTCACATTCTTTTATTCTGTTGTGTACACTTTCTATGGGGGGTGTTTAATCTCCTGGATATCTGTTTGAATCTGTTTTATGGATTCCATTTCTTTCCTATGTTGGGCGTTTATTTTTTCCATTTCTTTCTTATGCTGGGCCTTCATGGCTTCTATCATGGTCCTGAGCTCATCTATTTTTTTTGTCAGTTTCTGCTCTAGAGTCTCGAATCACGACTTCCATTTTGCTCACTATGTCTATGGTTATCTGGGAAATTATTTCTGTTTTGAATTTTTCTAGAGCCTGATTGATCTGTTTTGTTACTTCCTGTACTTTGAGTTCAGGGTGGCCTGGTGGTTCACTATTAGCCTTTTCATCCTCATTTGCCCTACTGTTTGCTATTTGTGAACTGGAAGCCTGTCCTTGTGTCTTGCTTAAGTGTTTTCTCATTTTAATTTTTGTTGTCGGACTGTCCTTGGTTTAATCTCTGGGTTATCACCCAAATCTTCCTGATATAGTTGCACCCTAACTTCTGTGTCTGTAAGGACCCACAGGCATTCTCATCTTCATAACATCAGAGAAAACAGCTCATCAAATCAACTGCAATGCTTTATCCCAACTGATACAGTCAGCAACACATTAAAATCAAGCACAACTTGGACACTGACCACCTGTGGTAGTCACTAGTCTATCACCCTTAAATCATTTGAATTAAATTGAAATCAAGAAGCAGTCCAGAACATGTCTGCAGTGAGCAAAATTTCAGTATAGTGTATTTACCATTTAATGGCTCAGAGAGAGTGAGGTGCAAGACCCCTGGTCTCAGTTAGCTGATGGCTGAACCCCATGACACTGACTGACCTCAGGCTGCAAGGCCCAGATTGAGTTCCCCAACCTTCTGAGTGGTTGAACTCCACAACGTTCTATTACAGGTTTCCCATGCAATTTCTTTAAAGATGTTCAAAGTTGGGAACTCAGAAAAATACCCTTGATGACCACCTCTGCCTCTGCAGAGTGGGTCCAAAGACTGGCACAGTCAGGAGGTCTGAGAGTGCGCGCAGGGTAGGGGTGGGGGGACTTATGGTTGTTGAGGGGCTACCTTCCCGACGCTTGAGCGATGGTGGCTGGGGAGGGATCAGTGTCTTTTTAAGAAGCATGTCATGTTGTATGTTTCAATTGAGTGTTTATCAAGGTAAATGAAATTTAACAAATGCTTAAAAAATTCTATGTAATGTTTTGATGAAGTTTTATAATACCTATCTGAATTTAGTTTTCTTAGCTTTTACAATTAGTAAACAGCTGCTGTCCTCATTATAATGTATAAATTATTATAAAATAAAAAAGTGCAAATAAAGCTAACAAGAAATAAAAGTAAAACAATGCCCTATTTCATTAAAAAATTGACGTTAGGTTGTTCACAAAAATAAACATTCAGTAAAACAGAGATACAGCGGACTCACTGAAGGGAAAATGAGAGGAGCAAAAGAGACCACGAGAGTTTATATTCAGCCTCAAATCCTCCACTGTTACAGACAGAAAATTTAGCCCTGTGTTTTTTAGCAGCCACAATATAGAAGCAACTAGTTATAGCTAGGCATAGTGACACACACCTGTAATCCCAGTGCTTGGGAGGCTGAGTCAGGAGGATTACAGTGAGTTTAAGGCCAGCCTGAACCACACAGTGAGACCTTGTCCCCCATTCCCCACAGGAGCCTGTTATAGCAGCTTCCCCCAATGTGTATGACTTTAAAACTAAACTTAATATGATTATCATGGTCAGAGATGAATGGTGTTTTGTCTTCTTATAAATAATTGGATTCACATCAGCATTCGAAGAGTTCTTTGAGGTTTTATGCTTAAATTCAATGTCAGCAACAACTACATAGTGTCAGTGTTTTCCATGCACGTTTGCCTCCCCTCCCCTCTTTCACCTAACACCTGTGAGCCTTTCCCACTTGGGGAATCAGTGAGTATTGATCTCTGTCTAAATCCAGTCTTTTTGCTTAGGAGAAGTCCAGCAAAGTGAGATATGACAGGTTTCTTTTTAAAATTCCATTGAAGGGAGCATATGTATATACAGTGCCTATTGCAGTGGGCCTCATCTTCTAGACATAACCACCATATGTGCAATAATCACTTTTGAGACAGCTATTTTCATATGGTTTCTCTTGGTATGACTTGAAAACATAATCTATGTCACTGAGAAGTTAAGTTTTAAATTTAAGTTGTCACAGTAATTTTGTTGCTAGTGGAAAATCTTTCTTTGGTTATTTTTATCTCATTTTGTTCTAAAAGGAAATTGAAAGCAAAAACTAGAGATGAGCAAAAATCACACAGCAGTGTTTAATTGGCTATTGTGTGGCTAGTTGCTGTGAGGTGGTGAACCTGCCAATGTTATAGACAGGCTGTGAAGCAAGCAGGGATGGCAAAGCTACCATTAGCGTGAGGTGTCAGTGACTCCTGAGGAACAGTAGTGGTAGAGTGACTGTGAGGGTATTGTTTTTGAGCAAAGGTGCAGGGAAGAGCATGGGTTTAAATGACAGAACCACAAACAGAAGCCCTGCGGAAAGCAGCCCTTGCAGCAAACAAAGGAAAGTTCATACTGTGGAAGGAGAGCACATAAGAACAGATCAATTTTTTCCCAGCTCTGCCTGCTCACATACAGCAATCATTTTAGTAAGGTCATCTTCGAGTTTGAACAGGAGATTTTCCAAGACATCTTTCCCAGTCTTTAATCTAGGATTAATTTTGTAATTTTTAAAAAAGGCGTTTCCATGTGAATTAGGTGTATTTTATGTATAAATATAGGAAGAGATTGTGCAACATGACCTAATATTGTGGTTGGTTTTCAGTGGTTGTGAATATATAATTAACTTTCATTTGAATTGGTGAGGACAGGATCTCTTTTATTCTAAGTTTAATCTAAATATAATGAAGGACTATTCTCTTTTCAGGCGAGAGTGCAGCACTGCATCTGCTCTGTAGCCAGTGACCATTCAGTGGGACTTCTAAGTTTGCGAGAGAAAAAATGCATCATGCTGGCATCTCGTCACCTTTTCCCTATTCAAATAATCAAGTGGAGGCCATCTGATGACTACCTGGTAGTGGGATGTTCAGATGGCTCTGTGTATGTTTGGCAAATGGATACTGGTAAGAATAAATGTGAAGAAATAGAAAGTTAAATAATTATGTCTGAGCTCCTAAAAATTAAGTCTTTTATAAGAGAAAAAAAGCTCTGAAATGTAAAAAGAAAATACTACTTTTATTTTAACCAGTTCTTTTTCTAAATATTCTCTTCATTCTAAATATCACTTTAAACTGAAAGATATTTAAGTACCATTTTATTGGTTGTACTTTGCCAAATACTCGTGGAGCAGTTCATCAATCTTAAAAGGTGTATAATTGAAGGTGAAATACAGATGAGAACAAATATACAGACGGCAAGTTATAATTGATTTGTGTATAATTCCCAAGATGAATTGTGAGCAAGGTGAAGGAACTATTTTTGTCTCAGGTTCCAAAATAGTGGAAAAAAATTAAAACCTCTTATTTGAACAGCAGGAAAGCAATCCTGGGCAGGTAGTAAGTGGTAACTGAAATGAAGGTTTCAAGTTATAGAGAAAACATGTAGAACTTTAAGTTTCAAAAATTTTATGTACAAGGGTTATAGTATAGAACAAATAATAGAAGTACAAGCAATGATACATAATGTTTATACACAGATTACCATGATTTTCCCTGAGAAACATTAAAGTATGTCACTAAATGTTTTAGTTAAGTAGGCTTTTGGGGGAACACATTTGATTCTGCTTGTACAATCTCAACTCACTCTCAGTAATTTAAAACTTTCTTTAGATTTCTAGTTGTATTATATATTTCTGTTAATTTTTTCATTTTCTTCACCTTTCGTTGTTTAGCACTTTTTGCAGACTATAAATATTTTTGCTTGTACTGTTGTGAAATAGGGAGTTCTCTTAAGTCTTTTTGGAATAGTCATAGCCTGGAACAATCTTATTTATTATCATCTTCAGTTTAATTGGTGTACATAGGCTGTCTTGGAAGAGAAAGAATCTTGGGGCTGGGGATTTAACTCAGTGGTTCCGTTGCCCTCTTTGCAAGCTTAAGGACCCATATTCGATCCCCAGTACCAAAAAAAAAAAAAAACGAGAAAAATACACATTCTTTTTTTTTTTTTTTTTTTTGGTATCGGGGATCAAACTCGGGTCCTTGTGCTTTCGAGGCAGGCGGGCAGAACCACTGAACTAAATCCTGGGCCCTCTGCCAGACTTCTTTGCATTTAACTTTCTTTTTTTTCTTGTCTGGTTGTGAAAGAGCATCATACTTTTGTCTAATTTTAAAAGCACAAAGGTACTAGGAGAAGGAGACAAACCCAAGTCCTTTTGCTAAGTGGTAAGTGTTAACATTTCAGCATATTTGTTTCTTTTTTGTCTCTGGATGTTTTTGGAAACAAAATTACTGTTATACCAGATATGTAATTTTGTGTTTTACTTTTGTGTCCCTCTATATTACATTCTGCCTACTAAACAGCATAGTCTTATTTGCTGATTTGGTCCCACTCACAGACTAAAGATACTCAGTTTGTCTTTGGTTTGGTTTGAATTTAGCACTTGCTAGCACTGTAACCTATTTCAAGTTACATGACTTTTGCCCTCAATTACCTCATCTGTAAAATTAGGATAGCACTATCTCCTACTTTATAGCTTTACAGGGAAAATAGACTGAGTTAATATTTCCCCAATGTGTTGAAGAGAATGTGTGCATATATGCACATGTCTGTATGCTTACAAGTTTTTGTGCATGTATACATGCATGTATTTATACTCCAGTTACTGTTAAACATGCTGCTTAACCTGTTACTTTGTTGAATTTGTTAGTATGACTTTACCTATACTTAGAAATAATTTTTGTGGGAATTCATATTAAAGAAAATTCCTATAGTAATAATGACATTTGAAAATGCTGAATTAAGATATCATAAATATTAAACTGATAAAAAAGTATGGTAAACTATTCCAGAACTTGCTTAAATAAATATGATAAAAGAAGAAAGTATTATTTTCTTGAAAATTGCAAATACTAAACTATATCATATTTATTTTATATACTTTTAAAATTTTATTAATAGTTTAGAATGAAATATAGGTTTTTTGTTTTGTTTTACAAATGAGATCTTTTGAAAAACAAAATAACTTTTCTAGTAATTTTTCTGAAAGGAAAGGACACATATCCCTGAACTATAGGAATACTATAGATTGTTGTTCTTATAATTTTTTAGAATAATTAAATCCAACTTATATTAAGCATAATGTGTACTGTTGAAATTTTACAATTACCTTCTAACCTTCAGGAGGATTTGGATAGGCAGTCAGTTAATATGGCATTTTTAAATCAAGATAAAAATAGAGGACCTGAATTTGTTTTGGATTTCAACTACGATAAGCATATGTTCTTTTTCTTTGCTGTACCGGCTTTAGCTAGTGATACAAAGGTCCCTGGGGAGTCAGTAAGGTACATCCTGAAGGTATTGACATTATTTATTTATTAAATTTATTTATTTATTAAGTAAATAAAAAATAAGCCCAGATAAATCAGATTCAGCCAGGGTTTGATGTATGAAATATATTTAAACTCTGAGGAGATAATTGATCCTTCGTCTTAATGTTTTAGGAATGTATTTTCACAAATGAAGCCATACTACACTAAATCTGGTCATGTATTCTGGGCATTTTTCTAATGTTGTTTGAGTTATACAAATTTTTTATAGCTTAAAATGCTTAAAGTGTTTTTCCTTTATACATTTAAGTGTCTTTTCCCCCCTTCATATAGATAGGGTTTTTTTAGTGTTGGTTTCCTAATGAAATAAAGTTGAAATTAGTAATAAAAATTTTAATTAGAGAATGAGAAGTCCCGACTCTTGTTCTTTTATTGAGACATCTTTATGAGATGCACTAGTAATTTAATAGTGATCTATAGGCCATAGAAATTATTCTCTCACATCACTAAATAGTTGATTAGTCAGAAACAAGCTATAAGATTTGGCCATTTGAACCTTTCAGCTTCTACTAATGAATTTATTAAAGGTAAGCCAGTGACCTACGTGGTGGCTGCTTCTACCTGGAGTTGTTCGTGTGCTTCAGGAATCAACTGTCTCATTCTTCACATTTGATATTCATAGTAAGTGTGCTTGTCATTCCCATAGACCTTTGACAAGGTCAGAACCTTTTCTATTTGGCAAACCAGTACAATGCTTTATGTAAGATTAAGGTTACAAAATATTCTTATCTAGCCATACCAATCCTAAAGAATGTATTCATCTACTCATTTTTATCATCTTTGCTACATAACCAAAATTAAACTCTTTTCCCCCTATTGTTCAACCCAGGGAGCACTGATCTGCATCTCAAGCCTTCTTTTTTTCCTTTTTTCTTTTAGGAGAGGTTGACCTTTAATTTACTGTGCTCTTGCCTTAGCCTTCTAATACCTGGGATTATAGGCATGTGTCACTATGCTGGGCTGTATTCCTATTTATAGGTACAATTATTAGTCTTAATGCTTGACAAATATTGTTTGAAATTAATATGTCAGGTCTTATCAGCTTACTTTGTTCTTTTCTTACCTAGTTTCTGCTTCTCCAAGTTTTCTAATATTCCCATTTTTAAACTGAATTAATTAAACATGCATTCAGATCATCTTTTTCAAATTAATTATATTAAACATAGCAGAGAATTATGAGTTGATATATATTTCTGTTTAAAAATGTATATGAAGCATGTATAGCAAAAATTGTGTATCAAGCACCAGATTTTTGCATAGGTAAAGTCTTTTCTTTTGGAGACAGCGTCTCACTGTGTACTTCAGGCCGCTGGTCACCACACTGACCTTGTTTGTTTTCCATTTTTGTGGATCCTGTCATTAATTGCCTGATGGACATTGTTTGGAAAAACTATTGTTTCATATAGTGTCTTTTTTAAAAATTGTTTCAGGAAGAAGTGTAAAGTAGATCTCTTATTATTCCATCTTGACTGAAGGAAGAAGTTCTTCCTGCTTATTTGAGTTTTAAAAATCTTTAAAGATTCTGGCAGAATGCACTCTTCCCACATTTAAAAAAATTTATTTTTAGTAGGTTTCACTTGGGAATTCTTTTTTTTTTCTCTTGATCTTCATTATTTTCTTTTGGCTTGTGTTGATTACTTCTTTATGTGCAAATGCCCATGATACATATATGTGTGTGTGTGTGTGTGTGTGTGTGTGTGTGTGTGTGTGTGTGTGTGTGCGCTTTTTCTTTTAAAGTCAACTAACACTGATAAATCACTACCATGCAATCTTCAGACCCCATGCGAATTTCTTTTCCTTTTTCTTTCTCTTTTTGGTAATGGGGATCAGACGTGGGACCTTGCACTTGCAAGGCAGGTGGCAGCACCAGTGAGCTAAATCCCTGGCTGCACATTTCTTTAGTTGTTAACTAAAGTCTTTTTTTGTTAAAAAAGGATCTAGACTAGAATTATGTGTAGTATTTAGTTTTATGACTCTTCCAATGTAAAGCAGTTTCTCAGTTTTTCTTTTACTTTAAAGACTAAAACTTTTGAATATTACTGGCTAGTTCTTTTGTAAAATATTACTCAATTTCAGTTTGAGTGATGTTTTCTCATAATTATTTTCAGGCTATATATCTGTCAACAACTCACATTTTTCTCATTGCATCCTACTAGATGACACATGATTTTAATTTTGTTTCATCGATGGTGTTTATTTAGATCACTTAATTAAGGTAGTATTTTCTTGATTCTTCACTGGAAATTTATTCTTTTTTTTCCTTTTGTAATAGTAACCATTTTTGAGGTGAGATACTTTGAAACTTTGTGTGTATCTCTTCTTTACTTATTTATTTTTTGGTACTGGGGATCGAACTCAGGTCCTTGTGCTTGTGCTAAGCTAAATCTCAGGCCCTGTATCTCTTCTTTAAACTTAATTTATTTATTTTTGTCAGTATGGACCTTTGGGTTGATATTTTATTTAATAGATTATAACCATAAACTCTTATTTTGATGCTTGGGATTTGGGCAGTGGGATTTCCTTCAGGCTGGACATGTTTTTTTTTATTGTTTTTGAGCACTGTCTTATTTTCCAGCACATGCACACGTAGATGCTGTCACCTCTCTACCCGCATATCCTTGTCATCCATCCGGTTCTGATACTCTGTTGCTGGCCTCTCCCCTCTTTCTGCCTTGGGACCTAGTCTTTTGTGTAAAGCGCCCCCCCCATGATGCTCTTTTCACCTTTTTTGGGCCCCAGACTATTCCCCTTTACTGTGTGGATGTCCTCATACTCTTAGGTCAATATCTTGTGCCAGTTTGCTGTCATACTCAGGCTCCTGGGGTCTTCCCTTGGGTTCTCTTCTGGGCTGCCTCCCGGGATGAACACAACCTCTCTTCTGCTGAGGCTTCAACTGTTTCTTTTTGCACATGTTTCTGGGGCTTGAACCCCCTGTGCCAAGCTCTTGCCACCCTCTTATTTAGCTACTTTCTTTACACTCTCAGTCGCAGACAGCTCTGGGCCACTGCGGGTCCGTTCCTGTTATAAGTTGTGTCTAGATATCCCTGCAGAGCCTCATGTGGTGTTAGTCTAATTTGGAGGTGGCTGAATCTACAATGTGTGAATGATTCATGGTGGGCTGGGCTCGAGGCTACTAGTATTAAGGTTGTGAGTGCTAGTCACCCTCACCCTGAGTAGTCTGAATAAGTTAAAAGGGGCAGAAAGACTGTTACGGTCGCTTGTTGCTTTTGCTGCTTCCTCCACCACGAACTACTACTGCTCTGTCATTCTGCCTTGAAGCCAGTTGATTATGGACTGAAACCTCTACAAACTCTTAGCCAAATAAACCTTTCTCTGTTTATCTTTGGGTGTCAGGTATTTCGCCCCAGTAACAACAGAAAAGTAACAAAAATCCTCACTGACATGCCTCACTTCTCCACTCAGTATAAATAAATATCTGCCCTTGTTCATTCTCACTAATGACTTGGGATTCGATTCAAAGGAAGGATACTAGGAAGCAAATTATTATTTTTTTTCTCATTGAGTTTATTGGTACTTTTAGCAAATTAGTTACTTGGTGCAAATTAGTTACTTGTGCTTTGCTGATTTGTTTGTTGGTGATTCTATCTTGTAATAACAATCATGAGAGAATCACTTAAGCCTTTCCATTATAATTATAGACAACCTTTAATAAAAAAATGAAGAACTTGAAGAGTAAATTCTAAATTCATTCCTGTTAAACTTTAAGATATCTGAAAGAATAGCATAAATATCATTTTCAAGATCTAATTTTAACTCACTCAAAATTATTTTATTTTTCCACAATATTTTAAAACAATGTAGTATATCAATACTACAAATCTTCATGTACAGGAATATGAAATTCCCTGATACTTCAGCCATGTAAATACACTGTATTAATGATTTTTTTCCTTTAATTGTAGGATCCCTTCTTCCCCGTGATATTCTAGATACTGTTACTTTATTAAAATTTAACGATATATTGTGGCATTTATTCCACATAATACCTGTGCTTTTTTTAATGTTTTGATAGCCATGAAGTTCCTTTAAAGTGTATATATGCTATTTTAAATCTACACATTCACAATTTGTATGTGATATGATTATTTACTATAAATCTTAGAATAGGAATTTCTGTGTCAAAGGAAATGTGAGTTTTAAATATAATACACTTTGTCAAAGAAAAAAATTATCAATTTTATGTTAAAAGTATATTACTAGTTTCCTCAGAATGTGAAATATCTGTCATTGTAAGAGTTAAATGGTAATCCATTGTTTCTTCAATATGTATTTCTTTGATTAGTGAGGTTGATGTCTTTTCATATGATTATTCTCCATTTTTATTTCTTTTCTTAGTTCATATGCTTTGAACATTATTCTGTTGGCTTTTTAGACTTCTCTGTTTAAAGCTGTTAACTGTGTCTTTATTCAATCAGCAAATAGTTACTGAGTCTCACCTCTGTGCCAGACACTGTCCAGTGTGTCAGGTATATAACAGCGAACAAAGTAGCTAAGACAAGTTCTTGTGTAGTTTATAATTCTAGGTGGGGAGAGGCAGGTCAAACACTTTAAGTAAATACTATATTACCTGGCAATTAGTGTTAGGGAGAAGATAGAGCAGGGAAAGGAGAAACTGATGAAAAACAAACAAAAACAGGGAATGACTCATTGAAATATAATGGAATAGAGTCCTGAAAGGAAGTGACGAAATCTCAATTATCCAGAAGGAAAAAATTTGTGCTCTTAGACAAGAAATGCATACATTAGGTAAATAGGAAGGTCAAATGAAAATTCTGTGAAATAGTTTTAAGTACTCATTATTTTCACAAACATATGGTAAGCATATTGGTGGTTAGAGAAAGAAGAAATTTGCAGACTAGGGTCTGGGAATCTTGCTCAGTGTTTAGCAAGCACACATGAAGCTCTGGGTTGAGTACTCTGCCCAAAAACAAAAGCAAAACAGAACAAAACAAAAATGAGATTTGTAGAGTAATAGAGAAATTACAACATTTTCCTGTTTTATGGTGATTTCCTAGAGATAGAAATCATCAAGAATTTATTCAGGCAGAAAAAAGGTGGTATTTTAGTAAGGTTTTTTTGTTTAATCTTTATGCATAGCTTTTATGTTGAGCAGGTCATCAAATCTGATGTTTGTAGTAGTGTAATGCTATGGGAGCAGTCAAAGAAACCCCCTGGGAAATACAAAGAGAGTGGAAAAGCCTGAAGGAAGTTGTTGGAACCTTGGCTCTGCACTTGACTTTATTGAGAAGTTGTGTTAGGTGTCTTAAGGGAGAAGAATGAGGTGATCTACATGGAAGATTATTGAGCAAGGAAGTACTGTACAAGAAGATGTTTGGGGGAGGCATGATAAAAAATAAAAAACTTTTATGCCAGTTTACTTTAAAAAATGTATTTAAACTTTTATAGGACTGTATAATATCTGTGAATATATTTGCCTCCCAGGTGCATTGGATCGCTGTGTGATGGGAATAACAGCGGTGGAGATATTGAATGCTTGTGATGAAGCAGTTCCTGCTGCAGTTGATTCACTGAGTCACCCAGCAGTCAATCTCAAACAAGCTATGACAAGACGTAGTCTTGCTGCCCTAAAGAATATGGCCCATCATAAGCTACAAACCCTTGCAACTAACCTCTTGGCTTCTGAGGCATCCGACAAGGTAAGTTTTGTATGTAGGTTCATGAAGTATTTTAGGCCCCACATAACTGCATTTAGGAACTCAATTTTGGTACATCTTAGAGAAAAAATGTTGGGAGCTGACACTAATGAAAAATAAGTGTTTTATTTTTAAATTTGAGTTTATCTAACCTATTATAGGGTTGTAAGTATTTAGTATTTTGAAAAAGTAAATTATTTTTATTATTCAGGTATTTTAAAATTATTTCTACCGCATTAAGTGACTTCTATTTAGGAAATTAGAGCAAATATTCTTTATATTACTTTTCTATTTTACTGTCTATTGAAAGATTGAACACTCGATAGTATTCCCCAAAGAGGAAAATAGGTTACAATTAAGGAATCTATAATCATGATGTATCACTTGTTCCTTTCCAAAATTAAGTTTTGATTTAGTAAGGCTAGGCATTTGAAGGATTTAAGAAAATATTTAAGAATAAGTCTGTAGAGCAACAGAAATGCTAGTGGTTTGGTTTACATGTGTGAGTGACCTAAGCTCGTTTTTTTCCTGACACAATGAAGGCATGTTACTCATTCACTTAGCAGAAGATTTTCTGTGGAAGAAGACCGATTCATTAATTGTTACTTATCTTTAGTTTTGTAGAGGCTAGCCACTGTTTGGTTTGTGGTATTTGTATTCTGTGGTATTATTAGACCTAGTTTGTGTCTGGTGATGGATAAATAAAAGCTAGAGACAGTTCTAGTATTATCATTTGAATCATGACTTAAAATTTTAGTTCTATCCATGTACTCATTAGAGTTATTTATGGATAGTACAAATATATTTATTTTAATTTTCTTGATTTTCAACTTTTAGTGGTTAAGCTTATGAATAAATGGTGAGGGATTTGAAAGACTCGTCTATAAACTTGACAATTAACAAGAATTAGTGAGTACTAATGTCTTATGAAATACGAATGTTGTAGGCTGTTCCACAGTTCCACATCCTCCAGTAATTGGCAGTAATATCCCTTTTTAATCGTGGTTCCCCCGCAATATATAAATGTTTTATTGGCTCTGTTGTATATTTTATAAATTGAAATTGTAAAATCTTTGTGGTTTTCCTTCATGTTTTCAGTCCTATATTCTAAAGTTTGAGAGAAATCACAGTTTAAGTGCATTTGTCATGCCTATAATTTCTTTATGGAATGAGATAGCTCTCTGTAAGAATTCAGTGCTCATAGCACATTGTCCGACATGCTATATGATTTTAAAACAAGGTATTCAAGAGCATGCATGTTATATAATTTCCAAACATTGTGTCTTAATGGTAACCTCCAGAAATACAGATTTAGAAAAATTATTATATAACTGGAAAATTAAAGAAAAAATAAATAGTACAGTAACATTTATGAATGGCTTTTCTAAGTGGTCATGGTCCATTATGTGATTTTTACAATCTTGTTTGTCCCTGTTTAATAGCGCATTTTATAGTGCAATTAGTGATAAAAGCACCAGATATCAGAGACACTACACTTATGTATTGTAAAATATATTGCTTGTGAACCTCTTCAGTCTTGTCGTGGTGATAATTGTTGCCTGACCTACAAGGAAAACAATTATAGAAAGGGGGAAAGGCTTAGGAAGCTGAGGCTGCAGGAGGGTAATCACTTTATGAAAAATGTATGTTGTCTCGACCATTAGGGATTTCTCTATTTTCTCATGTTGAGTTTGAGGCTCCCTCTGAAGGGAATATTTAAAGAGCTGTCCTCTGGATGGCTTTCTAACCTCAGGAGAAATAAACCCACCCAAAGTTAAAAAAACAAAACAAAACAAAAAAATCTAAAACTAAGCTAACTAAAACTAAACTGAAACAAACAAAAGTAAGACCTTCTGGGTTGTAAGACTTACTCTTAGGATCTTTGATACTATTTTTATGAGTCTTTCAGTGGAAATAAAGTCTCAGGAATACTCTACCCAAAGTGTCCTGCTTTTGCCTTATTGTAATAGCGTTAGCACTCAGGTCTATTCAAAGTAATGAACATTTTGTTTTCATTATGTAAACTATAGTGGGCATCCTAAACTTTGTGACCAAAGATGGAGAATTTGCTATGCTATGGTTTTTTACTCTCTTATTTAGAAGAATAAGAGATTATTAAGAAGTGATACCATTCTTTATTGCTGCATGGCAATATCTTTCCTAAGATAATGTTCTTGTTACATGGTGAATTAAAAACAAAATTTTTTCCCTACTACATTTCCATCTTCTTAAGAGCAGGAATGATTTCTTTTTAATAAGTTTTATTGCTTAATATAGTACAACATTATGTTGTAGTGTAATTACATGTACAGTTATATACAATATGATATAGTAGAGAAGCATGGTAAGTAACAAATTTAGTATGAAGTTAGTTTAGAAGTATAGATTAGAATCACATTATGGAAGAACTTTGCAAAGGTGAGGATTTAGTTGAATGGTAATGATACAATATGATACAATGTTGGATAGCTTTGAAAGGAGATTTGTTGTTTGAGAAATATTTTGTGACTTCGAACATTTGTGGGGCACTTACAAATGTTGATATGGGAAATTAGTTGAGGTTACTGGAAATATATAGTGAAAGATAATGGGGACTGGAAATAGGATTAGACAGTGGGAATGTAGAAGAGCCTGGCTTGTAATGTATGTGTGAGTTGAATAAATAAGTCTTGTAAAATGAGCAACAAAAGATTTTGACGTTCAGGATTATTTCAGAGTTGCACACCAAGCTGAAGGGAGAATGGCAGAGCTGATAATAGAAATATGAAAGTCATAGAAAAGGCTTTGAGGATGATTGTAACAGATATTTGCCACTATGGGTAGAATTAGGAGATAAATTGTTAGGAAGGGGGCAAAATACCTTTGAGAAAGAAGTGACGTGATGATGAAATAGAGCAGGGGTGTTTTTTTTTTTTTTTTTCTCTCGCTTAATAAATGATGGAGTACAGAGTCTGGATTAGATTGCAGCCCACATTTGGAGTACCTGCTATCATCATGATTTTCTAGATGGACTGTCTTCCTTCATTTCACTGCAAATAGATGAATTAGTTATTGCTCTTTCTAATTTCTAGATCATGAACCTAAAAACATTTGCATAGAACAAAAATAGGTGAGTTTTTCTATAAGGGGCTGGATTGTAAATACTTCAAGCTTTGTGGGGTGTCTGTGTCACAGTGATGTAACTCAGCAGTATAGTGTGAAGTAGCTAAAGATGATATATGAGCAATATATGCGGTTGGGTTACAGGAAAAGTATTTGCAAAGCAGATGGCAGGCTGGACTTGGCTTGTTGGCTATAGTTGGTTGACCCTTGCCTCAGAAAATAGCATTATTATTTTCACAGCTATGGATACAGTTCTCACATAAAATGGGCTTTGCTTCACTTTTAGAGAGCAGTTAAAAGGAGTTAAGAGTCTGTGTTCTGGGGGCAGGCATGTCTATGATCAGATTACATCAGCATAACTTATTGGCTCTGGGTGACCTTGGGCAAATAAACCTCCATAGTCTCTTGTCACTTTTAAAACAAAATCCAGACTTTTTACAGTGTCCTGTGAAAGATTCTGTATTTGGATATGTGCCTCGTTCCTTTTATCTTTTTCTTGTATCTTTGGTTATTCACTTTCTAGCCAGTGGGGTCTTTTCTTTTAATGGGTATTTATTATGTGGATTATTTAATGAAAATGTGAACAACTTGATACTGTACCTTTTAACTATTGTTAATAATTACAAAAGCTGGAGTAGAATTACAGGATAGATCTTGAAAGTTATCTTCTGTAAGTTATCTCTTAAGTCATATCTTCAGATGATCATATTATTGTGGGACAGATTATGGAAAGAAGAAATTTGAAGATGGAATGCTTGTTTACATGGTAGGAAAATGAAGATGACAGTGAGAGACAAAACAAATTGTAAAAATGGTCTAGATCACACATATAATTGAACACAACTTTATAAAGGAAGGTAGAGGCTAGTAGTTGTTAAGAGAACAGAAATAACATTAAGAAATAGGGAATAGCTGGGCATAGTGGTACACACCTAAAGGAGGCTGAGGCAGGAGGATTGCTGTGATTTTTGAGACCAGCCTGGGCTACATAGTAGTTCCACATCTGTCTCAACTACATAGTGAGACCCTGTCTCAACCCCCCCCCAAAAAAAAGAAATGGGGAATAAAAAAACATTTAGATATGGTATTTAGGAAACTCATTGGTGATCATTAAGACAGCTGCTTTGGGTAGTTAGTTGGGTCAGTAATCAGGGTGTAATTAGCAGGGAATGAGTATGAGATGAACTAGAGGTAGAGATTATGGAAGTAATTTGCTTTTGTTAAAACAAAAGTAGCAGCTTCATTGGTTACATGAATAACAGCAGGGTTCATATTTTGTTTAGCTTGCCGAACATTTGTGTTTGTGGAGAGAATAATTGGTAGAACAGTGTAGAAGGACTTGGCATTGGAAATAGAGTTGAAGAGTTCACCCTTTCTGAAAATTGTTTCACTATTGTTGCTAATGATGAAAAAGAGGGAGGCAAATATACCAAGTATTTTCAGTGGAAAAGGATAAAAGGATACCTGTTAAAGGAAGGAAGTGGTTATAATCTCTTCAAGGGAGAGGCATTGTCTTTTTAATCCCCACAGAAACAGCAAAAGTAGTACATTGGACTGGGAGCTAGAAGATTTGTACATTAAAAATAACTCATCAACCACAGATTATACCTGGTGGTTTTTGAGGAAGTGTGTAAATGAATATATTAAGAAGATAGTCTGAACATATTGAGGGATATTTTTCACAAGTTTTTATCATAAAGCATTTGCCACAGATGGTAGGTCCTGGAGCAAATCTTGGGCCAAAGGGATTTAACCAGCGGACTAGAAAGCTCTTACTGCCATAAAATTCATATTTTTGGCCTAGTATATGTGATTTTCTGTTCAGCACCTTTATATCATGGGCATTGCTGTACCAATCAGAATCACCCTGTTTATCTGAAAACATGACAAGGTTGAAGAAACTGAAAAATGACTAGAATGATTTCTGTTTCACCTTACATCTCTCTCCCTGTTGTGTAATTAGTCAAAAGTCTGAAAAAAATGAATGAGCTCTATTTGCAAAGGTCAGTAGCTTTGTATTCTGTGTAACTAGGTGAGAGAATGGAATCTAGAAGTCAAGATGTAACCTACCAAGAACATACTCGTGTTTTTTGCTTGCACAATTAACACTGAAAGAAAAAATTTGTACTGATTGAATTGACTTTATGATTCACTTTGAAAAGGGCACTGAAGGGTACCAACAGGACAAACCAGATGACACTGTGTCTAGGGTACCAGGCCTTGTCTTGTGAACTATTTTAGACCTAGAAGAATTTTCATTATATGAATGACCTTTGAAGAATCATTTAAACCTGTTTAGCATTCTACCCAGAAATTTTAATGAATATCTAATGGAAATATGAATATGTTGATTGTACATTTAAAATATATATACATTCAGTTTTGGTTATTCTGAATTGTTAATAGAACAGAATTTTATATTACACTAATCATTGTCTACTCTTTCATAAATAAAGTTAAAAAGCCTTAACTTAGCTCTCCCGTGTTAAGGAAACAAAAGAATAAATGTCTGTGACTGTAAGAGGAGAAATACATTTCTTCAATCAAATAAAACATTTGTTACTTTCCATTCTTTGAGAAATAGAGATAAGTAATATTCCAATAATAATCATACTCTTCTTCAAATGTGTAGCATACTTTTTAGCTTTGATCATTGTTTGATATAAAGATATTTTATTTTTTTAATTTTTTGGTACGGGGATCGAACTCAGGTCCTTGTGCTTGTGAGGCAGGCAGTGGAACCACTGAGCTAAATCCCCGGCCAAATATCAAGATATTTCAAAAATTTCTCTATCCCCCTGCAGGTCTTTCAAAGCTGTTGTTTTCTCTGTTGTCCACATGGTCCTACTGTTTTCTTGATCTTCATTTTGATTTGTCCAAGGTGCTTTTATTTGGTTGTTAGCAATTTAAATATGAAGGGTTCAAGTTCATTTTTTTTGTTTTTCTCCTGCCTGGAGTTTCTAGAACTTCTTGTATCTGTGGGTTTGTGTCTTTCACTAAACTGAGCTCTTAATTAACTAATTTCATTAAAATTAGGCTCATCATAATCTCCTCTAGAACTTTCCATTTCTCATTGTTTTATACTACATATGGCGTGCAAACATGATTTATAGGTAAATAGGTTCCTTGGGCTCCTTGTAGGGCTTTAAAAAATAGAATATATGACAGAAACCTCATATAGCTTTCAAAACCTGAAATATTTGCCACTTTTCTCTTATAGAGAGAGTTTACTGATACTTTCTCTATCCTAGTAAATGTCACCAGTGTTTGTCCTTTGTAAATCTTAATAATCATGTATATTATCTGGTCCCTCCCTCTGAAAACCAGTCCAAAATGAAATCATTCACTTTTATCTCCTTCTAAAACAATCTACTCTTTGCCTCTCTGTTCCTTCTAATTCATATTTTTTTTCTCAGATAAGACATTATTACTGATCTCAGTTGACTCTCCCTGCTCCCCAGTTGTTGAATTTTTTATTAAAATACAAATCCACTTTCATGTGATTCATACGTTTAGGTTGTGAGTGCCTGTGCTCTTTTATGTGTAAATGTGTGTGCATTAGATGTGTATATTTGGGATGAATATTCTGAAAATTTCCAACTCAGTTTAACCATCCATCAACTTTTTTTCTAGTTTGAAGGAGATGAGTTTTAGATTACTGTAGATATGGTACAACCTAATCTGTTAAGCAATAAAAACTAAACTTTCAAAGATAAATATTTAACTCATATTTAGTAATTTTTCTAGTGATTCCCAGGTTTTGGGTTCTGTTTCCTTTTTAATCATTTAATTAGACATGGCCATATATATATATACATATACATATATATATACATACACACACATATATGTATATATGTATTTTGTTTTTGAGACAGGGTTTCACTGTGTAGCTCAGGCTAACCTTGAACTAACTGTGTAGCCCAAGCTGGCCTCGAACTCAAAGCAATCCTCTTGGCTCAGCCTCTTCAGTGCTAGGATTACAGGTGTGCATCACCATGCCTGGCAGGACTCCGTTTGTTGTGATACTTACATACCACCACCAAATTATGACTTACCAAAGAGGAATAGCCTTCTTGAAACAATGTCTAGGTTCTAATGCCTTCTTGTCCCTATACTTTGTATAATTCACTATATTCTAAGCTGAAGAAAAGTGGTCTCATTCTGTTATGATTTTAAATTCATATCAGGTTTGTTTTTCCTTGGAAATGCATTGTTAACAGAAACTTAACTGTACTTACAAGAAATCTTGATTGTTATGGATTGCATATGAGGTACAGCAAAGAAGACATTTCTTTCACCATTTCACATAATAAATCAAATAATAGTCTGCTTAGCGAATAAGCACACTAAGTTAGATTAAACTCTGAGCTTTTTAGCAGCCAGATCTTTCTAACCCTAGTGTATAGTACTCTATATTGAACTCTTATTTGGGAGCTTAAAGGTATTGTTAAGTAATTTGATAGAAATACAAATATTTGTGACTAAATATTAATATTTTAGGACTTTGAGGAAGAAGTTTCTCTTTTAATGTGGTTGAAAATCTACTTTTTATTAGGCCATATAAAAGATTTTGAAACTTCTTGACTTTTATGGTCTCTGTTAGAAAGTAATTGAATCAGTCTAGTTCAGTAAGCATTTATTGACTACTAGATACTGTGTTGGTCCCTGGAGAGCCACATGAGTAAGATATGATGTTTGCTCTCAGCAAATATGAACAGATAAATACAATGCAGTGAGTAGGATGGATGAGAAAAGCAGAAAGTATTAGAGAAACTGGTGTGATCCTGAGGTGATCAAAACTGGTTTCCTGGAGGAGGGAGTATTAAAGGATAAGATGGATGGAGATGAGTTGCACTGTGTTCTGGAAGAAGTGGGTGATATAAGCAAAGAGGAAAGTGAAAATACCAAGCGCAGTTAGTATTGGTGGAGGATCAGCTCAGAGACAGTAGTGGTGGGAAGTGAAAGGAGTCCGTGTGTACCGTGCGAAGATGCTGAAACTGTATCTTTTACCTCAGTGGTTTTTCAACTTAAAAAAGTCATCTCCAGAATCTTCCTCTTAAAAGGAATTTCATATAAAATCAGGGCATAAAGGTGATAAGAAGTATAGAGAGGAGGGTTTAAATTCAAGAATTGCTCGTGTGTTGTGTCCCATGGAATCCAAGGATTGACTAGGTAAGAAAGGTCAATGCATGGGTTTTCTGATTGGGTAATAGAACAGAAAGTGTCTCTTTCAAGTGGCAATGAATGACAAGAGAGGGCTTTATGGGGGATAATGATGAGTTGCTTAGTTTATGATGAATATGAGATTCCTATACAATACCTATTTGTAGATGTTTGTCAGGCAGTTTAAAGATATTAACTTGAGGGAGAGATGTAGTGACAGGCAGATTTAGGAATCTCCAACATACGACCATAAAAATGGGTGAGATCATTCAGAAATAGACTGCCAGAGAAGCCAGCTTTTTAAGGGAGGAGGAAGAGGAAACCTTTCAAAAAGTGTGGTGGTGGGCTGGGGATTTAGCTCAGTGGTTCTGGCGCCTGCTTTGCAAGTGCAAGGACCCGAGTTCGAACCCCAGTACCAGGAAAAAAAACAAAAAACAAAAAGTGTGGTGGCATTTGAGAAGAACCAGGAGAATGTGCTGACCTGCAAACAGGGAATTACGAGTTGCAAAAAAAGGTGAAGTGGTTACTTGTGTCAAATATTGCTGCTGTTGATCCTTAGAAGGATGAAAATCTGTTTTGTCAGTAGAGTCATTAGTATTATTTTTTAGAACCGTTTTCCCAGCATTTTAGGGACAGAGTTTGATTGTAGAAGACTAAAGAAGAATGGAAATAGACATAGTAAGTGTAGGATACTTTTGAAATGCTTGTTGAGAATGGAAGGAAGAGAAAGAGAGCAGCTAAAGGGCATGCAGTTTTAAAGATAGTTAAGATCGTGGGCCGTGGATGAAGAGCCAGTAGAAAGAGGAAAGTTCAAGGTCGGGATGGGAAAAGATTTAAAACTAATGAAGCCAGGTTCACTAGGGAATGAGAGAATAAGTCAGAGGAAGAAGCCAGACAGTTGGCTTTGTTGTGGAGGAGCAAAACCTTATTTTCTGAAACCAAAGGGAAAACAGACAGGCTTGGAATCTGGATGGGTGTGTTTCTGAGGTCATTGGATGGGAATGGAGGAGGGAATATTCCTAAAGCCTCCATATACCTCCTACAAGTTAGAGGAAAGACTGCTGGGGAGGAAAGCAACACCAGAGTAGGGGACTTGAGAACGTTAGGGGACAGAGAATGGGAGTTGAGGAGAATTGAAGGACTGATTGAATTTGTGTAGCTGTGTAGTTGTAACAGGCTATGGAAAGGTGGCGAAAAAGGTGTACGTGAAAATATAGAGGGTACATTCTATTGTTCTAGAATTGTCCTTTTGGCATTCTGAAGGAAAAGGAAGGAAGGTTAGCGGTAAAGGGTTGATTGGTGTGAATACCATGGGGTCAAGGGTTATGGGTAGGAGAGGTGAGGATTGATGGTCTTTGAGGACATGGTGAGTCCAGTGATTGAATACCCCTATGATAGTGGCTTCTACACTGTGCTGCACATTGGAGATCTGGAGATCTTTAAAAAACCGGTGTAGTGTGGCTTCTCTCTACAGACTTCCTAGTTTAATTGGTATGGGATGCAATTTGTGCATTGGGAATTTTAAAAGATCTCTTTGTGATTCCTGTGTGCAGCACTTTGTGAAGCTGTGCTCTAAGAAGGTGAAGAGAGATCTGATCCGCTAGCATAGAAAGTTGGTGAGGACTGTGCAGTATGTGGGGCTGTGGGAATGACTGGCTGAAGTAGAGTGAAGTTGACTGCAGCTGAGAGACAGTCAAGGAGCTGTGAAGGGTGCAAAAGACCCTGCAGTCTGCTTTCCCCATGTTTTCTGCTTTCTACTGGGTAAGGAGTCTTGTGATTAACAGTGCAGTATGCAGTATGCTGTATGCTATCAGGCTAATTTTGGGACAGGGATTTAATATGTGGGGTTTTTTAATCACACTGCCAGGGCTTTAGAAATAATAGTTTAAAATATTACTGATGCAAATAAAGCCCTCCAAACAAACTAAATGATGAATCTAACAGGAACTTATAAGTTAAAGGCAAGAATAGTAGTATTGAAAGCCAGAATCTTTGATGCACTGCTACCAGAATATCCCACCTATGGGATTTCTGTATGTTCATGTGCAATATCACTTTTGTACCATCACTCTGCATTTTATATAGTATGACATCTAACTGGAACACTTAAAAGCTCTAGAAAACTGTGATCTTATGCAAATTTACAATTATAAATACTAAGAAACCAAAATGGTACCTCTAGCAAAATTAACAAATGTAATACTAGTATTTCACTTTATTACTAGATAATTCTATGGTTAATCAACATTGTGTCATCGGTTCTCCTACTTTGAGCCTTTTATATTCTGTAAGGAGGTCCCTGACTGCCAAGAGCTATAGACCCTGAAAATCCCTAACCTGTATGGATGGTGAAATTTCTAGAATTATGGATGGCTAGGAAGACTTTAAGCCAGTGACAATGATATTGAGGTTTTAAAATTTTTCCTGTGTGGAATTCATACAGCCTTTATATGACATGGTACTTCAGGCCCTAAAATTAACCTTGGGTGGGGATATATTAGTCACTGCAGTTTACTGTAGTATCTAAGGAGAGGAAGCAGGGTTGATATGTAGTTATTGTGCTCAGAACTCTGTACAGTGCACTCAGTAGACTAGAATAGTAAAAGATCTTTCCATTAATGTCTCCACTCACTTTTATCTTATTATTTTGTTTTAAAATATCCATTTTTCTTACTTGAGTTCACATCTCAGTAATGATCACTCTTAGCAGTAATCCTGCTTGGTTGAAATGATATTGTCTCTGGCAAGTGAGTAAATGGAAATGAAGAGACAAGAAAAAGAAAGGGAAAGGCAGAAGGAGGGGACTTGCCAGCATAAATCAGGATTTTAGCTTTTACACTGTAAAAAACTCGTTTCTCCAGTCACCTTCACATATAATTGAGGAAATGTAGCCCTTGCGTTTGGTGTATCTGAAATGCCCTGAATCTTTCCTCACCCACCTAATTCTTCCTCAACTCATGAGCCTGAGTTCTGTGACCACTGGCCCTGCAGAGGCTCTCTGAACTCCTCAACTAAGGGCCGAGCCAGGTAAAATCAGTGAATCTTCCTCTCGACCCTCTAGCAGTTGTTGTATGCTTCCCGTCCTAGTACTAACCAGTCTTGACCCTAGTCAGCTTCCAAGATCAGATGAGATGGTGCATTCAGGGTGGTATGGCTACAGACTTGGTTTATGTTTTTATCCTAGTACATATTCTATTCTGCGAGTATATATAAGCAAATAGACATATATGTTTCTCTCTTTGTCTGTATCAAAGTTTTACAACATAAAAAACTGTTGACATTTTGAACTCAGAAATTTATTGTTGTGGGGACAGTCCTGTGCATGTAGAATTTTTAGTAGCATTCTTAAATGCTATAGCTACCCTCTAGATGCTATTAGCACCCCTCCCCCAGTTGTGACTAACAAAGATGCCTTCAGATATCACCAAATGTCCCTGACGGGGTGGGGATGGGGATTACCCATGTCTGAGAACTACTGCCCTACCTCCTAGTAAGAGCTCCTCAAAGGACTGTATGATATTCTTTTTATTTCCAGAGCTGAGCACTGGAAATAACCTTGTATGTGAGGGTTGGTTAATGTGAAGTGGATTTACCCTTTCCCTTCTTACTTCCCTCACCTCCTAGAATCTCTGCAGAACTAATGCTGAGACCATGGTGAGATCTAGAATTATTCAGGACATGTGGGAAATGTGAATCAAATGTAGGAGAAATCTGACTTGCTGCTATATTGTCACCAGTAGTAACCTCCTGTGTGAACCTGAGTGACTTGACTTACTTTTTAGCATCAATTTGTTTTTAACTCTTAAGTTTGGGATAATTGGGTTTAATGAAGCTCAGTGGGATAACATGTTTGAAAACACTTGTAGCAATAGATATTCAGCACATACTGGTTTAACACTCTTGAATGACTGACTGATCGATACATGAATTTGTTCAGCACATACATTTATTAACACATTTATTTGAGATAAAATGAGCTGGATGTGATTATCTGCCCTGTCAATAAAGTGAATATTGCTTGTGTGATCTGCTAGCTCTTTACAACACTTCTCTGGAACACATACATGGTCTTCACTTGGAAGAGAGAAGAATTGGTGCTAGAGGAGTGAGCCGATCTGCATGGAAGCCTGTGTCGGGGAAGAGGCCCCTGGTCTTGCTCCCTTGGTGACTTGATCCTTCGGGAAAAGTTGAAGATTAGTCTCTTTCGTGCTGCTGTTGTGCGGGACTCCTAATATATTAATCTTATAATCTCTTAATATATTAATAACTTTGGATATTATTATTCAAGCATTATTCTTGAATCAGTAAGATATATGGCCTGTGGCCCTATCTTTGGAAGATATTTTTCTTGGAAAAGTAATTATACAAATATTTGTATTTCATACTTATAATTTACTTTTATTGAGTAATTTACATTTGATGTTATATTACATAAATTATTATATAGTGTGAAACCTTAATACCCTTCGAAAATATGTTAAATATATTTTAAAATTTCTTATATAATACTTGTTAATGAAAGTACATGAAAGGAAAGGAAATAACTTAAATTATATGACTATATTGTCATTCCTGCTTAATCATGAAATCTCTTTCTATCTGAAAGCAAATACTTAAGGTAAAGAGAGTATTCTAATTCTAGCATAAATGGATTCTGTGAACTCATTTTATTCTAATCGCTAGTGTTAAGTAATAGCTCAACAGCAGAGGGCGCCAAATATCCATTTCAGTCTTACATGTCTTGCTATTTCTGTGTTTTGTAGCTCTTTCCATTTTCTGTTTCTTCCTCTCTACTTTTTTACTTTTTCTTAATGCTTAAAATAGTAAATAGTAAATATTGAAATCTCACTATGAATACTTTTTAGTACATACTGAAGTTTTTCCTTTGCTTATTGTGGAATGTTTTTGAAATACATTAAGACTTCTGTTTTTATTCAGTGTAACATTATTTTGCATGTAACGTTATACATCAGAATTTCAGAAATCATTTGAGACTTCTCTTGAATACACCATATACAAAATAAGTTGTTCTTTTATTTTTCCAGCAAAATATTTTTTAGATAATAAAACAGTTTTATACTGTACTTAGATAATTAAGTTATTTAGAACATGCATTATAAATAGTATATCTACATAATTATGGTTTTTAAAGATAGTATATTAAGATTTTTCCAAATGCAAGTGTTTTCTTGTATTCTATTTGGAGTATTTCTGTTTTGGATTAAGTATACATATTTATAACAGCGTGTGTGTGTGTGTGTGTGTGTGTGCTTTACACATATGTTTTATGTATTTATTTCTATGATATTCTCGATATTCTCAATCAACAGATTCTGATTTAAAAAATATCAACGCTTGTGCTTTACACTATAGCATCAAAATCAGCTAATGTCTATAATACTCAGTGGTATAAATCAACTGTATATTTAGGTAGAAATCCAAAATGTATGATATTGTCCAGGAAAAGTAATAAATTATTTTATAAGATTACTGAAAGATAGTCTTGAAAACTTATTAAAAATTGTTCAGAAAGAAACCTTTAGATCAGTATCATCAAAGTGAACAGTGAAAGAGTAAAATTATTGCCAGTGTTTCAAATTTTAGTCATTGTATAAAATGAAATACATTTAAAACAGTAATCCTTTCAAAGACTTGAAAAACTATACTGGCTTTGTAGAGAAAAGGTTATCAGATATTTCAACAGATATGATTTGTTCTAGAATACATTCAATATGTAATCCCGATACATGTTATAACAAGGATGATGTCACTTGTTCCTCTGCAGAGTCTGAAGTTTTGCTTTTTGTTGCTGGTAGCAAATTGTATCTCTGTATATTTGTGTGTTTGCTGAAAAAATATCTGTGCTTGAATAAAGATTAATCTCATGATCTTTTATTTTCCTTGGGTTTTGAAAAGAATTTGCCTGCTCCCCTTAACGTGATTGCCACAGGTTTACTTTCAGTGATAGCAGTCTAATAATTTTTTCCCATGATAGCATGTCTTTAAGTCAGGTCTTTACTTGAAATCTAAAATGGCTAAATTTATACTTTTTCCTATACAAAAAAAGTTATAACACTTGATACAATAAAAATGTCAAATATATGTGTATGTATATGTATGTATTTTGCAATTATCATTGAATTTTACTAGCAAATTTGAGATCGTTTCATTTGCACATACCTTCTGATTTAACTTTTCATATTGACCTTTTTCAAGTAAGTGTTTAAATCAGTTCCTAAGGACAGAGGCTTTATTTTCTCCTGAGCATCTTTTATGTAATAGGCACTCCATAAATATTTAGTGAACTGAATTTAAACTTCCTCCATAGTAATTTAAAGGTGGTAAGCACACACTTCAGAACTACGTAATACAGGTAGCAGAACAAGTATTCTAACATTCCAGTTAATTTCCTCGAACAGTCTAGACTGTATTCCAAATTAACTTTATAAGATAATAGAATGAATTCATTTGTTAATTAAATTGCTCCAGGCATGTGTATGTTATTATTAAGCCAAGACCTTTGGAATTTGATAGAGTTTTGTTCATTTTCCTCTTGCTAATCTTAGCATAGCACATTAGAATATTAATGATTTACTCTGCCACTTCCACACATTTAGCCAAAATATCATCTTCATAACTGCTGGATGTCTAAATTTTGCTGTAATAATACTTGGTTATGTTAGTAAAATCTGTTGCTAGGCAAGTCATGCAGGCCTTGATGAAGTCAGAAATTGTAGCTCATCTGTAGGACTTAGGGATGAGAGTCATTTTTTCTCCCTTTTCCTTTGTGTTTCTCTGTTTTGTTGAGTTTTATTTTGGTGTAGTTTTCTGTTTTCACTTATTAAACTCTTTCTCTGTGTATTGCTGTTTGCTACAGTTTTTGCCACAGTGACACAATCTGTAGCCCTGAGAAGATGTGATGAGGAGTTACACACAATCACACCCAGATATCATGTTTCCAGACACTAGATAACCTTTTATTTGTCCAAGCACATGGCTGTCTGCTGGAACCCCACCAGAAAGAGACAGAAAGTTGGGAAGATTGGGGTGCTGCCAGGGGCAAGTGTGCGGCTGACATCAGATGAGAAAGCTTAAAAATCTTTGTGTCTTCATTCTTGCCTTTTATTTTTTTTCCTCAAGTAACTCTTGATGCTTCAAAAATTTCTTTACAAAAGGTTTAAGATTTTATACTCTTTGGTCAGTATGATCTGTTTTTCCTAGAAGTATTTTGATCTTTTCTGGAATGACAGTATTTATTAAAGTACTGTGGAGCACTCTTTGCTTTGTTTAATACTGTTATCTGCCCTTCTCACTTAGGGTTAATTCTGTCTACTTAATACTGATATAACAGGTATTTTACTTTTTGATCTGACATAGCCAACCCTAATACCCTAGTGTAATACGATAGTGCCTGGGCTCAGTACATATTAGCTATCATTATTAATAATTCTCTTATCAATAATGTGAAGTTATCTTTCATATAATATGTTTATTATATATGGTTGTATGTACATTTATTCAAATTAGTATTGGTGGGTACAAAGCATTAACTGTTTTATCTGACTTTATTTATTGTTTGAAAAAGCAGTCATAAAGCACTGTGCTCTGAGAAAAACAAGAGTAATATACACATTCTACATTCCATCCCATCATTTACATTCCTAGAGCTATTGCATACTTTATCTTCCCTCATCTGGATGGCTTCTTTTGCCTTCATTTCATATTCATGACTTTGGTCTCATTCCTTTTCAAGCAAATTGCCAGTGGCTGTTTATATAACTACCTTTGGTCTGTTTCGCCTCTCAGTAAAAGCTTTGGATAGTAGTTCTGAAATTTTACTTCATGTAGTCACGTGTGTACTGATGATTAGACAGATTCTGGTACATTCCCAGGAATGATGTCTGATAGCTTACCCAGGAACCTGTATGTCAGGAACCTGAGGATTCTGAGAAAAGTACCAGGCCTGCAAGGTAAAGTTCAACAGCGTTAGGTGTGGTCCTGTGTGCTCTCAAGGAACCTTTCCTTGCATTCTTCATCTTGATCACTTGTGGATTTTACGGACATCTGTTTTGTGATGCTTTCTACCTTGGCCCTTTTTCACATCCTGCTTTCTGCCAAGAATACTCTTTTGTAGCTCAAGTTATTCCCTCTCTGAGGTACTTCTTGGTCACTCACTTGGTACTTTCTCCATTGTATCTTTTTCTTGTACCTTGAAATCTTCCTTTATATCACCATTCATATTTTCTCATTACTGTGTGTCATTATTACTTAGTTTTGAACTCAAAGCTAGAAAAACTTTATATTCACCTTCGAATTATCAGTTCCTTACACAAATACAGGACATAATAGGCATTGGGGTTATTGTAGAAAAATGAATTAAATACAAGAATGAGATTTAAAGTCTTATTTATTCTTTTACTTCATGTTTATAACTTCACATATACTATTAGGTAGTATAAATTTATAATATTACTTATACCCTTAGATTATTTAATTATAGTATGGAAACATTTGTATTCTGTGTTCCTTTATATATCATTCAGTCCAGAGAAATTTCTACAAAAGAGGTAGTGATATCTACTTGAAGAATTATGTAAATAATTTTTGGAAGAAGAGTCATGTGAGATACTTCTTGCAGGATGATGGAACAGCAAGGAGAGGGAAGAAACAATATGGTTTTGGAAAGGGAAAGTGACTTGATTTAACTGTAGAAGTTATAGGGATTGTAGTTAGAGACAAAGCCAGAGGGGTAGACAGTGGTATATTCTGGAGAATGTTTTGTGCTTTGCAAAGAAGTCTCAATTTTATCCTTCCTTTAGTTATAAAACGCTGCTGATGCCTCTGAAGCTAGAAATAACCATAGTCAAACGGGAAGGTAATTGAGAGGAGAGAGATCACTTCAGAGAGTCATTGTAATTTTATTACAGATGAGTTGATTAGCAATTTTAATAGTTACATAAAATGTTTATAGTGTTTTTTGTTCATTCTGCTAGGTATTCTTATATTTAAAGTTACGCAAGATCAGTAAGATGTGGGTTAGCCCTGCTTTTGAAATGGTCTCATAGAATACCAGAAGGCATAAATAACTAACACAACTAATTATATAAAGTGGCAGAGACATAAGTATGTGACACACATAATAGATATAAAATGCTATAGGGTCTGGATCTTATCTGGACTAACTTTCCTTAGGAGAATTCAGTACACACCATCAACCTTACTGAGGAATAATTTATGAATGAAACCTATATATTCAAAGTATGCAATGTAGTGATTTATATACATTATGAATGATAGAATTGGGATCTTGATGAAAGAGAAGGGATCGAAGTAGAATTTAGGCAAAGGGATAAGTAAAAGAATTTATATGTAAGGGACCATAGTTATGGTACCAGAGCCCATTTTGTTACAGTTGGCAAAGTAGTTTATCAAAATATAATGGGCCTTAAATATTGTGCTAAAGGAATCTCTATTTTATCCTAGAGCTTTATTTTGTAGTTGTGAAAATAATATGCAATGACAGTTTAATTTCATAAATATCTGAACAGAATATTTCCTAATTCCATCACAAAAATAAATATTGTGAAACTTTTTTTGTGTTGTATTTCTTTCCATTTTCTCATCCCATATTTATATTCATATATATGTGTTAAATAAGTGAACTTGGAGTTCATCCTCTGTGTATGTTTATACATTGATGTTCATACATGGTTTTATCCCACTTAAAAGTGGAAAATGGACATTTTCCCATTTGCTTAAATATGCTCAGAAAGCATGATTTGTAATAATTGCAACATTTCTATTACATCAGTATGCTTAAATTATGCCTATTTTCTTACTGCTAGATATTTAGGTTTTTTGCAATTTAAAATAATGGATTAAAAAAAATAAAAATAAAATAGTGGATGTTGGGCTGGAGATTTAACTCAATGATACTACCGCCTGTCTTGCAAACTCAAGGTTCTGAGTTTGATCCCTGGTACAAAAAAAAAGAAATTGTGGCTGTTGCTTCACTGAACATCTTTGTATATAAATTTTTGTCTGTATTTCTGACTATGTATTTGGAATAGGATCCTGGAAATAATTCTGGTGTACTAGATCAAACAGCAGGTAAGGGGAAAAAATGAGAATCAAGACTTGTCATGTAGAGGTACAAGATCCCAACAATGAATGTAACTGTACTATATCCCTAAAATGTACCAATAAACTCAATTAAAGCTGAAAAAAAAAATGAGACCCAAACAGCAATCTTAAAGGATTGTGGTAGTTTTTCAAATTACTCTTCTGAAAGGTTGGAATTTAAATTCATACCTACAGTGTGTAGGTTAGCCTTTCACTAGAATTTTTAATGTTTACTGTTTGCTAATTTGATAAGTGGTATCTTGTGGTTATTTTAACTGTAATTTCCTAGACGACTAGTTTGAGCAAGTTTTTTTCTTTATTGACTGTTTACTGTGAACTGTTTTTGATCCTTATAGGGTTTTTTTCTTTTATTTGGACAACAGTATTTTTCTTATTGATTTTAAGAAATATTTACCTTTACATTTTTTTTAATAGTCAAGGTTTAAATTTAAGCATGCTTATAAAGTACTTTCTCAGCTCAAGATCGGATCTTCATCTGTATTTTGGTTTAGTTTTCAGAATTTCAGAATTTAGTTTTCAGAGCAAGTTACAGCTGGAATAATGAAATATGAGGGCTGGTTTAACCTGGTTTAAGAGACAAAGAAAGATAAGGGTCTTATTTTTTGTGGGGAAAGTGGGATAAAAAGAATGAGTAGTAGTAATTCAGGAGGTGCAGCAGGTTCAGTGGGAGGCTGGAGGTGAACACATGTTAAATATGAGGTACTACAGGATATCCAAATACAAATAATCCCTTCAGGAGGCTGGTCTGGCTGGACTCACTGAGCTAATTCTGGGTAGGAATGGTTCTATGTTCCAATGTGGGAGCAAGCATCAGTTGTGGGGCCAGTGACTGACTGAGAGCAAGGGCTCAGACTTAGAAGGAGGGTGGGTATTCAGGATACTGTAAGGTGACTTTTTTTCCCTTTCATTTGTTTAACTGCAAAGATTATGGAGGAAAGGTACTGAAGAAATGCCATTGCATTAGTACTTTGGCTAAAAGGGACAGGAGAGGAGGAAATAGAGGAAGGGGCATGGTAAGGATGACACCTTTTTTAGGGACTGAAAAAAAGGGACTCGAATATATTCTCTAATAAAAGAAAGGAAGATGTGAAGGTAAAATGGAAAAAGGCAGGATTTGACAGTGCAATATCTTCAAAGCATCGGCAATTCTAATAAACAGATTTTCCTATCTGGTTCATTCTCAGAGATGGAATATGCTTTTAAGGTATTGAAACAAATTTAAGTCTATCCTATTCGTGTCCCTAATAGTATCCTAAAGTATCCTTGCTTCAGAAATAAACTTATTTCCAGCCAATACAGTAGCTCATTCGTGTATCCCAGCACTTAGGAGGCTGAGGTATGAGGATCGCTACACTATAAAGTGAGACCCTGTCTCAAACAAACAAAGCAAACTTATTCCTGTTTTTTTTATTAGTGCATGTTTGTAGTACATAATGATTACCTTAGTTGTGGGGGGTTGGTATGCTTAGCTTTTAATTGACAGTTTTATGATTGTTTCAGCATAAAATTCTTACAACTGTATAAATGTATCATGTGCTTTTAATTGGCAAAGTGTGTTACTTTTAGCAATACAAATCTCTAAAAAGATGCTTAATGTACATTTTAATTCTGCATTGGTGAATGTTAAACACTTTTAATTACAACAATCTTTTAAAAATATTTGTTGCAGGGGAATTTACCTAAATATTCTCATAACTCCCTGATGGTTCAAGCAATAAAGACGAACCTAACAGACCCGGACATACATGTGCTTTTCTTTGATGTGGAAGCGTTGATTATTCAACTCCTGACTGAAGAAGCCTCTAGGCCGAATACTGCGCTTATTTCCCCAGAGAATTTACAAAAAGCATCTGGCGGTTCAGACAAAGGGGGCTCTTTTCTAACTGGAAAACGAGCAGCAGTTCTCTTCCAACAAGTGAAAGAAACTATCAAAGAGAACATAAAAGAACACCTCCTCGATGATGAAGAGGAGGATGAGGAGTTAATGAGGCAGAGAAGAGAAGAAAGTGATCCTGAATATCGGGCCAGCAAATCTAAACCACTGACTCTGTTAGAATACAATTTAACTATGGACACTGCAAAATTATTCATGTCCTGTCTTCATGCCTGGGGTCTGAATGAAGTTCTGGATGAAGTTTGTCTCGATCGCCTCGGAATGCTGAAACCACATTGCACAGTGTCGTTTGGCCTCTTATCGAGGGGTGGTCACATGTCACTGATGCTTCCTGGTTATAATCAGGCTGCCTGTAAACTACCACATGGGAAAACAGAAGTAGGAAAGAAGATGCTGGCAGCTGAGGGAGTAGGAAAGGGAACTTATGGAGTGTCTCGAGCGGTTACCACCCAGCATCTCCTGTCTATTATATCACTGGCAAATACCTTAATGAGTATGACTAATGCCACTTTTATTGGTGATCATATGAAGAAGGGCCCTACCAGGTGTGACTATGATAGTTTGATTTTATTCTTAAATTTCAAAAAAGGAGGAAGAAACCTATTCTATTTTTGTCGTTTATTTTTATGGGGCAAGGGTAGAACTTTCCATACTTTTATCATTTTAGTGTCATCTCAGCATTTATAATATAGATTTCCAAAAATGCCTGGTTTAAAATAAAGTTATATAATTTTATGTATATGTAGACATACTCAGTATCTATTAATAAAAGAATTTAGAACATGAGAGTTGGTCATCTAGTCTAGGTCTCAGGCAATTGCAATCTTAAAATTATGTCTCCTAGAAATTTCCACTTAAATTCAATTCAAAATGTGTATTTGGTTAAAGTACTTCTAATTGTAGCCCATATACAATAAATGATTTATGTCCAGTGATTGGCTTCACAATTTTGCAAGTATAGTCAGAATTTCTCAACAGGGAAAGAGTAAACATTTTAAATTGTGGAGTACTATTTTAATGCTTCTAAAATACTACTGAATGCTACTTTTTATTTCCCCAAAGCTTTACAAACAAACAACTTTTTGTTATACTCTGTTGAGAGTTAGCTATGTGTTTATTTTTTAATCTAAGAAATACTTATGTAGCACTTTATATCCGACTTTGTTGTAAGTAATTCACAAAAAATTACCTCATTAGTGCCCTTACCCTTATAAGGTAGATACTTTTCTTACCCCTTTGTTACAGATAAGAACTGAAATGTAGAGAGCTGAAGTACCTTGCCAAAAGCCACATAGCTAGTAAGTGAGAAAACCAGAACTCAAACCAAGATGGCCATCTCTTGGGTCCAAAATTTCTTTAATGCCTTACTGGCTTTTTTATATTTTAGTGCTGAATACTTTAAAAACCAGTGTATTGCTCCATGAGTTCATTTGAATATAGGTTTTTTGTTGTCGTTGTTGTTTTGGTATGGGGATCAGACTCAGGTCCTTGTACTTGTGAGGCAGGTGACAGCACCACTGAGCTAAATCCCCAGCCCTCATGAGTTCATTTGAACCAGTGATAATGGGATTAGCTGAACACTCAGGATGCTAATATGGAAAAACGGAGGACTAAGAATTATATTCGCCTATTAGTAATAGTTCATTAGGATGCTTATGTAAAAATATTTTAAAAACTCAGAGAAAGTAGAAATTGTAGCTCTAAAATTTTTACTTGCTACTTGGTAATTATGTAATTACTTAGTATATAAAAATTTGAAGTGAAATATAGTAGGTACAAAATGAATAATGTATTTTGGAGGAAGAAACTGAAAATGTTCAGCATGCATTTCTTTGAAATTCATTTGACTGTAGAAAATTTAATATTTTATATTTTAGAATTTTTAAAACGTGAAAGAATAAATACATGTATTTTTTTCTTCTTTTTAAAGGCCACCTAGACCAAGTACCCCAGACCTTTCTAAAGCAAGGGGTTCCCCTCCAACTTCCAGTAATATTGTGCAAGGACAGATTAAACAAGGTAACCATTAAATCTTACGGAGTAATTCACATGACATTTGAGCTCTAGAAACTGAGTAGCCATAGCTAATGTGTAATCATAACATTTTGTTTGTCTCAAATTGTTACAAGACAGAAAAGTTGTTATATTCCAGATGTAAATATGGATAATTATGATGTCACTTAAAAATAAATCAGATTTATTTAGAAATTGATAAATGAACATATTTCACATAATTCTGTTATACGATCTTTGGAGTAATTATTATGTATTAGGGTCACCTTAACTTGACAGCATTAGTGTTTTAATTATGTGCATCTTGAGTTTAAAAGTTATACCTGTTTTTTAATACATTTAAAAATATTTAAATTCAAAGTTTTATACTAATCTGCTATTTGCTATAGTTTATACATTGTGATTCACAAGGAGAAATCATTATTATTTTTATCTTTTTTATTTAGGTTGTTATATACCATAACTTTCATTTTTAGCTTTGTTTTTCTTTAAAGGATGAGAGAGAAGGGTTGAGTTTCTCTTTTCTTTTTAATCATTCCTATAATTTTTAGTAGCATTCTTTTAGGCCAAGAATAAATGCTGACTCTCACAGAATATGATAGGGAGAAACAAAGAAGTCAGCAAGAGATGGGTTGACGAAGATTCTGATTATATGGTGACATCTTACAATGTTCCTTTTCCTCTCAGGTTTTTGTTTAAGCTTGAAGGAGTCAAAGCGTAGCTCTGTAAGCTTTGTTAAACAGTAGTCTCGTAGCTTCAAATGTATAATTTTCTCATTCCCTAAGACAAATACTATTATTTCTCTTAGCTGATTATTTTTTACTTAACATCCTGTCATAGTGTGGTTGATTTTCAGACAAGGTTAGGTACGGTATTGGTTCTTATTAAAGCTCACACTCTCTATGCTGCTCCTATATTTCATTTCTAACGGTCGCCCTTCTGATTTCCCTGTAATAAGGGCTGGTGGTGCAGCTCAGTGGTAGAGTGCTTGCTTGGCATGCATGAAGTACTAGGTTCAGTGCCTGGTACCACGCACACACAACACACACACACACACACACACACG
>NW_022900942.1:28627289-28674115 GCF_012274545.1 Fukomys damarensis | reverse complement strand
TGCATGAAGTTAGGTTCAGTGCCTGGTACCACGCACACACAACACACACACACACACACACACACACACGTGCACACGCATACACAGTATCACAATCATTTTATTATACTACTTTATATTAAACTATATAAAATTTAGTTTTGATTAGATAATTTCTATGTCTGTGTGTGAAATACAATATACATATAGAAAGGGGACAAAACACCAATATACAGCTCAGTAATATTTGTAAGTTGAATTCTTGTATAAATACATTCTTGGACAAGGAATAGAATATAACCAGCTCTTCAGAAGCATCCTACATCTTTCCTCCAAGTCAGTGTATCTTCTCTTTCCAAAAATGACTACTGATTGAACATCTGTAATCCAAAAGTCTGAAATCTGAAATGCTTCAAAGTCTGAAACTTTTTGAGTGCTAACATGATGCTAGAAAGTGGAAACTTCTAAATCTGACCTTTTATAAAGTTGCCTGTTTTCTTTTATAGTTCTACCATAGTTTAACTTTATAGTTTAGTCTTGCCTGCTTTTTTGGATTCTGTGTTAATGCAGTCTTCTTTTGTGTTTGACTTATTTTGTGAGATTTATCGGTGTTGGTATATTTTATATATTTATCAGTGTTGCTACTTATTTTCAATGCTGTATGTTATTCATTTGAGTGAAAAGGCATAATCATCTATTTTTTTTTCTGTTAAGGATGGTGTTAGCTTTAGATTATTTTTTCCTAAAATGCCTTTTATTAGGTTGAGGAAGTTCTTTTATATTCCTACTTTGTTGAGTTTTTTTTATGAATGGATTTTAGATTTAGATACTTTTTCTGCATCTATTGAAATGATTGTATGCTTGTATCTTTTTATTATTTTCATATGAAAGTATATTGATATTTTTATTTTAAAACAGCTTTGCAATATAGACCATATTTTGTCATGATAAATTAGTCATTTTATAGATTGTTAAATGCAGTTTGCTAAAATTTTGTTAATGGTTTTATGTGTTTTCATGAGGGATTTTTGTGTATAGTTTTCATTTCTGGTAATGTCTTTGTGTAATTTTGGTAACAGGATGATGGTAACCTTACAAAGTGAGTTATGAGGTGATCCCTTTTCTTCCCTTTTCTTGTATTTTCTGGAAGGGTTTGTGTAGATAGATATTATTTCTTCCTAATTTTGTTGGTCTAATGAGCATTAGCGAGTGCTTACAGGACTTGAGTTTTTCTTATATTTTAAAGATTTAAATAAGAAAATCATACATATTTAAGTATTTTGTCACCACTTTTGATGTCTTTATTTAGATCCATATTTCTATCTGATATAATCTGCTTTGCCTAAATCACTTACTTTTATTGTAGTGAGGACCTGCTATTCTTTAAGCTTTCGTATGTCTGAAAAATCTTTGTTTCCCTTTGCTTTTGAAATTTTTTATTTGATAATTTTGACTTTTATCTTGTAGTACTGCACTTGCAAGTTGATACTCTGTTGTCTTCTGGCTTGCATTGTTTTCTAATAAGTCTGATGACATTCTTATCTTTGCTCTTCTGTATATAACATTATTATTCTTGTTCCTTTAATGACTTTGTCACTGGTTTTGAGCAATTTGATTATGCAGTGCCTTAATATTTCTTGTATCTTTTAAAGTTTTATATTACAATTGCTAATACATATTAATTGCACAAATTAATGAGATTCATTCACTGTGCTATTTCCACATGTGCATATCCTGCATTTATCATGTCCCTTCGAAGTCCCTCCTCTCCCCTCCCAGTCCATAGTAATCCCTCTTCTACTTTTAGGTCATCTTTTTTACCCCTACAGTTTCCAAATATAGGTTTTCATGTTTCTTGTGATTGGTGTTTTTTGAGCCTTTTAACTCTGTAGTTTTCATTAATTTTGAAAAAATTTGAACCACTAGTTCTCCAAATATTATTCTATCCTTCCATCTCTCCTTATGTACTATATTATGCTGCTTGAAATGGTCTCATGTATCACTGATGCCTTTTTATTGTAATGCTTCTTTTTTCTCTCTGGGTTGTGAATTAGTTTATATTTCAGAGTGTAACTGTGCAACACCCTTTAACTAATAATTCTGATATCTCTGTCAGTTCTGGATTGGTTTTATTCTCCTCTTTGTGCTGTGCTTTCCTGCCTCAGATTGCCTGATAAGCCTCCGTTCAATGGCAGACTTTTGAATTTTACCACATTGGTTACTGAGTATTTTTGTACTATAAATATTCTTGAAATTTGTTTGGAGATACTTTTTTTTTTTGGTACCGGGGAATCAAACTTGGGACCTTGTGTGTGCAAGGCAGGCGGTGGCACCACTGAGCTAAACCCCCGGCCTTGGAGATACTTTTATATAAAAACAGTTTAACCTTCTTCCTTTTTTGATTTGTTAGGTGGTTTGTATATGGTGAATTACTCCCCATTACTACAAGCAAAGACTTTCCCATGTGCTCTTTCGAGATTTTCCAGTCAGGCTGGTGGGGACAGGCACTCTTTCTGACTTTTCAGATTGTTTTTTCGGTAGCCTATACTGCTTTCCTTATGAAAAGATACTGGTTGGTCCTCTGTGGAGCACTTGAAGAGCTTCAGTCTTCTCAGGTGTCTTCTCTCTCCTATGGATTCTAGCTGTGCTTGTTCCCTGAGCGCTAGTTTCTCTCTGCTTTGTCTTCTCGACTCAGGAGACTGTTGGATTCATCCTCAGCTCATTTTATTTAGTGTCTTCTCGACTCAGGAGACTGTTGGATTCATCCTCAGTTGACTTTATTTAGATCTGGAAATGCTCTCAAAACAATACTGTGGACCCATCATAGGGTTTATTTTGTCTCCCGTGTCTCATTTCTTTATTGGTCAATACCCAGTGGCCTAAGTATAAACCCTTGTATTGTGAATTTTGTTTTTTTCGGGTTGGTAAAATTCTTTATGTTGCTTAGAGTTTTAATGTTTTTAGAGCATTATCACACAAAGAAATAGAAACAACCTCACATAAGTAATTGATTTGCTTAAAGTATGATTAGTAATGTTAGTTTGATTAATTTGATTAGGGAACAGCCAGTTCCTTTTAACTCTTGGTCTTGTGTTTTTTTCCCACTGTTTATATATTTTTTAATGAATTGAAGTAGTCTATGGCCATACTACCCAGAATGTGCTTGTTCTCACATCTGAGTGAATTGGAAGTATCTTCCAGAATAAATACATATTTTCTGTCATTTATTTATTGGTACAGAGGATTGAACTTGGGACCTTGTCTTTGTAAGGCAGGCAGCTAAATCCCTGGCCCTCTGTCATTTATTGAGTTTAAAACTTTATTTAAGATCCTGATAAGTATGCTATTTTGATCATCATCATCATCATCTTCCTCATTATGATTCTTAATAGTTGATATTTGTTCTTCAATTACATTTTCCCCCTCCGTAAGCATAGTTGTAGATAGAAGCATTCCAATATAATTTGTGTCATTCTTGTAGAGTATTATATTCTACCACTATTATGGTGTTGGATGTGCTCACTTGGTGAAGCTTTGGGACTTAAAATTGGGATTTTTTTTTTTTTTTTTTTTTGAGATGGGTTTTACTATGTAGATCAGGCTAGACTTGAACTTACTATGTGTCCCAGGTTGGCCTCAAACTTGCAGCAATCCATCTTCCTGCCTCAGCCTCCTGGGTACTAGAATTATAGGTGTGTGCCACTATGCCTGACTGAAATATTTAATATTACTCTTTAGAAAAGCATTGAGTTTAGAGAGCAGGGAAGAGGGTGCAAATATTGACTTTTTTTCTAAAGTATTTACTATTTAAGGCTTTACATTTAGGGATTTCCATTTGAAAAACATAAAGTTTGTCTTTTAAAGTAAAGGAAGACAATGTAAAATAGTAAGAAAAGAGCTAAAGGTGTAGGGAAAGTGGGAATGATAAGGGAAAGGTAATAAGGGAAAAAATATATGAGAAAATGAAAAAATGGAAAAAAAAGTGTTTGTAAATTGGGAGGGGAGGAGGAGGTGAAGGGAGGGCAGGGACAAGAGGAAAAAATGAGAACCAAGACCTGTCATGTACAAGATCCCAATGATGAATGTAACTGTACTGTATACCTAAAGTATACCAATAAACTCATTGAGAGAAAAAAAAGTAAATGAAGAGCCTGGGATATAGCTCAGTGGTGCTGCCACCTGCCTCACAAGTGCAAAGTCGTGAGTTCAAGCCCCAATCCCTGGTACCAAAAAAACCGAACACAACCAAATAAAGTAAATGAAGGTTCAGCAGTCTCTACTGGAAGTTATGTAGTAAAATATTTTAGCATGATATTGTGATACCTACTTTTTGTTTGAATGTTGAAAGGAATATTTAGCCATAATTTCTTCGAAGAATATTTGCTATGCACTATTTTCTCTTAACTCGGCGGTTAGAGGATTAATCTGATGTATGCACTCTTGAGTCATTTATGTACTTCTGATAGATAGCACATGAAATAACCCATTTAGATTAGGAAGTGGTAGGAGATGCAGACAGAAGGCCCTGAATTCTCACAGATTTCAGGGAATTGTATATTCATCTTTCTTCTTCATCTTCTCTTACCTTGATTTTCTTTTCTTCACTCACACTGTGGTATATACATTGAATCAATAATTCATTTTTAGGTTGGATTGCAAATATAAATATACTCTTTTTCAATAAATTGCTTTTTATTTGTTGGCTAATATTGTTCAGCTACAGAATAATCTACAAAAAGACCTCATCTGGGGATTGGACTTTTAAAGAAATTTGAGTTTAAAAGTAAAGATAGTATTAATTAACAAATACTTTACCCTTTTCCAGGATTCATAGCAAAAAGCAGGACTTAACCTGTAATACATGTCAGGGCAATGAATGGATGGGTCTGAGAATCCTTTTAACTTTTGCGTTGGACCATATGTGTCTTTTTTTTTTTTTAATGGCTTATAACTTTTGATCTTCTGTGGAAACTCAATGGACAGGAGCGTTTATTTTTTCTTTTTGCTTACTGATTTATTACAAGTGCCTAGAACAGTGGCTGCTTCATGGAAGGAGCTCATTAAATTGTTGAATGAATGAATCTATAAATGCCTTCTCTTTGTTTATGGAGTTAATATGTCAGTTAGTAGGTGCTGAGGCTGTAAGTGCTGTCAAAATAAATCCTGTCCTCAAGGAATTTAAGTCTAGTGGAGGAGGTTCATAGCAGTCCAGTGTATGATAATGTTTGAATTGCATTTTATTTGTTTTTAATTAGGCTTTGACTGACCTGAAGGCAGGAACTTTTTATAACCTTTGTGTTTTTATATGCTCAGCCCAATACCTGGTACATAGTTATATATAAGTTATTTAGTGTTAAATTATAAAAATAGGGCTTTTCATATACCTAATTCAAGTTAGTATTTATGTCATGATTTATCTTTTAGTGCAATGAATTGTCCCTAGGATTCTTGGTTTCATTTACTTATTTTACACTTTTACTTATTTTGGATGTTCATAAAGAGAGAGATTTTTTTGGGGGGGGTACTGGGGATCAAACTCAAGTCCTTGCACTCACAAAGCAGGTGGCAAAGAGGGAGATCTTTTAAGAAAATTTGATGTTTTCATGTGCTTTGATTCTTTGGCTATAGTCATAGGCCAAGGAAAATTATCATCATTTCTAATCTTACTCCAGTTCTGATCCAACCTAGCAATTGTTAAATGGAATTAACATTTTTAACAACATTACGAGCACTTTCTTGCCTGGATATATGTTTGTCTTAATACCATCATAAACTGTTAACTCATTCTGCAAAGGTGGGTCTTCATTCTTCCTGCTTTCTATGGGTTTTTTGTTGTGTGTATGTCTTTTTTTGTTCATTCGTTTGTTTGTTTTGGTACCAGGGATTGAACTTGGCTCCTTGTGCTTGCAAGGCAGGCCACCGATTTTTGCCTGTGTTTTAAGGATATTATTTTTCCCTAGAAATATGTGAAAATACATTTCTATAATGCTTCTGAATGTGATGTTCATTTTGTGGTTCCATATTTAAGTGAAAGAGTCTGAGTTAATAATTCTATCAATTAAGGTTTTAGTTTTTTTGTATCAGCACCATGGTGAACATGAATGAATAACATGTTTGAATGATGTAATTCCATGAATCTCAAAGCTTTCCAGTTATGTCCTATAATAACTGGCTGTAACATTTGTGGCTATATTTTTCAAGAAGATGACAATGACCTCTTAGAACAGGAATTTATTTTGATCTACAAAAGTACCAAGTTACAAACTTCCACAAAAACTCCAACTTACAATCTAGCGTGTTTGAGATTACCATACTTCTGATATGTTTGTTTTGTCACTTGTTTCCAAATACATCTTCTTTTTCATGATCATATTATTTATATGATAGTTATTTTCTCTGTATTTTCTTATAGCAATTTTTAACAATATTAACAGTTTGATTACATTTCGGGAATAAAAATGTTATTGTACTTCTTAATAGTAACTCTAAGCTAGTGAGAAGGCAATGGAATAAAATATAAAGGGGAAATGATTTTTTTCATTTTATTTGTTTTTCTTTTTTGGTTTTTTGAGGTAGGGTCCTGCTCTTAGTGCAAGCTGACTTCAAACTCACAGAAGTCCTCCTCTCCCAGCCTTCCAAATGCTGGGATTACAGGTGTTGTACACCACAGTGCCTGGCTTGATTTTTTTCATTTTAGTATTACATGCATACTGTCCATCAAAAGGCAGATTGATGACATTTTTATGGGTTTGTGGTCTTGAAAAATTATTATATTATATACCTTTTCTAAGCAAGGCATTAAAAGTGAAGGGAAATCTCAGAGTGACAGTCGTGCAACAGATAGGAGAATGGTGTGAGATGGCTTCTGAAGAGTTTTGTGGTGGAAAAATGAAACTGGATTTTGGAAAATCTTAGAGAGGCTGACAAAAGATTTATGAAGAAGAGAGTGAGATGGCACATGCTGGTAATCCCAGCTACTCCAGAGACTGAGACAGAAGGATTACAAATTCAAGGCCAGCCTGGTCAACTTAGTGAGATCCTGTGTAAAAAACATAGAAACAAAATAAGGCTGGAAATGTAACTTAGTGGTAGAGTATTTGCCTAGAATTTGTAAGGCTTTGGGTTCATTCCTTACTATTGCTTAGGTCAAAGTTAAAGAGCGTTTCTATGGTAATGGTGTAAACACTCAATATTAATATACCAGAAAGTATTACGTAGTAATTTTGGAAAGTTGCAGATAAATGAAGAGAAATTTGTTAGGCAATATGGTATAGCACAGCTAAGTCATCTTCCACAGTACTGGTAGAGATAAATTGCTAAGGTTTAAATTTGGTAAATCAAGAGGGCTGGGGATTTAGCTTAATGGTTCTGCCACCTGCCTCATAAGCACAAGGTCCTGAGTTCAATCCCCAGTACCACACACACACATGCACACACACAAATAAAAATAGATAAATAAATAAATAAACTTGGTAAATCAAGAAATTATGGTATTAGCATATTGTGTAGTGATATGGAAATAAATATGGAAGAAATAGTTGAAAGAATAAAAAATGAACTCAGGACCTTGTGCTTGCGACGCAGATGCTGGAACCACTAATACTTGCAAACTGTAAAACCATTGCTCTCACACTTATCCTTAGGGTTCTACTATAGAATTTTCTTTTAAAACCACCAGTTCAATGGAAACAGCACAAGACAGACACTCAGGCTATCACAGCAAGTTTTAAATTACATCTCTTGTTTTTTGGTACTGGGGATTGAACTCAGGACCTCGCTCTTGTGAGGCAGACAGCAGAACCACTGAGCTAAATCCCCAGCCCTCATCTGTCTAATCTGTGGATGAAAATTTTAGCAAGAAAAAAGATGCTTCAATGTCTTTATATAGTTTCTCTTTAGACATAATATTAAACTATCAAAGAAACAAATTTAAAAAAAAGGAATTGAAAATGGTTGCTTCTTAGGAGCCATATTTCAGGATGGGGCAGGGACTTTGGTCTTACAAAGGTGTTTTTTTAAAGATACTGAGTAACTTATTAAATTGTGTGCTTATGTTATTGAATGAACTGTCTGTTCTACCAGACGTTAATATATGCCGAGTTACAGTGCATAATAATTAAAATGTATGATAAGGTTATTTCATCTCATGAGGCATATTTCGTACATTAAGCAGTGTAGTTCCTGAGATTCCAAAAAGGATTCCATATGAAAGCACTTTTATTTCTACCTGAGTCTGGTGGTATGATACGAAAGAGTAATATTGCAATAGGTTTCCTTGACAGTCTTTACAGTTATTACATACATATTCACACACAATGACTGAGGCTTACTTTTGTAGAAAGGGAGTTTTTGGTGCAGGTGATTGTAATTACTATTATAATTATTTTCTTATCTTCCGGTTAAGTAAAGGTGGATTAATTGGTCAACTTTTTATAATCGTTTTGGCTTTAGGAAGTATCACTAAATAAGAATTTTTCAGACAACAAGGAATCAGAAATAAATTTTTAGAGTTTTCATCCCAAGATTGCATTCATAGTAAAGTTGCCTTGATTATGCTTGTTACATAAGACGTTGGGGATATGACATTCTCATTAATCAAATAGAATGTTGCATTATTTAGTTATGAATATCAAAAAGCCAGACATTAGAAGAGAGATATGAAAGCCTAATTAATGATTTATCCTAATGCTTTGTGTTGATTTAAAAGATAACTAGAATCTACCTAAGAATAATAGACAAGACCTAAAGGAGGATTCTAAAAAGGTAAATACTACTTTTAAGATGTCTATAGTAGATGCTATACCCAGTGCAGAATACTTTTATATTAATTACATGGTGGTTGAGACTACAGAGTTTCCTAATTTCTAATTTTTTCATGTTTTCCTCCTGCTTTCTCTTCTTCCTTCCTTCTGCTTCATAGTAGCATGATTACTGTGCAACATTTTACACAAAATGATTCATCATTAAGCAGTTTTATTATTTTAGTGTTAAGCTTTGAAACACCTCTAAACATTGCATTTTCTTCCTGATGTCCTTTAGATTTTTTTTCTCTGAAAAGTGTGAGGACTATTATTTATGTTTTTGTACTGAGACGCTGATGTGATTTGGACCCTTTGTAAAGAGCACATATCTTTCAAAATATAAGTTTTTGTCCTATGTGTGCTTTTAATATCTCAATTAGAGTAGTAAAAAATGGAGTCAGATTTTGAAGATTGTTATACATTTGTTCAACACCAATACCGTAGATATTGTGATGCTGAATACTTATGTATATGCCATTGAAAGGGAGAAAAGAGCATATTGTGTGCTTTTATATGTTGCCGCACAAGGTTATCTTCATCTGTCTTTTCATGTGAGAATAAGCAGTTGAACAGGCTCTTAGCCTTTTCCCTTTCTTTTCTTTTTGTGGTGCTGGGCAATGAACCCAGGACCTTGGACATGTTAGGCAAGCACTCTACCACTGAGCTATATCCCTATCCCTGCAAAATGACTTTTTAAAAGAATACTCCCAGGTAAAATAATAAAAGTTGTGTCTCTTATGTCCCCATTTTAAAACAGTGCTAAAACTGTTTTCCCTTGTGTTTGCTAATCCTTAATAAGGAAGGAAAATTGAGATAGCGGCTTTTCTATATTAAGTCAAATGTTTGATTAAGTTTTATGGTATAAATCTTTGATATTAAGTGCCACACATAACTTTATTGTTTGCCTTAAATTTTAAGCATTTTATTTTGGAAATGGTGATTTTCTTCTAATTTCTATTGCTTATTTTTCTGTATGTGGGCAATTGTAAAGGCTGTGGCAGTTTCTCAGTGAATTGTGAAAGTAGTTCAAGATTCTGCCATTCTAGTTGTGAGGTTGTTTTAGTATTTTTTGGTTGTGATACAGAAATGTTTTAAAAAGTATTAAATCTGATTGTTTGAATTTACTTAGCATTTTTCTTGATATATTGCCTATAGAATTTATTAAAGGATTTCCATGTGAAATGTCATTTAAATATGACTTCAAAAATATAATATCAAGAATTTGATTTTCCCTCACATTAGACATAGTTATTTATGTTGAACATTATTCTGTTAATATATTAGGCTTATCTTAGAAGTTTTGTTAGTCACATTTCTAGTTTCTGTGTACACTTGTGTCTTGAGAAAATACTATGGTTTAATGATACTACTTGATATATCTAGTGTAATGGTCACTCAGCACTAAGTTTTTATTCATTTGTACTTGATTTTCTCACTCTGTAATTGTAGTATCCTTTTAGAATTAAGGATAAAGTCATGCAGAATTAACATTCTTTTTCCAGAGATTAAGAAAAAAAGTGAAATTATAGAAAAGTTTCAACTGTTTGAAGTCACAGAATAACTTTCTCAATATTTTGTAGCATGAAAACCACAACCTGAAAATTTACTCCTTGCCACTAAGGCTTACCAAGTTATTTTTCATGGAGAGGTAAATTTTTTATAGGACATTTTAAGTAAATTTGTAATTAAATATGATAAGATTGATCAATGGGACATAGAAATATTTGGGATTTTGTGCAAGATTACTTTATAATGGAGTTCCTTTATTTATGAAATATACAATTGAAAGCAACTATTTTTTCCTAAGTATAACATTATAGAATAATCTTACTTTCATAAAGAACAAAACCAGAACTGTCATAATAAAAAGAAATTATAATTTCCCTGATAAAACTTTCATGGATACAAAGGGGCTAATGGAGTACAGGAGGGTTTCATGTGTGTCTTAGTGTTTATAGAATTAGGCTTTTTCTTTTCTTTTCTTTTTTCTTTTTTTGCTACTGTTTTTGGACTTCTTTTAATTCTCCTATTGCCCTCACACGTGCCTCATTGACATTATGATGCATTCGTGTGGAAATTATGAAAAAGTTGTTTTCATGCAGCTGTCCTATCATCACAAAAGAACTTCACTGCATGAAAAGCAAACATATCATTCAGCAGACAATGCTTAATCTGTTCAGGAGCCCAAACCTATTGCTGTTCAATGACAGAAGAAAGGAGAGGGATTAATTTGAAGACGCTTGTGCATGACATATGGTAATTTCTCCATAGGACGGAAGTGTCAAATGGTGACCTCCAAATCTTAACGTTGACCTCCAGTTGTAGAATGTGTGTGCCATACGGTCCTTTTGCTTTTTCGCATGATAATTTAAGCTGCAACATTTTCCTGACAACAAAACTTTTTTTTAGGGGGGGGTTAGTTTATTCTATAGGAATTATGAAATTCACAGTAATTGCTTTTAATATAGACAGCATTTGTATCAGGAGATGCAATTGAAATGTTTTCACTGAATATTAGTTTGGGATATTTAAAAATAATTTACACATAATATGAGAGAGTAAACTTATAAAAATGTAATCAATAATATGGAGACTTATTTAAACATTTTTGTTATGAGATACATTTTAAAAATTGAATCACATTTTCTAATTCGTAATATGTTGAATTATAGTCTTCATCATTTTAGAGCTGTGTTTTGATGTCATTCATCTATAGTACTGAATATATTTTGACTTTAAAAGGAAGTTGAACTACACTGTGATTGTTTTTCAGTGAAATACATCATTCCCTACAGGAATCTTTAATAGTCATCCCTTTTGATTAAAACTTCATTTTTCAGTTCTGTGTTCACTATATTTTGCCAACTTTGTTTTTCATTCTTCACTAATACTGAGCTTTTTTTCAGAAACTGCTGTACCTCAATTTTCTCCTCTTTATTTCTTCTGTTTTCCTCTGCAAGTTGCTGCACCTGTTTCTGCTCGATCTGACGCTGATCACTCTGGCTCTGACTCTGCTTCTACTCCTGCTTTACATACCTGTTTCTTAGTAAATGAAGGTACTCTCTCTCAACTTTCTAACAACTTTTCTTTCAACCTTATGCTTTATTCTAATAGACATGTTCTTTTTATCTGATTTATACATTCATCTGCTTTGTTATATGTGAGATCCTAAACTTCCCACTTTGTAACTATTTGCTTATGTCAGTGACATGAGCCAGTTATAAAAATGTAACATTAGTCCTGGCTGCTCTAAACCATGATTGCAATATCATCTAAAATGCTACTAAAGGAGTGCAAAGATTCTAATCTTTGTTGTGAAATGAAAATTGAAAGGTAGGTTAGTCTTCATAATGTTACTTGCCATGTGCCAGAATTTGTTTTATGTACAGAAATAGTCTGTGGCAGACACACTATTTTGTTATTACACATTATATAGAGTATTGTATTATAAGGGGAGATGAGGGAGGCTCCTCATTTACATTCTCATTTGAAGTCATCAGATTGATTACAAGCTGATAGGAATTCACCTATCCTATTACTATTTCTGCTTCAGGCTGAGGCAACAATCCATTATTTTAATCTTTAGATTTAGTTGGGCTACCATATTATTCCTGTGGAGTTATGCAAGAGGAAACTAATTTTAAAGCTCTGAAAATGTAACTGGGATCTGCAAGTCTTTGTTCTCCAAAACTCATCTACGATTATTTATAACACTGGGAAACTTAATGGAACTTGTGAGTTCTGTGCAACACTGTCTACACTGCGGTCTCAATCTTTACTTGTTTGTATAATAAAAAAAGAGGGAAGTTACAAAAGCTAAACCATAACTCAGAATGATTCTGACTCTTCTCTAAAAATGTAAAACTGTGAGTCCGTTTCAGTGGAAGGAGTGAATCAGTGCGTATGAAATAGAGCGCATGTTGCAAGTAGCACTCCTTTGGAAAGAAAATGTGGTAATTTAAAAATAGAATTGCAGGGCCGGGGATTTAGCTCAGTGGTTTGGTGGCCTGCCTTGCAAGTGCAAGGACCCGCGTTCAATCCCCAGTACCCCCCCAAAAAAAAGAATTTCATTTTGTACTTGTTTTCTGGTAAAGCTGTACTAAAATTTGTGGATTAGAACTGGGTTTCAGCAAAAGCCAAGTAGGATTGTATTTGTTAAGCTGTTGTAAACCATAGATTTTAGTTAATTCTAAAATAAGCTGTTAGACTTTGGGCCTTGGTGAGAATAATAATGATAAGATTTACTATGAAATATATTTTATTAAATATTAAAATACTTTAAGAAAACAGAGTAGTAATACATGTATACATATACATGCATATATATATGTATCCCCATGTTGCAGAAAATAATAATTTAAAATGTGTGTGTACATTAATGTATTTACATATATATTATCAGTTGATAAGAATTTCCTCAAAGGATGAATCTTTAAATAGGTAATTTGTCTATTTCTTTCAGTCTGACTCTCCTTTTTACAATGCCAATCATCATTTTGAGTTTTATGGTTCATTATTTTAGAAGACTACAGATTAGAATATTTTTAAAACACCAATTTGCTGAAATCCTATGTTCATAGGTAACTTACCTTATCCTATGATAATGGGATTTTTTTCATTTTTGATATTCATTCTTGATTATTTGTCTTTAAATATTCTTGGGAGATAATGATAATTTTGTGCATTAATAACAGACTCATACATAATTTGAGAAAATGAGGCATTTAATGCATATATAGGGCTGTTTTAGAAACCTTTAAAATAGAGTTAAAATGATTGAGAATATCTGTATACTGATACTTTCAAATATTGCATTGGTACACAGTGTCTTTTTCATATATAATCAGATTCCATATTTTGAATTAGAATTTGGAAAATGTAACTTTTATTCCTGTAAGGAAGAGTTAATAATGTTAAGACTGTAAAGTTGGGGTGTTAGGTTTTTATTTTATGGAATATCTAAATTTATTTTTCCTTTCAAAATTGATATTGTGTTACTTATTTCAGTTATAATTGTGATGAAATGTCTAATTCATTCTGTAAGGTGATGGGTCAGTAACTGCCCTAATTAAAGGCCCTTGACAAAGAGAGGAAGACATCTTGTAACTGAGGCAGTAGCAACACACAGATGGCCGTGCCTCAGGTGACAAGAACCTGTCTTTGGATATATAAGTCCCTTTTGAACTGACGAGTTTCACAGCAATAGCTTTTTTAAAAATCTATTTATCTTTATCCTTTCCAACCTCCAAATGTATGTTTTATTTTAAAGTGGTCAGAAATGTGTTTTCCTTGTGAATTTCCTTATCCTTTGCGTGAATATTTTTGTTTTAAGATGTTGACAGTTTTTATAGATACCAAATACATGATACAGGGATAAAGTACATTTGGTGTAATTCTTTATATGGAATGTCTAATATTAAAATATTTATAACATAGCTTAGTAGATCTATTTTTTTGTTTTTATTTTTGATCCATATACATAAAGAGAAACTTTCCTGAGGGAATAGCAAAATATTTATAGCATTTGTGATATTTCACCTTTCAACAGGATGGAGTCAGTTAGCTGCCATGCACTGTGTTATGCTGCCAGACCTGCTGGGGCTGGATAAATTTAGGCCTCCTCTTCTAGAGATGCTCGCTCGGAGATGGCAAGATCGATGCTTGGAGGTAATGTTGAGGTGATAAAGACAGAAAACAAGAATACTAAAAATGATTAATCAAATGTAAATTTGAGGGCCAGGGATTTAGCTCTGTAACCACGCCTGTCTGGCAGGCACAAGGTCCTGAGTTCGATCCTCAGAACTGGGGGAAGAAATGCAAATTTGAAACAACATAGTTACTGTTTATAATGCTTGTCTTATTGGCTATTCATCATGTGATAGAGAATATTAACGCATGATTTTCATTTTTTTCCCCTTGGTTTATGTATTAAACAGTAATGTTCCAACTTTTTTTTTTTTATTCAGTGACTGTTTGATTAAAAAGTTCTATGTACTTTATATAATTTTTATGTGTGGTACTGGGGATTAAACCCAGGGTATACTCAACTAAGTCCTTAGCCGCTCTTCTTCCTTTTTAAAATTTTGAGACAGGGTACCGCTAAATTTTCCAGGCTGGCCCCTAATGCCTCAGCCTCCTGAGTTGTTGAGGCTCTCTATTCCAGACATGTACCACCATGTGTAGCTACAATTATTTCTTAAGTATTGGTTTCTTCATAAATCATACATACACATGCATAACAATGCATGCAATCACCTCGTTCAAGAACACATATTCAGCATATTCACATCAGTCAGATTCTAAGTGAATAGTTAGAGTCCAATGGAAGGTACTAAAATGAGAAAGTCTTTGGAATTAGAAGACAAATGAGTTTGAATATCAGTTCCAACAATTATTTACTGAATGACTTTGGACAGTTAGCCTATTTGAAACACATTTATAAAGTAGCGGTAATACTATAATCTTCCTGGGATTGCTGTTGAGTTCAGATAAAATAGTTTAAGTATAGGTTCAGATACGTAGTACTTGAGTTATAATATTGCTAGGAACTTGGAAATGTTTTATAAAGATTTTCCTTATTATCACATTTAACTTGCATGGCTTTAGTAGTTTTTATTGATCAGAGATTTAAACTTCGCATCTATAAATACAGTCATGAATTACCTAACAATAGGGATATATTCTTAGAAATGCATTTGTGGCTGAGTAACTTTGCTGTTGTGTGAATTTTATGCAGCGTGCTTACATAAACTAAGATACCTACTGTGTCACTAGGGGATAACCTTATGGTTAAGACCACCATCTTAGATGTGGTCTATTGTTGACTGAAATGTTGTTATGCAGGAAAAAACTAAAATATATTTGTCTTTCCTGTTCTCCCATGACTACTAGTGGGACTGCAGCATACTAAAATTTTAATGCCTTTGCATTGAATAATATTTGAAATCACTTCAAAAGTAAGTTATACTTAAAAACAACCTCCTTACTCAAACTCATACTCAGATGCTGCTTGAGTTAATTTTTTTCTTTTTTTTGGTACTGATGATCGAATTTGGGACCTTGTGTTTACAAGGCAGGTGGTGGCACCACTGATCCCCAGCCCTGCTTGAGTTATTCTTACAATTAAGAATTGTACTAAATTGATTGTTACATCACTTAACTACTTACTAGCTGCCTTGACCTCATGCCTATGGCACTCCTGCTAAAACAAAACAAAGTTAAAATCTATAAAATAAGAGTTGTTTGCCACATTAAAAAAAATTGATATAATTTTGAAAAATGGTTCTCTCTATGGGACTTAGTTGTACCTGTTACACAGGATTATAATTGCCTAGTTTGTTCATGTCTTAGTTATGCATGAATCAAGTGGATTTATGCATATTTGTATAAACAGTACCTATTTAGCATATACATTACTGTATCATATAACATTTTCTGTGTAAATTTAAATTTCTACAGGCTGAGAGAAAACAAATTTAATATTTATAACAATGACTCCATCGTAATATCTATGTGGAAATTTAAAATTTGAAAATGCTTATTGGAATGCGAGAGTACTTTGGAAAATGAAATTTTAAACTCAAGGCTGGTTAAGTGATTAATTTTTTACTTTAGTGTTAAATATTTTAGAGTGAATCCATTAATTGAGGTGTCTGGTCTTTTGTGAGATGTGAAGCACTAGCATCCAATATATTTGACTTTAAAAACTTAATTTATTATTTGGTAGTTTGTTTTGTTTTGGTACTGGGGGATTGAATTTGGGACTTTGCCCTTGTGAAGAAGGCAGCAGGAACACTGAACTAAATCCCAGGCCCATTATTGGGTATTTTTTATCATGTAAATAAATATGCTTTCTGCTTTTTAGCTTTGTTTTCATATGAATTTTCTCATTTATAGATATTTACTTTCCCAGCTCATTTGCTTTCTTTTGTTACATTTGTTTCTATGACCTTCATAGGTGAGAGAAGCTGCACAAGCCTTGCTTCTGGCAGAGTTGAGAAGAATTGAGCAAGCGGGACGAAAGGAAGCCATTGATGCCTGGGCTCCTTATTTACCTCAGTATATGGATCATGTCATATCACGTAAGTGTTCTCATGCTTTCTAACAGAGCTTTGCAGGCACGTGTAGAAAGAGCACCAAGCTTTCAAATATGCATGCTACTCTCATGTATATCATGTACACATCAACAAAAGTAAGTCATCTATTTTATTTTATTTAATTCATTAATTAATTTTGTAGTGGGGATTAAACTCCAGCCCTTGCCGTTGTGAGGCAGGAGGTGGAACCACTGAGCCAAATCCCAGGCCACATCATCTACTTTAAAATGAAAAGAAAATGTCCTCAAATTGTGTTTCCTTCTTTTTTTATTAATTATAGCTTGGAGTTTGATAATTTAAAAACAATAGCAAAACAACCTAATATCAGAATATTCACTAATGAATTTAACTCATAAAATTAATTCCCAATAAAAAAATTCCTGTTCTATTTAACACTAGCAACTTTCTCTGCCCATTGTATTATTATGCTTATGGATGCCAATTGGTCTTGATTGATGTGGTGATAGGAAATACAAATACATGACAATAACCCTTGCAAGTTGAGGTTGGAATTATGACTCCTTAAAAAGTGTAGGGACCAGGGATTTAGCTCAGTGGTGGCTGTGCCTGCCTTGTAAGCATAAGGTCCTGAGTTTGATCCCTGGTACCAAAAAAAGAAGTAAAGATCTGGTAGAGTTAGGCTAGTATCCTCTTGCAAAGAGAAAATTAGCGAGGATTTTGACTGGCAGGTCTTTCAAAAGTGTGTAGACCAAGTGTGGTGGTACATGCCTGTAATCCCAGCACCTGGAGAGCTGTGTGTTCAAGGCCAGCCTGGGCTACAGAGCCAGAGTCTGTCTCAAACAACCAACCAACCATCCACCTAACTAATCAAACAAAAAAACTGATTGGCTGGGGAGGTAGCTCAGTGGCATTGCACCTGCCTGGCAAGAACAAGGTCCTCAGTTTGATTCTTGTACTGGGGAAAGAAATAAACAAACAAACAAACAAATAAAAATTAAAGAAATAAATAACCAATAGTCAAGAGAGTACAGTGTGAAGGATTAGGAAAATTGTTATAAGTTGTTAAGATATATTTTACAAAGTGAAGCCTTTATAATCATGTTGTTAGGTCATATGAGCATTGGAGAAAAAACATATTTGCTGTCATAATATTTTTGTTCTCAGAAAATTATGCTTAACCCCAATTTGTAATATTGTTTGACTCCTTTATACTAAAAAAAAAGATTGAGAATTTTATTTTGAATGATATTGATTATAGGATAAATTATCTTACATTTTTAAGATAAAGCCTTGCCTGGTATGGTGGCACATGCCTGTGTAATCCCAGCACTCAGGTGGCTGAGGTAGGAGGATCATGGTGAGTTCGAGACCAGCCTGGACTACACAGTCAGTTCCAGGTCAGTCTCAACTACATAGTGAGACCCTGTCTCATAAAACTAAAAAACTAAAAAATAAAATAAATAAAATAAAGCCTTAACAAAACTTGCACAAACCATTTTAATATATTTCTTCTGGATTTTAGGTGGATTCATTTTTAAATAATATTTTGATAATATCAGTTATTATTTTTGGTAATGAACACTCATCCATTTGTCATATTCCTTGCATATATCAAGATAGTGCATGGTTGTTCAAAAAAGGAAAACAAAATTCTAAAATAGTTATAACTGTCATACTGATCTATCTATCGGTATTTACCAGTAATGAGTATAGCAGGTGTTTAATTAGTCATGTGACCATGGACACTTGCATTAAAGTTTCTTAGCCTCTGTATTGTCACAGCTAAAAATTAAAATTATAATAGGACTTTATAGGATTATGATGAATATATGAATTAATCTTTAAGTGCATAAGATAGTACGTAGCTCGTAGTGAGCATTATTTGTTAAATAAATGCAAATATGTTTTTTTATATATAACCAAAAAAACCAAGCAATAACAACTCCAGTTAAAATTTGTATTCATTTGAGCCCTAAAAAATTTATAGTGAATATTGATTTTTATTTGCTTAATGAGAATTTTCCTATTCTAAGATAAAGAAATTAAGTTTGAAAACTAGGATCACTACACATACGTAAAATATTAGGCCTAAAATTCATTTAAAATATGTGTAGATGTAAAAAACAGATTTTCAGAATATATAAATATTTTAAAAAATAAGATTGGGATGAAGAAACTCTGCATATTTGAATAGTCTAGAACATATTCTTTATTCATAACTTGTGGGTTTATGATATTTCAAAAAAGTAGAATTTTATTGATCAGCTTATCATTAATTATTAAATCAAAGACCCTCAAACTTAAGGACCAATGATGCATATAATGCTGTAGAGTTTTTTTGAAGGTGAAACTACACAATAGTAAATACTAAACGTGCTTGTAAAAGGAGAATATAGTTATGAAAATATGAAGGACATTTAAAAATATCTTTATTTAGAATGGAATAATGTAAAGCAGGGAAATGAATTAAAGTAGAATAAGTAGCTAGGAATCTATTGAAGAAAGGGATATGAAATTCAGACTTAAATGTGTATAAGATAGAATGAAAGATAATTTCTAAGCCTTGATTACTTATTACATATAAAAGCCCAAGAAAAAATATCAAAGATTAATGTATTGTATTTTTGGCGGTTTAGTAAGAAGGGTATTATTAGCAATTGTAGTAGATGCCATTTTGTTTCTTTTGTTCCTTAATTAGCTGCAAGGTAAAGCTATGGTACAGTCACAGATACTCCTTGAAGCAGTGACTGAATTGCATACATTGCCAGGTGAGAGAGGTCTGTTGTTGGTTCTGGAGAGGATAAAATATAAGTACAATAATGAACATACATTCTGTGAATTGGACACTTTTTCTGTGTCAGACTTTGCTAAGTACTTGGTCTGTGTTATTTCATTTTACATTACAAGAAGCTAGTAAAGTAGATAGTTATTCTTACTCCAACCCCTGCCCCTGTTTTGTTTTCTTTCACAGATGTTAACTGAGGTCAGAAGAGAGTAAGATTTTTCTGAAGGTTCTTCAGATGCTTTAAGGACTGTCACTCTAAAATTCATTTTCTTACTCAGTATTTACTTTCATCCAACTTACTCCAGCATCATTAGAACTTAAATGGTGGTGGAGAAAAATAGTTATGTGGCTTAATTAATACTGCTTTCAGATGCTGTCATTTTCAGCCACATTATGTTCAGCAACAATACAAAGTGGAGCAAAGAACAACTGTTAAAAGTTACTCTTTGATAGCTCCCATCATTGTTTAAAAAAAAAAGCATAAAGTAATCTTAAAGCTTTCTATTTATAAAATTAGATCCTTTTTAATTAATTGGTACCCTTGAGTTCTTCATAAATAAACTGAATGCTAGCTTAAAATTTTAGTCTTGTCACTTACTGTAATTGACTTTTTGGTGAGAGAGTAAACTTGCCTTCTACATGTAACTACAGCATCACACATTAACAATTTTTGATACAATACATAAATCGATTCTGGAACTTTTACATTGACTGAGTGTAAAATTAGTTTTAGCTCGCTTTCCTGGGAGCTTTCTATTTTAATAAAAGGATGTCATGCTAAAGGAATAGAGATTCTGAACATATTAAAAGAGAAGAAAGCATACAACAAATGAGGAATGACCACATAGGGCTGTTGAACAGATTTGCTGTCTGAAGGGATCAAAAGGTTATGGAGCCAGCTGGTGGACAGCCCACACCTGCCAGCCACGTGCTTGTAGTGAAATTGCTTCTACCATTGTCATTAATATTTGAAGAGATGGTCATGATAGCAAGTTAAATCGTAAGGCATTGTTGTAGAAACTTACAGCATGTTTCTAGCATAGGAATATTTATCACTAACATAGGCAAAATATTAAACAATATATCTGGTGAATATACCACTTATCATAAATTTTCTTATACTGTAATTATTCTAAGCATTAAAAAATATGCAATACCTGTCTAAGGAATATTGGCAGCGCCTAACTTATGACCGAGCTTTGTGTAAAAGTCCCTTTATTACATACTTGTCTGATCTCATAAAATGCTTTTACCTAAAGAGCAGAATGTCATCCCGGACTCTTGGACTGTGATAGCACTTTATCTTTGAGATGTGGGGTCAGAGGTTTAAATGAATGGTAACTTTCTGGGAATTCACAGCCAGTAAGTGATTGAACTGGGACTGAAAGGACAACTCGAGTCAACTGGCCATATTGATGGAACACTCTGTATTTTATTTAGGTACATCATGCAGTAAAAAGCCTTTTGCAGGTTTGTCCAAGAACCACAGAATGTAATGGGCAGGACTAGTTTCTTTTCTCAGAATTCTTGAGAATGTTACATAGTCACATTTTGCAGAGCATTCAGCACGGTGCCTAATACAAGTAGTGAATTTTGGCTGCTGCCCCCTTTCTTTCCCTGTATTGGTTTCTGTATTGTTTTGTTTTGTTGCTTTGCTTTGCCTTATTGCCACTGCCTCAGAATTCACTTTAATTTATATTGCCCAGGGATTTGGAAATAGAATAGAGATCACTGGGGGAGGAGCACATTGTGCCTTAACTGCAAAGCCACAGGTTTTCCTAAGAACCAAGTCCTCAATTATTGACTTATATGAGAATTTGGCTTCAGGTTATAGAGTGCCATTTTTGAATCAGTCAGGATTTATTAATTTATCTTTGAAAATTGTTATGAACATTTTATGCCTAATTTTTGATAGAAAATTTAAGGATTTCATTAAACATTGTGATTTCTATTTCAGTGGTAAGAAGACTCAAATTACAGATACTGCGTTCTTTAATATGGACTTACAGAGATCTTGTAAATCCTTTTTGAGCCATCATTTTATAGCATGTTATGTGATCATTTTTATATTGCAAAAGCGCTTAAAGAATTCTACTGACTATTGTTAAATCGGGATTAATGTGATTTTTGTGAAACCATTGAGAGTTTGGATGAAGATGAATGTTATAGATTTCTGAGATTTCTTTTCAAGTGAAGATATTGTACCGAACTCACTTTATATATTTCTTGTTTGTGACATTCTACATGTACATTTTGATAATTGACTTTTTTATGAGGTCAAGCACCTGCTAGTTTATGAAATATCCCCACACTTGCCCTTCATTCCAGTCAGTGACTTCTCTGAGGTAAATGCTGATGGTTCCTGATTTCCTTTGCCCTGCGATACAGAGTGACCTTATAGGGCATGAGGTCACAAGTGTAATTATTTCTCCTACATTGTATTCTGCTCACTCACAGTGGTTCATCTCCTCCTTTAGTTTTAGAAACATTAAACACATTAAAGTCGCCACTGTTATATAAATCAGAATCTCTTCTAAAGAGAGTGCCCTTGTAATTTTATGTGGTTATATTCAATGTGGTATTAATTTGCAAATTTATCATCTCAGATATTGATAGAAGGATGTGTAACACATCGTGTTTAATGCGTATTGATGTCATCAGAAAGCACAATCCTTTGTTGTTATCGAGTCCCTGCCTTTTTAGCTCCTTTTGTGTTAAGGTTACCAGGGTTAGGCTCGTCTTTTTATCCCCCTTGGAAACAGAGTAGGATTTCTTTGTTCAATGAAAGACACTTCTAGTAAATGTTTTGGGTTTGACTTTCAGCAAGCTACACTGTAGTACTTATTTTAACCTGGAATTGAAGTCACTTTTCAGATGATTATAAAGTAGTGGTCATTCTGAGCACAAATGTGGATGGACCAACAATATACAAGAAGGTAAGATGGAATTGTATATTATAGAAGTAGTGGAAAAATATATGGTAGTTGGTGAAAATAATTTAAATATTAATGTATTCTCTGGTAGGCAGATATGTTCAGGGTTTGTGGTGGGGAAAAAATAGGGGAAAGAATAGGGGATTTGATAAACATGATTTAGGTGAGTCTTTCCCCACCTCTCAAAATCCTTGAACTCACAGCATTCCTTCCTCCCTCTTTTAAAATATATATATTCCTCAGTTATTTGGAGCTCTCTGAGGTAGTCATTTTTGGAGAAGGATTTTTTGGATAACTGAGGATTTTAAAAAATCACTGGATACTCAAATTATTTTTAAAAATATCCACTTTATAAAAGTATTTCAAAAAGGTCTCTGCTTTTTTAAACTCCTCAGTAACCAGAGATGTTATTTTAGCCCATGCTGTAAAATGCTACCACTTGCATATTGAAGAGAATGTACCTCTGTATCTGAATGATAACATTCCTGGACTGATATTCCTCTTGTAATTCAGATGATACTTTTTTTAGTTTTCCTACCTCCTCTTTGTATTGTTGAGTAATTTTACCATTCTTTAATTGCTTCTGGGCTCTTTCATCTCATTCCTGGTAGTTTCTGCCCTAATTTCCAGTTTGCTCTTTCCACTGTTGTAGGAGTGTGGAAGCCCTGTGACCAAATATATTTGAATTAAATATTAAATAAGAGTAAGTTAGCTAAAAATAAGGGTGCGGTGATGAAAAGTACCTAAGCTTTAATGTAAATAAATTAGCTAAAAATAAGGGTGCAGTGATGAAAAAGTACCTAAGCTTAAATGTAAACACTTTGCGGTCTTCCTGTTGGCTGCTCACTTTTTGCTTACTTGAGAACTTCCATAGGTCTTTTGTGGTGTACAGGTAGTTGTCTCTTTTTGAGCAAGAGTATTCTAATTAAAATTTGGGAAAGAAAAGGATAATAATTCAGGTGTACCTAAAGAACTAGTAATTCTAAAGTGTCCCCTTTGTATTGGCTCTTTTTATGAATCAGCTGAAATTAAAAGGACGAGCTTTCCACAGAAATATCTCTACTAGCTTTCTTAGTATTCACAAGCCAATTGCAAATGATTGTGCATGCAATTAGAAAAGGAAAGCATTAAGTAATGACTGATTCGATAAAACACACTTCTCTGTGAATTTTTGTACTGTGAGACAGAAGGGTTTGTCTCAAAACAGACTGTATTATGCAAAGCACACATCTATGTTGTGCCTGTTTGCAATGTTTCATTAGGACCTAAGGTATTTGTTCCTCTTTTTTTCTTCTAGAGTACCAGAGCTATTGAGCTTAATTTTAATTGCTCTGGACTGATCATGTATTTAATAGTATTAAACTGTTCCACTTATCTGTATTTGGCCAGTAACCTAATGGAATAACAATGAAATTTCTCATTTGGGCACAACTACCTAAAAAAGATAAGTCCTTCCATGTATGTTCTTTGAGGTAATATTTAGTATTCTTTTGACATTCCTTATAAGTTTTTAATAATCTTGGAAACTGGAGCTAAATTAAAAATAAAAGCCTTCCTGGATAGATTGCTTGTTCAGACTCCCAAGCAATAAACAAAAAAAAACTCTTATAAAACAATGCTGTAGGCTGAGAATACTATGGGGTTTAAGTAACTTCAACTTCATGGTGCTAGGAAAGTCCTCTGTACAACAGCTACCCCAGTAACAGAGCTAGCAGTCTTCTCTCACATTGTCGATAAAAGCCTCATGACAATGGGCCGTGTTGTGGACCAAAGCAAGGAGTGACACATACTGAGATTCAGCCTCTTGTTCCTTGTGCAGCAGTGAGGAAAAGGGGGAATTCCATCGGTTGTGCCTCTCTCAATCTCATCCTGCTTAAGGGATACTGGCAGTCATGTGGCCTATGGGGTAAAGATGCTGGGTTTGAAAGAGCTTGAAATAATTTTAATGATTTTTTTCACACTTCTTTTTTCTTGTTCACAAGTCTCTCCCTATTTCCATCCCTTTGATGCAGAAATTTGTCACCTTTCCAAGACTTGTAGTTGGTGACAAGGCCCCTAGGAGGCATAAGTGGCTTTCTCTGAGATACTTGTATACTTCCTGCTTTAAGAAGTTGAAGGTACTTAAGCCTGTGAAGACTATTTTGTAAAAGAAAATAACCCATTCGTCCTGATAAATTATTTTTTTTAATGTGGTTCAAATGGAAATGCATGATATACCTTGAGCTGAGATTCTAGTGGCCTTTGTTGTAATAAATGGCCAACTATTACTTGCTATGAAGGGTATGATATTGATTTGTGCCATTATTCTCTTGCTGATTTGCTGAAGAACAAAAATTTATAATGCTAATGGAAATAAAGTACTTTACAAAACACTGCACATGAATATTGGAGCATGTTTTTGTAGTACATCAAGAGTCTAGTAAGCTTTTATATATTTTCTTTATTCTAATACAGATTATACCAGTACAAGTACTGAGTCCTGTTCACCTTGTTCTTTATGGAGCCATAAAGAACATATAATCTTGTGATACTTTAACTCTTACATATTGAATATATATGCACAAGTCCAATTTTGATTTGTAAGACATTTATAATTTTATACCATATATGCATTCACATTATTTTGATAATTTAAAGCTTTCTTATAATTTGTATATGACAAAATAGATCTTACAGTTTAGAAAGAAAGCAATAATTTTAAAGTGTTGTGAGAAAATTATATGAACTGATTTTACTTATTCTCTTTTTATTGTCAAAGCTAATAGTAGATTTTTGTTCTGGACTTGTTTATACATTCTGGGATTAAATTGACCAAATTATAGTAAAATATCTTTTTATATCCATTCTCCTCCCTTTTCCTTACGCATTTTTTTAGGCAGTATGACATTTTGTATTTTAATTTTTCTAGTGATATTGTCCTAATTATTATATTCACAATTTATTAATATTTTGACACAAATGTATATTTTAAATGTTTTAATATTTATAAATGATTGTGCATGGCATTTATAAAGATGGTTAATATTTTAGTACCTCTAGTACACAAGCACAAAGAAAAAATTTGTTTTATTTGTTTGAACACTCAAATTGACCCCAGCAAGGTTGAGATTGATCTGGTTTCTTCTTTGAGCCTGTTAAATGCCAATCCAATCATCTGTAACAATACTTAGAATTTTTGTAATTTTTCTGTACATATTTTTTGTTTGTTCTATAAAACTTACCCATCACTTGAAAGATTTTCCTTGCTTGATTTAGAGATGAAAACAACCACAACCACCTATTCTTACTGCTTGTTTTTTTTAAAAATTGTTTCTACAACTAATGGCAATGCTGTAATCACAGTTCTTTTTTGTAGTCCTATGAAAGGACTTAATAGTTACTAGGAAAGGAAGGTGAGACCTACATTTGTAATGCGTACTTGTACTAAAGACGACTCAGCTTTGAGAAAGGGAAGTAAAAGGAAAGAATGATGGTTCTTAAACATGAATATTCCTGTTGATTCAAAAGCATATAGTTATCTCTGTAGTAATTAAACACAGATTACTTCTGGCATAGCTTGTGGGTACAAAGATATAAAACAGCTTATTTTTTAGTACCTTTATGTTACAGGCATGAAATGAAGAAGATATATACATACACATACATACATACACACACACTGATAAGGGATGCCTGGTATTTTTTCTCAGGTTTTGTTTTGCTTGTATTTGTTTTTGCCCCTTTAGCAAGTTTCAGTCTTCAAATAATATCACGGTTGGAAAAACTAAACTAGAAATAAGTCTCTAAACTTGGGGTGATGGGTAGAGGATTGGGCATTATAATCTTATTCTATAGAGTCATGATACTCTTCTTAAACTGTTTTCTTAGGGTCACTTTCAAATTACCATATAATTTTAGATGTCTCTATGTTCAAGATTGATTGGGATTCTGAGATCATCCCAAGCTTTCCCCATACAGGGGTAGTTACTTGGGGTCAGAAGCCTTTCCTATTCCATCTCCTCACTGCTGACGCTTACAGAGAAGGGATCTATCATGAGGGGTCTCAAAGGCAAGATAAGCAGCAAGAGGGATTTCACTACTCCTTCCTCAACCATGTATCTGTTTTTTTTTTTTTTATGTCAGCATTTCCAAATGAGATGACAGTAATTAGGAATAAAAGTACTGTTTTTTGAAAGATTTTTTTGTAAGTGACATATAAGTGACTAACTTACCGAATATGGCTGATTATTGTGGAAAAGTCTAATGGAAAGTGAGGCATTGGAGTAAAGTGATACCATGTCCTCTACCCGAGAGATCGCTGAACACTGTTTATATGTTGGTTGTTTGGTAAAAGAACAGGAATAAACAAATCTAAGTTTTTCAAATATTTTAGATAGTAAAATGTGAAATCTTAACTAAGGTCCAAATTTTTAAAACAGATAAAAATTTAAACTAGTTTTTTCTTTTAAGGCAGTTAAAATTTTTTTTTTCAGTGAAAAATACTGCAGTACTTGTTCAGTGAACTCTTCACGCTTTTTTGTTTTTGTTTTTGTTTTGGTCTTCAGGAGTTCCATCTAGCATAATTGCAAATCATCTACTCACTAATTGCCATCTTGTTGTAATACATGATTTTCTGTATCACACACATGCTGTAAATGCACAGGTGCATGTACAAACAAAATATGATATAGGGTAGAATTAGTAAAGAGTCAATATAAACTTTATTTTATATATATAGGAAATTATTCAGATTTGTTACCATGGGGGATCACTTTGTTTTTCTGTAACTCTTAGTTTTGGATGGCAACTTGGGAAGGGAAATGTTCCCCTGCTACTTCCCCAACAGATAACCAGCTGTGCTCTTCGTAGCACTTCATAATACACTGCATCTGCAGCTGGCAGCAGCAGAGGGTCTGCTCAGTATGTGTCTCACCGTATTGTCTGAAATAGCTGTCTCCAGGAAGCACAGAAACAATATTGAACTTTCTATTAGTGCTTGGTACATACTTCATTATTTTTATTTGAAATATGCTAACCTGTGAGACATGGATTGGCCAGCCATCTGATTTTAGGACTTAAATGTGACTTATAGTTTGATTATTGATTTACATAGTCAGTAATCTTTTAGTAGCCATGATGCATTTGGCAGTCCTCTGTAATAATCATTTTTGCCTATTTGACTTAGTGAATCATCGTTTAATGAGATTAAATCTGTGAAGTGGATATCCATTTTCCCCCAGTGTTATAGTAAGTATAGTAGCTTCTGTGATGTGTTGTATGTGGAATCAGTAAGTTAATTTGTACACCTTTGTAAGAAATACAGTACATTACTTGAGCTTTGATTATTTTTCTTTCACATTAAGTATGTAAAAGTACATTTTTTGGTTGAGAAATTTATATGTAATTAATTCTGCATATATTTGCTTCCCATTTTTTTAATCATTAGCTACACATGCCTTGTGGTTCTGTGGTATGCATGACATAACCATTGTGAACAAAAGAAATGATCATTCTTAAAATTTATCATTCAAGTACATAACCTGGATTATATACATTTAAAAAAATTTTTTTTTGTTTTGGTAAATGCTGTAGAGATGCTGTAAAGAAGATGCTTCTTACAAAAAGAAGTAATTTAAAGAAATGCTTCTTACAAACTCAGGCTTTCCTTTTTCTATTAATTATTGGCCGAACATCTTTAGTAGTGATTCGTATAAGGCTAGGGATTTGGAGAGAAACCACATCCAACACAGATAATTTCAAAGGAATTGTATTAACCTTTACTACTAATCAGTAAATCTTTTTTTTTTTTACTCCTTTTGGAGTTGCTGCATGGAGTTGTTATAATAGCTTGTTAAATGATTTGTTTGAATGCTGAGATAAAACTTTACAGACTGAGTTTGGGTAGAAAATATACATATTTGTCTATTCAGTTTTTTAAAACTTTATCTTATATTATCTCAAGCATATGTAAAAGTAGAGAATAATGTAATGAACTTTCATGTACCAACTGCCTAATCTGAGCCATTACTAACTCTTGCAAACTTATTTTGTTGATACCCCTTCATCTTCTACACCTCGGTATTTTGAAGCCATTTGCAAATACAATATCATTTTATTTATTAATACCTACTTGTATCTCAAAAGATATGGACTGACATATTGTAATTGGTTGATTATATCTGTTATAGTTCCTTTTATCTATAGGATTTCCATCCATCAATACATCAATCATCTGGTTTTTTTTTCAGCTTTAATTGAGTTTATTGGTACATTCTAGGTAGACAGTACAGTTACATTCATTGTTGGGATCTTGTACCTCTTGCTTCTCATTTTTTCCCCTTACCCCTGCCCTCCCTTCACCCCCTCCTCCCCTCCCCATCTACAAACACTTTATTTTCATCTTTTCATTATCTCACATTTTTTTCTGTTTTAACTATAGTCCCCTTTTCCTTCTCCTCTTTTTCCTTGTAACTTATGTGTAGATGAGATACTAAAGTGTGTATTGAAATGAATTTGACTACTCTTGAAATAAAGTGAAATCATACAGTGTCTGTCTTTGTGTGACTGGCTTATCACACTTCACATTCTGTCTTCAAGTTTTGTGTGTGTTGTAGCGTGTCAGAATTTAGGCTAAATATTCCATTGTATGTATGTATCCACCACGTTTTATTATCTGTCCATTCATTAGTGAACATTTGAGTTGCTTCCTCCAAGTGTAAGTGTGAATGTTGACTAGTACGGATATTGCTGCTATGAACTTTGGTGTAAAAATATCTCTTCAAGACCCTACTTCAATTATTTTGAGTGTTTATTTAGAAGTGAAACAACTGAGTCATGTAGTGATTCTATTGTAGTTTTTTTGAGAAAATTGTCATTCTGTTTTCTATAATAGATATATTATTTTTAGTTCCCACCAATAGTGCACAAGGTTTCTAATTTCTTTTTCCTCAACAACCTTTGTCATTTTCCATTTTATTGATAGCAACCATCTTAATGAATAAGTGATATATCTTTGTGATTTTGATTGCATTTTCCTAATTTTGAGTGATGCCGAACATCTTTCATATGCTTATTGTTCATTTATTATCTTTGGAAAACTACCTTTTCTTTTTTTGTTTTATTTTGTCTTTGAGACAGGATCTCACTATGTAGTTGAGACTGACCTGGAACTCACTATGTAGCCCAGTTTGGTCTTGAACTCACAGCCATCCTGCCTCAGCCTCCTGAGTGCTGGGATTACAGCATGCACCACCACGCCTGGCTGGAAAAATATCTTTTCAAGTCTGCTGCCTAGCTTTTAATTTTGTCTGGTTTTTTGTTGTTGAGTTGAGAGAATTCTTTATATATTCTGTATATTGTCTTATCAGATGTGATTTGAAATTTTTTTCTTTCTGTAAGTTTCCTTTTTACTCTGTTGATTGTATCTTGATGCACAGAAGTTTTTACTTTTGATATAGTCTAACTTACTTTTTTACTTTCAGGGCCGTATCTAAGGAATCATCAAGCTCTCCAAAGTTACAAAACTTTTCCTTTATGTTTTCTTTTAATAATTTTGCAATTTTAAATTTTTCAGGCATTTGAACTGTTTGCAGTTAATTTTTTAATATAATGCAAGCCCAAGGTTCAATTTAAGTCTTTTGGATGTAGATATTATTCAGTTTTCCATGTATATTTGTTGAAGTATCTGTCATCTCTCCTGTACCTCTTATTTTTAACATGATCAAATACATATATCTATTTATATCCTTTCTTTCCCTAAATAGTAACATCTAAATGCGTATCTTACCTAGCTTTCTCATTTAACATATCCTAGAAATTAAGACATCTCTTATCTCCCCTCTTTTTAAAAAAATAGCTGTGTGATACTTTCATTTTGTTGGTGGATTATATTTTATTAACATTTGGATTAATGGATCTTTGGTGTTTTTCTATTGTTGGTATTATAAATGGACCTGTTCATATGTCTTTTTTTGTTGTTGTTGTTGTTCTTTCTTTTTTTCTTTTTTGTTTTTTGACACAGTGTTTCACTATGTAGTTCAGACTTCTCTGGAACTCACTCTGTAGCACAAACTGGTTTCGAACTCATAGCGATCCTTCTGCCTCAGCCTCCCAAGTGCTGTGATTACAGGCATGCACTACCACGCTCACCTTTTTTTTTTTGATCATGTGTCTTGGATACATTCATAAAATTGGCATTGTTGAGTTTAAGGATAATTGTGTGCATATTTTGCCAAATTATTGAGTTTAAGGATAATTGTGTGCATATTTTGCCAAATTATTTGCCTCAGATGTAGTACCATTTTGCATTTTTTAGCAGAAACTATGTAAGGAGTTGTCTTTTTCCATTCTTCTCAATGGAACACATTTTAATCCTTTTGCTTTTGGAGTCTTGTGACCATGATAGGTAGGTGAGAACTAAAATCTCAATATTGTAAGCTGGGCGTGGTGGCGTATGCCTATAATCCCAGCACTCTGGAGGCTGATGCAGGAGGATCGCTGTGAGTTCCAGGTCAGTCTCAACTACATAGCGAGACCCTATCTCAAAAAACAAAAACAAAAACATCTCAATATTGTTTTACTTTCATTTTTCTGTTGTGAATTAACTTAGTGTCTTTTCATTTGATTGTCCTGAATTTCTGTTTAACAATTCATATCTTGGTTCACTTTTATATGGGACTGTTGGATCTACCCTTTTAAGATTCAGATATTTTCTAGTTTGCCATATTCTTTTTACTTTGCTTATAATCCTTCCTTCATCATCTTTTTTTCTTCTTTTTATCACTCTTATACTTGCCAGATTGTCTTTTTAGATAGTGGCAGTTTTTCTTGTTATAGGATTTTTCTGATATTTTCTTCTGATACTTAATCATTTCTCCTTTACATGTCCGTTAGGATTGGTTCACTTAATGTATGAAGAATGAATATTATTGTTTCCTACATTCTGTTTATCCTAAAAGGGATCACTATACAATAAGTTCCTCTATGTAGTTTTATGTGTTTTATCCCATGATCTGTAGTTAATTCATATTTTAACATTTAATGGTTATGGCCCCTTAGTTCCCCAAAGCCCTTCTTTTTTGCGTGTTTTCCTGACTTTTCTTGATGTTTTTCCAAATTAACTTTATAATCATTTTGTTTAGCTTAAGGAGGGGAAAACACAATGCCATTTTTATTGAAATTTTGCTTAATTTATAAACTAATTTAAGGAGAACTGGCATGTTTATCACATTAGGTATTCTAAAGATAGAAAAGCATAACTTTTCATTTGCTAAAATCTATTATTTTTCATATTTAAAATTTTTCTGTAAACAGTTTTGGGCATAAGTCATTGCTCTGGTGGTTTATTTTCCTTCCATGGCATCTTTTAACTAGTTTTTGTTTGCTATTGACTTTTTGTTGTATAACCCAATATAAAATTTTCTTACTGTTTATATACATCTTTGTTTAATTCTTTGTTTTTCAAATAAGTCTAATCATTTCATTTGTAAATAGAAATAATTTTACCTCTTCTTTTTCAACTACTATTCCTCACACTGCTTGTATTATTGTGTTAGTGCTAAATAGGGACTGTGCCAACATAGTACTAAATAAGAATTGTAAATATAACACAATTACATGATACTGATGATATAATAAGCTTCCTTACTTTGAAGGTAAAAAAGTATTTGTACTTGAAATTATAGCTGCACCAGTTAGTTAACTCATTGAATATTTTATAATCGTAATCCTACAGTTTATAGTTTATATTATGTGTGAATGTAATAATACAGAGAAATTTCCCAATTTTTTGGAATTTGTGGGATAGCTGTTCATAAGGGCTGCTGAAAATGGTGCTTCTTCCTCAGACAACCAAAGCATTTCACTGTGAGGATATTTTTCTGTTCTCCCTCCCTCCCTCCCTCCCTTCCTTTCTTTTGCCCTCTTCTTTTTTTGGGGGTGTTGGTGACTGAACCTGTGACCTCATGAATGCTATCACTGAGCTGTATCCCCAGCCCTTTTTTTATTTTGTTTTCAAGGTAAGGTCTCAAGAAGTTGCTCAAGCTGCCTTTGAACTTGTAATCCTCCTTCCTCAGCCTTCTAAGTAGTTAGGATTACATGCATGTGTCACCACAACTGGCTTAAATATTTATGTATTGTTGTACCAGCTCACCCTTCTGTACCTCCCTAATCAGATTATCTCCTAAATTTGGGGGATTTAATTTAATTGTTTTCATTTTAAAAATAGAGCAGTTTGTACCAGAAGTGCAGTTTCTTTAAAGCATAATATATATACTTTTTTTTTTGTTTTGGTACTGGTTATCAAACTTGGATCCTTGTGCTTGCAAGGCAGGCGGCGACACCACTGAGCTAAATCCCCTGCCCAAAGCATAATTTTTTAAATTAGCATTCTCTGTAAGAGTAGTTAATGCATTTTGGTAATCTTTTTAAATTTCTTTAATGATAATTTATTTTTTGTAATTATATTTCATCTTCCCTCTACCAACTATACCAGACTAAGGAAAAATTATAGCTCTAATTTAAGAATGGCTACCTACTTTAAAAAAGTTTTGTTTTTGTTTATAGAATGAATTTAGAAGAGAAAGTTTATGTTCTTGTTCTACATTGTACTATCTGTACTATTATAGTATTTATTTGGGTGGTTTTTACTATTTTTATAACTTTGTTTTGCAAGTTAATTCTTTACAAGCTGTACCAGATGCAATGATTGGTGTACCCTATGTTCTACTTTCATTCTTCTCTAAATCATTGCCCAGATATGAATAGTTTTTTAAAATGAATTGTGAGATTTAATCAGTGTAATGTAGTGGAATAATGATGGGCTTCTGTAGAAGCATTATGCTCATTACAGTGTATGAATGTTTATGTCTTGAGCAGTTTGATTCTACTTTGTCATGTTTCCAGGCTTAAGTAAATATATTTCATGTACCTGCTTATTTCGTTTTCTCTGAGGCTTACCATTTTACTACTTTCTTTATATTCTATTCCAATTCACACATAATTTGTATTTCATTGTGGTCTTTAAGCTATATAGTCTTCATAAAAACAAATACATTTATTAAATACTCTACGGAAATCTCTTAAGAATAAAATTCAAGACTTTAATCTTTTCATCCCTAATGTCTGAGCTCCAAGCCCTCAGTAGATTCGTATTTAAATAATAGAATTTTTATAATGCCATTTTGCTACTCAGATTACTTTTGCATTGGACAAAAGAAGCTCTTTTCAGTTGGCTCCATTGTTAATTTAACATGATCTCATTTTTTAAAGCATTTTCTTATTCTCTGGCACACGTTCCCTCTGCTCATTGCGTATTTTTTTCTGCACTATAGCTAGAATCAGCCATTTCTCTATGAAACCTTGGTTCTTTTAATGGCGGTATTAGAAACAAAGATCTGGATGCTTGGTGTGCTTATAACTACTCGGGTTTCACTGTTGCTAGGACATCTCAATGGACAGAGCTGGAAATATCTAAATTGATTTCTCTTTGTGTCTCTGTTTCTTTCATACCTGAGTTCATACTGATACCTCCCATTTTTATCTACTACCACCACCAGAGGATTCATTCTGTTATTTCCTTTTTGCTCATTTTTAATTTCTTTCTCTGAATGTGAGAAACGTAACTTTCTATCTAAAATACATTTACTTGTTTTTCAACCTAGTACACATAAAAAGTAATTTAGAATTGACTGCCCATATCCTGTAAAAAACAAACCACTTTACCAACTATAGTGTTTGTGTGTAGTGTCGTTTTTGTCTTTATCTTTACATTAACCAGTGCTTTGGCCTGTTTTCCTGACATTCCTTAGGTCAGCTTCTTTTCTCTGTACCTTGTTCAGTGAGGGAATGCCATACATTTGTAATAAAGCTGGCTTCATTTATCTGAGTCTGCCGTTCATCCTAGGTTCCTCTAGCATTCTGGTTGATTCATGATTTTCCTAAATATTTACATTTAATACAGTTTACTTTTGTGCTATGTAAGTCTTTAGTTGTGAATAAGTGAATGGAGACACGTGCGTACCAGCATAGTAGCATACAGAACATTTCTAAAATCTCAGAAATTTCCTTGTGTAGCTTCTTTATAATCAAGTCCCCTCTCTTAGTGCTAACTTTTCCAAAATTCCATATAAATAGAATCATGTAACATGTAGCTTTTTGGATTTGACTTTTTTCATTTTGCACAATAGTACATTTAAGATTCATCTGTATTATTCCTTTTTTGCTACTAAATAGTGGCCCATTATATGACTGAGCAAAGTTTGTTTATCCATGCACCTGGTAAAGAAAATCTGGGCCTTTCCGGGTTTGGGTGATTGAGTAAAGCTGCAATAACTACGTAGAGGATTTGTATGGCAATAAAGCTTTCAATTCACTTGAGCAAATACCCATTAGAAGTGGAATTGATGGGTTGCATGGGTAAGTGTAACTGTAAAAAACATTGACCAAACTCTATTCCAGAGTAGTTGTACCATTTTGAATTCCTACCATCAGTGAATGAGATTTTGTGTTGTTTAAACCATCCTCACTAGTATCTAATATTATTTTTTAGTTTTTTAAAACTTCACACATTTTAGTAAATATGAAATACATATGTTTTTCACTGGGATTTTATTTTGCATTCCACTAATAACTAAGCAACATATTTTTATATGGTTATTTGCCACTTCTTTGGGTAAATGTCTGTTTAGATCCTTTGCCCAGGTTTTTGTTTTGTTTTATTTTTATTTTCCCATTGGGTTGTTTTCTTATTATTGAGTTTTAAATTCTTTATATGTACTGGGTACAAGAATATATGTGTGTGTATATATATATATATATACACACACACACACACACACACACATCTCAGAGATCTTTAATCTTTATTCTGGTCTGTGGCTTTTAGGGCCTGGGATTTAGCTCAGTGGCACCACTGCCTGCCTCACAAGCACAAGGACCCGGGTTCAATCCCCAGTACCAAAAAAAAAAAAAAAAAAGTACCCTTTTCCTGGCATAACTTACATTTTTGATAAAATCCAATTTATTAGATTTCCTTTTATGACTCAATATTTGTACTTTGTCTAAAAATTCGTTGGCAAACCCCAGGTCATGCTGATTTTCTTCTAGAAATGTTATAGCTTTATCTTATGTTTTGGTTTTCCCATTTATTTTTGTCTGCAAGTACCACTCTTGCTGATACCATCCTTTTTATCATATGTTTTCCAAGTTATTAACTCACTGTCTGTATATGTAACATATCTTAAGAGTTTTTATTTGATTTCTATTTTTATAAAATCAGAATATTCAGAGCACATGTAGTGGTAGCATGTAAACTAATATAATATTGCTAGTTTTCTTAAGAGTTAACCCAATATACATAACATGAATTTCACTCATCCTGCTGTCTTCTATATAGAAATGAGTATTATCAAATAATAAAAATCAAAGGACATCACAATATCTAACTTACTGTGAAAAGTTGTAATATCCCAAGTACCTTATAGTGTGATTTCTCATAGCATATTTGCTGCCAATTAAATACGTCATGTACTAGGATGATAGTATCAGAATGTTCTTGTTTATTTTCCGATCAGTTATTGACTCTGTGTGAAGAGTTATCTGTTCTTAATGGGAACTTTTATAAAGTATATGTGTGTGTTCTTATTCGTGCACACACACTATCATGTGTAATGAGTTAAAGATGAGTATCCTGTTCTAGGAAACTCTACTGCTCCAAGAGGCATGATTTCAAAATCATTGGCCTCATTGCTATCTCCATTCTTTAGTCCTACTCACTCATTTTTTAAACTGCTACAGGAAAGATCTTTCTAAAATGCAAATAAAATTATTTCTTATATTTCTGATTTTTTAATAACTTCCCCTGGCCTCTGCTCATATGTGAGTTTCTTGGAAGGTAACTTTGTCTTTTTCATTTTGTGCCTTACGTAGTACAAGGCTGGTTAAACAGTAGACTGAGTCTACCTGAGTGTTTAAAATAATATCAGAACTTTGCAGAGTTACTTGTCTTTATCATGCCGTTGGAATTGTTTTATTCATATTTGCCAATTTCAGCTTCCCTGTTTTTCAGATATATCTCATCTTTTAGGCCTAACACAGATCTCAACATCCTTATTTTTAAATCTTTTAACTTCAGCAGGCTTCATCAGTTTTTCTTTCTTTGATTTCCAAAACAATTTACTGTTACTATAAATACCAACATGCTTAATGTAACGCATGTGTGTAGTACCCTGTTTTGTTACCTCTTAAATGGTGTAACCTTTGCCTGAGTAATGCCAGGGGGAAAAAAAGTGAAATAAATAGATGAAGGATTTCAAAGGTATCTTCTTAAACAGGAAAATATACTCACCAGAGTTCTGAGATATATAATTCTGCTAATAGTTGGTGTCTCCTAATCAGCCAGAGATTATAATGTTAAAACATTATGTGTTAAAAGATAGTTTTGACTTTGTTTCACAACACCTGGTAGGTTGAACAATATAAATCTTTGCTTCATTTGTGTCTTCTGAATCCAGAATTGGTGTTAAACCAGCTCACACTGTGCAGATCAAACTGAAATAATTTTTAAAGTACTTGCAATAAATTAGAAGTATTAGATATGATTTTAGCCATGCCTTATTTTTTAGTTCTTTTTGGAAGAGAGGACTAATAAAGCTTTATTTCTCACATTTATATTCTGTTGATATTCTGTTATATTCTCTACACTACCTGTAGTTTCCATTCCTTGGGTGTTTTTCAGTAAATATGTTCTTTCTGTAGCTTTCAGAACTGTTTATAATTACCTTATATGTAACAGCAGTTTTCTAAAAATTTTTTAAATACTAGTTAATAAAATATATTTAATTTAAAAATAAACATTAATGCTAATGTTAACAAATAATTGTAATTATCCATGCCTGAAGATATTGCCTTTTAATTATATTTTTATTTCTTTAATTGTCTTTTACCTTTAATAAGCTAACTTGTTTCTGATCAATCAAAACTGTATTCAGAATTAAGGAATGAACACTCTTAAACTCTCAACATTTCTTATAGAAAGTCTGTTCTACAATACATCTATAAGAAATAAAAGTGTTATATTTTATATTTTTTATGTTACTGCAGAAGGAAAAGTGGATACTGTGTCTTTAATGGAAAGCAAAAGGTTATCTTTCTATGGCCTTTGTGTGTATGTGCTGATGTGGATGTAGGCAGCCAGACAAGCAATGTGTGCAGAGAGACTAGGGAACTGGCTGCAGATCGATAGAAGTGGTGTGAAGTGAATTAATGTGAGGCAGGCCGTCTGTCTGTCATAAGGATTGTGGGGAATGTGGGGCAGTGCTGGTCAGTCACTGCAGAGATCTGCTTCCAATAAATTCAAGCCTTCTGCCTGGAAAGAAACTACAGATATCCACACAGTCCCTCCCTTATTGTTAAATTTTGCTTCATTGAGACTGAATGTTCATATCAAATTATTGCCTCCAGTATACTTTAATTGGATCACTGGAAAAACACAGTTGTGAGAAACTGATGAAATAAAAATACCTGCTATTCTTTTGGATACAATTTTCAATCTCAGTGGAAATCTACATTACTATGACAATGAAAAATATAATTTTTCTAAGTATTTTGTGTATTATTTATTACTAACAGTATTATCACTACAGTCTAATCTTCAATAAAATAAAATTATAGTGAGCTGAAGTGGTTTTATCCTCAGTGCTAATTAAAGTACTGTATTGTAAATCTTATCATATTAAAATTAGCAGTTTATCCTTGATTGTCAAGTTAATTGCATGACATTGTAGGAGTCTCTTGAGTTATTATTTATTGTTACCCAGACACTGTTAACCAGCTGGAGAAATGTTTATAAAGCTAATAAGAAAGATAGGAGTTTTAGAATAATGTGTATGATTGTACTGGTGGGAATTCTTAAATTTGGTTTTATATTATGGATTTTTGAAATTGCTTTACTATATTTACATTAAAAACTTTTCTAAAGTGATTAAAATATCATACATAAATGGGGACATTTTATGTGTGTAGTCTGTTACAGTGAAAAGTCACTTAAGTATTTAGAAATCTAGCCAGGACAAGATTTCACAGTAGTTTTCCTTATTCTCTATTTCTAACTTGTCCTGCTGGCTATAACTAACTCTTCTTCCTCCTCTTCCTTTATGCTGTTGTATCCAAATTAATTCAAACCAGTTTTGTGTTTCTCTTGTTCCTATCTGGTTCATAAAATAAAATGCATGTAGAAAAACCGACTATCTGGTACATTCACTCATTTTTTAAAATTTTGTGAAATCTTTATTTGGGGACTTACTGTTTTGTTTAAGAATGTCATTTCATTAATTTATTTTATCTCTTTTTGTTATATATCTTATTCTGTTTAACTGTTCATTGTACTTTTTAATTTTATCTCCTTAAAACATCATTACTGTTATCTTCGATTATATTTAAATAATATAATTTGTGTCTTGGGGTTAAAGATACTTTAATTGTATTCTATTCAAACTGTCTATTTTGAATAGAATACAAAGAGATATTATAAGATATTATGAGATATTCATTGCTGCCAAGTATTTTGGGAATACTCAAAAAATAAATGTCTTCTTAGATTTTTATAGTGTAATTTGGCAAATAAGCTTATTTACATCAAGTACATAAGAAAATAAAATTGTCACTATATAATTGACATTTATAATCTTGATTATGAGTATGAAAGAAACTGAAGTTTCTAGGGAAGTTTTTTGTAAAGAGTTGTTTTTATATTATCCAGGAATGTTTCATTTGATAGTGAATAATGAGGAAGTGATTTTTAACGCTCTATAAAGCTTAGGCTTTTTATATCAGGAAGAAAGTAAACTTTTTTTTTCTCATCTGTTTCATTGAAAATAGTATTGTATTCTGGCATAATCTTTAATTCTTTTTAATGACAGTTAATTGTACCTTCTCTTATACCTTCCTGCAAAAGTTGTGTACTTAGGTACAATTTATGTATAGGAAAAGTCACCATTTTGGTGTGTAGTGTTGAGCAAATGTGGATAGTAACGTGCCCACTCCTACAGTCAGAGTACAATGCAGCATCATCATTTTACAAAATTTGCTCCTCCTCTTTATAGTTCGTACTTCATAACTCCTGTAGCCCCTAGCAACCACCGATTTTATTTCTGCCTTGCAGTTTTGCTTTTTACAGAATATCTGTCAATAATATCTACTGATTATAAGATAGTAAAATACCAACTAAATATTGTAGCAATTAGAAATAGCCGAGTTATAGTTGGGAATTTTTAAAAGTTATTATTCCCTCATTTGTAGATAATGATTACCATGCTTAGAATTATTACATAATGCCTTTGTCAATGTTTCACTGTAATCATGTGGTCCAAAAGTTCACGATGAAAAGATTCTGTCATTCCCTACAAGCAAGCTGTTAAAATTTATTTTGATTGAGCTGTGACATTTGGATTTGAGAATTGAATGTAGTAAGTTGGTCTGTCCAATTCTCATTATTCTTACCTTTACTGTCTTTCAGAACAGCAGTTTGTTACCATCATAAAGCCCAATCAGATGGGAGTTAGGACATTTAGTTTATCTTGAAAAAAAAGAAATAGATACAATTTTGAAGTAAAAAAAAAATCGATCTTTTTACAGATTAGTAACAAAATAGCAGATACTTTGTGAAGATGTTAACAGAATGAATTATAAATATGGTCAAATCAAGAACATTATTTACATTTTTGAAACATTTTGTCTGACACAATACTCATGGGGAGTTTTGCTTTCTTACTATATAAATATCCTGAATAACTCTTTTTCTCCTTTTTTTGTTCAGCAATATGGCAGAAGAAGTTCAGAGAAGTGGTAGAAAATATTGATGTAGAATAATAGAAAATTGGACTTTTTACAAGCAGACATATTAGAATATAGTTCATTTACTATTAAATTCACTCTTAAAAGTAAACAATTCAGAAGTTTTGGTTTATTCCCAGAGCAGTACAACCATCACTACATCAGTTTTATAACATCGTCATCAACTAAAGTGAACCTCAGTACTCATTAGCACCATTATCCATTTCTCAGACTCCTCAGAGCCCTAGGCTAACATGCTAATCTTTTTGCTGTTGCAATAGAGTTGACTATTTTGGACACTTCATATAAATTGAATTATTTAGAGTATTTTGTGATTGGTTTCCTTATCATAATGTTTTAAGTGTTATGTCTCAGCATGTAATAGACATTTATTTCCTTGTACTTAATGTATAATATTCTGTAGTCTGAATATATCAACTTATCTGTTCATCAGTTAATGAACGTGGAATGTTTCAATTTTTTGGCTTTTATGAGTAATGTTGCTGTAAATATTTACAAGTTTTTGTGTGGACATGCCTTTTCATTCCCCGATGGTAGAATTGCTGAGTCATATGATAACTTCATATTTAACTTTTTTGATGAAGTAACAGACTGTTTTTAGTGAAGTTTTTAGAGTTACTTGTAGGTTTAAGGTTCTAGTCCCTTGGTTAGATGTGTGATTTTTTTTAATCTTCTCCTAATCTGTAATTTGTCTTTTTATTCTAATAGGATCTTTGCAAACATTTTAATGGCTTGCCATTTTTTTTATTTGTGGACTTTGCTTTTGATATCAAGTATAATTTAAATCTCATCTATATTATTTCCCTGAAATTTTTAAATTTTTACATTTTGCTTCTAAGTCCATGACTCATTTTGAGTTAATTTTTATATAAGCTGTATCCTGTTGTTTGGATATGGTTTTCCCCAAAGATTTCTGTATGTGAAGCTTGGTTCCTTATCTTTTCTACCTTGAATTGCTTTTGTACTGCTATCCAAAGTCAGTTGAGCAAATTCTATATTTCTCTTTCTGGGCTTTTGATTTTGTTATATTAATCTACATGTTTGTCTTTCTGTCACAGCCACATATTTTAATAACAAAGTCTTGGATTCAGGTACACCGACTTTTTTCTGAATTCTTTTATTCTATTTTCTTTTTCCATACAATTTAAAAATGATTCTGTGTATATCCACAAACATTGCTGTAGAAATGTTATTGTTTGTTTATTGGAGACAGAGTCTCACTCTGTAGTTCAGACTGGCCTTGAACTCACAACAGTACTCCTGCTTCAGCCTCTTTGGTGTTAGGACGACAGGCATGTGCCACCACAGCTGTGCTCTGCAGAGTTTGTGGAGCATTAACATCTTCACTGTGGAACATTCTAATTAACATGGTATATTCTTCCATTTCATTTTTTATATCACTCTTCATCAGTGTTTTGTAGTTTGTAATTTTGTAGTCATCATACTAGTCCTATGTGTGATTTTTAAAAAAATTTACATCTAAATATTTCATGTGTCAAAGTCATTGTTTGTTTGTTTTGGTACTGGGGATCAAACTTGAGACCTTGTTCTTGTGAGGCAGGCGGCAGCACCACTGAGCTAAATCCCTAGCCCTTGTATTTTTAAAAATTTTTTTATTTAGATGTCGATTTTTTCATTACTGGCATGTAGAAATAAAATTTATTTACTTTTTAAAATCTTGCATTCTGTAGCCTTGATCAAGCCAATCATTAGTTTTGGTGGTTCTGTTTATATTTGTTTTTTCTTTTGAAGATTCCTCTAAGATTTTCCCTGCAAATACTCATTTTATAGTGGTCATTTAATCACTTACAGTGGTCAGAGTTCTTCAGGGAAGTACAACCAGTACGATGGATAGTGTTGACTTCTTTAATTGCTGAAGCTGAGAAGTCTGATCATAGACCATTTCCAAGTCAGAAACCCAAGGAAGCCAGTATCTGGGCTCAATTCAAGCAAAAGCCTCTGCAAGCTGCCTAGGTACTGTGTCTCCGAATCTAGTCATGTTGATACCTAAAATTAATTATCACATTGGAACAATTTACATTGTATTTTCCAAACTTTGTATGTTTCATTTCATTTTCTTGTTTTGGTACATTGGGAACTTGTAAAGAGTGGTGAAGGTGGATATATTTATCTATTTTTAATCACAAGGTGAAAACATTTAGATTTCTATCTCTAAGCATAAATGTTATGCCTACATTTTTAGTATGTACTCTTTATCAAAGTTGAGGAAACTGTCCTCTATTCCTGTTTTTCCCAGAATTAAAAATAATCATGATTTTGCAGTGCAAAAGCTTTTTAATATAATCAGATCCCAGTTGTTGATTCTTTGTTCTAGTTCCTGTGCTACTGAGAAACCACCAAGAGGGCTAAGAGACAACCTACAATGTGGGGAAAAATTTTTACCAGCTGCTTCTCAGACAAAGAACTATTATCTAGAAAATATAAAGAACTCAGAAAAAATCAGGCCCCCCCAAATGTAAAGACCCAATTCAAACATGGGCATCTGAAATGAACAGACATTTCTCAGACAAAGAAGTAAAAGCAGAAAATAAATATATGAAAAAATGTTCCACATCACTGGTCATTCAAGAGATGCAGATGAAAACAGCACTGAGATTCCACCTTACCTCAGAAAAAATGGCTGCTATCAAGAAATCAACCAATAACAAATGTTGGCAGGGTTGTGGGGAAAAAGGAACTCTTCTCCATTGTTGGTGGGAGTGCAGACTGATGCAACCACTGTGGAAATCAATATGGAGAGACCTCAAAGAGCTGGGATTAGAGGTTCCATTTGACCTAGCTATCCTTGTGCTGGGTATCTATCTTTCCAAAAGAAATAAAAGAATCATACCACAGTTATATATGTGCACACACTTTGTAATAGCTAAAACTGGAAACAGCCCAATTGCCCATCTGTTGGAGACTGGATGAAGAAGATGTGTTTTTTCTATAAAATAGAATACTACTTAACATAAAGAATGAGAAACCAGAATCATTCATAGGAAAATGGATGCATATTGAGGCCATACTCTTAAATGAAATAAGACACATGTGTAAATACTGAATAGTTTCCCTGGTGTGAAAAACTAAAAGTGTAGATAAGATCCAAATTGTGTAACTGATAATATGAAATAGGAAGAAAGGGGCTAAAAGTGTAGGGGAAGTGGGAAGAATAGAGGAAAGGAAGTAAGGGACAAGAAAAAATATGAGAAAAGGGAAAAATGGAAGCAAAGTCTTTGTAAACAGGGGAGGCTAGAGGGGATGGGTTGAAGGGAAGGCAGGGGTGTTGGGAAAAAATGAGAACCGAGATCTGTCATGTAAAGGTACAAGATCCCAATGGTAAATGTGACTCTACTCTATACTTAAAGAATACCAATAAACTCAATAAGATAAAAATAATAAGACTGACTTTTAAATTTTGTCCAAGATTGATGTGATCGTGTAATATTTTCTTCTTTAGTGTATTGATAGTTTGAATTACATTGATTGTCTTTTATAAAATGCAGTGAACCATACTTGTATCCCTGAAATAAACTCTACTCTAGTTGACCATAATATATAATTTTGTTTATAAGTGTTGAATTCTGCTTATTCATATTTGATTAAGGATGTTTGAGACTATTTTTTGGAAAATAATTGGTCTGTAGTTGTTTTTTTTTCTGCTAAGAATTTTATAACCCTTTGTTTTGGAAAACATCTATCAAAGAACTAGTTTCAGCATAGCTTCTTGTCTTTCAAACTCAGTACTTGAAATATACATATTTGCTCTTTAGGCTGTATCCTTAACTACTGAATCCCCTCAGTTGAATAGTTGCTTGACAGTACAGAAATTCCATGGAGGACTCACAGTATTTATACGCAGTATTGTGTGCTTTCATGATTTCCCATGATTAAGCTGTCATGTTCTGTGCTACCTCCCCTTCTACCACAGTTAACTCAGTCATGGAAGGAATTGGGGATAAAAGGATATTGGGGTCTGAAATAAAAAAACCTGCATCTTCATACTATAGCTGTGTTATGTTGAACAGTTCCTTAGCCTCTCAGATTAAATAAGATAAATGTAAATGGATTTGTACAAGTGATCCCTTGACCCCACTTTATTTTCATTGACTTTCTTAATTTTATAAGAAAGTACTAATAATAATGGTTGTTAGTTTTGAAGCTGTTTCTTAATATCCTTTTCCTGTTTCTCTTGTCATTTTAAAAATTATAAAGTATTATAAAGAGTGAGACTGATGAGACATTTCAGTTTATATTTTAATTATATGGAAAAATGATCTTTAACTTTTTATTTGAACATTGTCTCTCTTTAGAATGTGAAATTTACCTTAAAATTACCTTTTCTTTGTGATTATTTTACTGATAAATATTTTAATTAAGCAATTAATACTGCTTTTCTAGTAAATCTCTTTCATGTTAAAAAGATTTGTAAACCCAACAGTAAAAAATGTTTCTGCAAAGAGGCAGCTTATTTACCATTCATCAAGGATTGTTGTTTAGTATTTTGTTGTTAAGAGCTTCTCTAAACAAGTGTTGATACTAAAATAATGTGTTGTATGTATTCTTCATATAAAATTGTTAGAGCTTGGAACTGCCTGTTGGTCAGCTAGCTCTGGATCGTTCTTGGTGATTAATAACTAGGATTCTTCATCTCTTGATGCCTTTGGTAAACCCAAGATAGCAGTGTTGAACTTCACATAGAAATGTGCAAATTAATATACCTTGGAATAAAAGAATTCTTTGAATTTTTATAATATTTGCTTTTAAAGTATTTGAATGACTCTTGTATAGGCAAACATTAAAGTGTCTCTTAAGATTTGATTAGAAAATTTAACTTCTAAAGTTAATTTTTAAAAATAAATTGTATTGGTACATTTAAGGTATACAGTATAATGGCATTCATGAATGGAAATTTACACCTTTACATAATCCAACTGGGTTCTTATTTTTTCCCCATTCCCCTGCCCTCCTTTCAACCCCTCTTCTCCTCTCTATCTACAAAGACTGTTTCCATTTTTTCTATTTTTCATATTAATTTTGAGGTTGTTTTTTTTTTTGGCACTGGGGATCAAATTCTGACCTTGTGCTTACAAGACAGGTAGCAGCGCTAAATCCCTGGCCCCTCATACTAATTAATTTTAGTGGTGAGATTTTTATATACCATGATTAAGCAATACCTGTTGATAACCACATGAAAAAATTCATACATACTGGTACTATCCATTGCCAAATTAGAAATAATGTGGTAGATGCATATTGACAATATAACATATCAGAAATACAAGGTTGTGTAGGGAAAGGACATTTGTATGAACTGACAAGTCTCAGGTAATTTTCAAAGTGGGAGCCTTTGGCCCTATGATGTCTTTGTCGTGTGTGTTTTCAGTTAATTTCTTTCTGTGTGATAGTTATCTGACTTTATCTATAATTCCTTCCCAGAGGAAAATGTTATGCTCTTCTTGGGCAATACATTTTCACATGTTTAGACTCAGGGCATAAGTATCTCTTTTGTCATTATCCTTCCTACCTCACCCCGAAATCATAAACAAACTGTATCAAAGAGAAGTAAACTCTGGTGGGTTTTTTTCCTTTTTATTGCATAATTGTGTCTAAAACAGTTAGAATAACTAGCAAAAACGTCAATGAAAGGAATTAGGTAAATATGTAATTGACTTCAACATCTTGTTTATTTTTTTCCCAGAACTTGATTAAAAGTAAATATACCCTGTACACTAACGCATGTAAATAAATAGCACACATGAATGCTTTATGCATTGACTTGTGCCTTTTCATTTTGATGAATGTTTTGTATTTAATTTTTAATGTATTTGCATTTAGTAAGTAAAAAGTTTTACAGGTTTAGTCTGCATTTACCCCCCCACCTTTTAACGAAATCATGTGATTTCTGTTTGTTTTAGCCGGAGTAACAGCAGAAGCCATGCAAACTATCACCTCTGCTCCTGATGCCTCAGGACCAGAGGCCAAAGTCCAAGAAGAAGAGCATGACCTAGTGGATGATGACATCACCACTGGTAAGCAGGAATATTTTTAACCTAAACTGGATGGAGCTTTATTCAGTATTGCCAAATGTTTTTAGATCATTTACATTGGGGCGAAGGATTTTGATGGACAGAATAGAAACTTATTTTGATGGTGTATTTAATTTTATGAATCTCTTCAGTGTCCTTTTTGATCTTGAGATGAAGTGTGGAACTGTTTATTTGGTCTGGGTTCACTCATTGTTGCATTAACAATAAACATGCTAGCTGTGCATTTGAAGCCTTTTAATATGGAAACTGGTGGCGTTACTAAAGCTTTAGAACGTATAGAGGAATACATTCGTTTATGAAAGGTGTGGTAATTACAAGGTAAGTTCAAGAATACTGTAGTTGTAATAGCAGCGGCAATATAAGCAGACTAAGGAACCTCACAGATAGTCTTT
>NW_022900942.1:28619955-28626842 GCF_012274545.1 Fukomys damarensis | reverse complement strand
CTCACAGATAGTCTTTATATATATATATATATATATATATATATACACACACAATAAAAATCAGCGCTGCTTTTTAAATATTTACCTTGTGTGGATATCGAACATTTGTATCTGAACTATCATTACTTATCAGGCATAATAGTAAATTACAGAAAGCCCACATATGAAATATGTTTAGTCTATCTTTTTATAAACTTTAATTTTAATTACTGAAATTCTACATTCACTCAACTGACTTACTTTCTTTGCATGACCACAGGATTTTAAAAAGACCTGTATAATTTTAATAAACATTAAGTGTTACAAACTTTTTTGATATAGATGGCTAATAATTAAAATCTATAATTCTTGTAATGAAATATATTAAAATAATGATAATCCAATTTTTTAAAAGCATGCCCAGATAATATCAGTAAAATTTGTAACAAAAATTAAAGGGAAAAAATTTTTGTAATAGCCCTGGGCTGCAAATAAGTATTGCCTAAGTAGGGGAGCACTTGATTTTCAATAAAGGTGCTGAATAACCACTATTATCATGTATTAATGAATTGATTTGCATCTAGTAAGACAAAAGCTTTAAAAGCTTTGGTCCATTTTTCATTTCTTAAAAAGTGAAACCTTGTTGTGGTGGCTATTACTTGTTACTTTTCAATTCATTTGGTATATAAATTCTTTAATGAAAAATAATCCAGTTTAAATATAAATGATTTCAGGAACATCCAATCTTTCTGACATCATTTAGCACATTGCAACTACAGAATTTATTTTATTAGCTACTGAAGGACATTCATTTCATTTGCAGCTTTTTTTAATCTCGATTTTATTGCATTTTAATGTTGTTAAAGCTATGTTGTATTATTATATTTTAGTTCCCTGTAAAGCTAGACATTTTAGTTGATAAATATTAGTTGTTTAATTCATTGCAAAAAAATTTGTTTTTGCTATAATAGAATACTTCAATTATGTTCTAGAATAAAAGCTGAATTTTTGAGCAGTCAAGTTAGTATTAATTACTTGGACTAATTAAGAATTATGAATTATGTACTACCAAATTTATGAGACTACTTTGTATATACTGTGTTCTTATTGTTAACAAAATCAAGAAGGATAAAAATGCAAATCTAGTTTGGAGAGTTAATGCTACATACATTATATTTTAATCTGTAAGACATTTGGTTAAACATGTGTGATAAATGGCTTTTGTCGGTTGATATATTCATTTAATGCCATGAGTATGAAAAACAAGAATGTTCAATACCTGAAGAATTTAAATAACTAAAAGGCTGCCTTAACACGTTGTCAAAGCAACTAGCATGCTGCAGTCTGTAGATCGTTCAGGTTACCTTTAGATTGTGTGACTTGATTAAGATGTGCTATAGATTTTTGTGTAGGTTTAGAAGAAAACCATATTTCTTTTTATTGACTAGAATCCTATATAAATTGCATTATGAAAAATATGGTAGGTGTATTGAGAGAAATCTGTTTCAAGCACAATAATCTTACTTTAGGATAACTACTACTGTGGAGTACCAGTACTACAAAAGGGAAAGCTGACCCTGTTAGACATTCCCTTTGCACAATTTGATTAATTTTTTTAGATATTTCAAAAGAATTCTCCCAATAATATTTCTTCATAAAATAACTGGAAATTAAATAATGAAAGCTATTTTAAATGAATTCTTATTTGGAAGCTATATTTAGGCTAATATTTATTGCTATATTAATTGTAATTTTTGTCATAATCTGAGACTTAATTCTTAGAAACAGTCTGACCAATATAACAATTAGAATAGGAAGTACAGTATTTTTGCTAAACACAGAGTAATTATTTCTGAAATTTTTCTTTGGATGAGAATGTTTGAAGTATGAATATTAGAACATTTGAATCAGAGCCAAGCAGTCTTTGTTAGTGTTTGACTTATAAAAGTAAAGAAGCGTGGATGAAGCTGTGTGTTGCCTATGGTCAATTGGAACTAATTAAATTTATTTGAGATGAAGAATCTTGACTGAAAGAGAACAGCTGGAAAAACTGGTAAGGAAAACACTGAGTCTTGATTGAGATGATTTAAACCTTCATCTTGTCATTTAAAAAAAATATGCTGCAGCTTCTTTTTATATCTCTTTATATCTCTTTTTAAAAGAAATATCTATTGATCGGCTATACAAGGTATTGCCATCGTACCTTGGTCAACATACACAGTCAGATTTATTTAGCATTCTTTCTTCAGGCTCATCAGATCTTTCTTTTAATTACATATTTCAAATTATATATCACAACCATGTTAGTAATTTTGTAAATTAATATTGTTATGCAGGAAAATATTGAAACCTATTCTACATTTTAAAAATATTGTACAGTATACATGAGAAATGTACTTTCTTTTCCAATGGAATTGCTTCATGTTTTGCAATACTTTGTATGTTTAAAATATTTAAGTATTTTCTATAGAGTAAAATCAATAGTATTAAAATTATTCTAGATTATAATTTCATAGTCTTAAGAATATTACCATGCACTTGTGTATTTGCTTTTGTAAGTATATATTACAGTATTAGAACTTAAATGTTATATAGGTATAATATGTCAATATTTGTAAATATGCTATTTATATAGTGATATTGATAGAGTGTAATTAATGGAGTAAATGTTGCTAAAAACTAACTTATCTAAAATATTTTAGATGAATCATAATCTAATTTTTTTAAGTAGAATTTTTGTAAGACGTAATTTTCCTTTCGTAGCACTCTTCATGGTAAAAGACGGCATTCTAATTAGGGATGAAGTAATAGACCTAACTGCTTCATTTTAAAAGCAACCTTTTTGTAATTGCAGGCTGAAAGAATTTTAGAAGTATTGTATCACACACCTGCATGTATTCTTTTAGGAAATTCACTGTATTCTTCTGAGGATCATACTTTTGTGTCCTGTATCTTGTTCAATACAGCAAGGACAAAAACTGACCATGTAACAGTGATAAAGGACTAAGAGTCACTATGATTGTCAAAAAGGACAGTTTGATAGTTGACAGATTTAACTCTTTGTGACAGAAACAGTGATACATGGATCAACTACCTTTGGATGTATATTTTATAAAATGATGATTAGCTACACTTTAATTACTAATTAGGGCCAAATGAATTTCTCCCTATCACTGATTAATAGATTTTCAGAATAAATGCATTTTATTGGTATTGTATATTCAGTGTTGACAGAATCTCTATGTGTTGGCCTCCCCACTTCTGTTGCATTCTACAGATACGTGTTTGGATCTAATTCTTTGCAGATGTATATTTTATTAATATAAGGTTTACTTTTCTGCAAGGACATCTTATTTTACAGGAATAATTGTATAATTTTCTATAAATATGCCTTTGTTATTTCTTGGGTTGTGGAGTCAAAGTTTTTTGTAGGTGGAATCTTAAAAGCTTTTTTATCTTTCTCTGTTCATAATCAAATAGTGCCATTCCTTATTAAAAACTTACATAATGGGTACTCAGTGGCATAAGACATGTTATTTGACCTCTCAGATACAAGAATCTATGTAGCACAATTAATATGAAAAGATCTAGCAGTGATCAAAGTAGTTGTATATGTTTCATTCTGAACCGTTTATAGGAATCTTCTTAGTACTCAATTCATTCGTTAATTCAGTGAATTTATTTCAAACACCCCAGTGCCAGACACCGTTTAGGATATGTCAATGAACAAAATATGCAGCAACAGTTTTCCTTCTGGAGCTTGCATTCTAGTGGAGAGAGGCAGACAAAAATAATAATAATAAGCAAATATGTAGTATGTTAGGAGATGAGATAAGCTATGGAAAAAAACAGTAGACAGAGGTAAGAGAAACTGAATCTAATATACTTCATATATTTGTATAATATCAGTATCTCTGTTATATTACAGTTGAAAAGGATTTCCAGTCTGAGACTAATATTGATTTGCTGAATTTACTACTTACTAAAAGCCCTTTCTATAAGATGTTCATACATTTTTATGGCTGAAAGATAGGAAACTTACCATCTTAACATCCAGATAAGCCCAAAGAAAAACATATGAGATAGTATGTATTCAGATATGCGATGTATTTTCCAAACAAGAGTCAGTTTTATATTAATGAACTAGATTATACCTATACCCTCTGCATTGATTGATTGATACTGAGGATTAAACTCAAGCCCTTGGCACTGAGTTACACCCTCAGCCCTTTTTTATTTTTTATTTTGAGACAGGGTCTTGCAAGTCACTAAGTTACCTATGCTGCACTGGAACTTGGATTTGCCTGCTTCAGCCTCCCAGAGTGCTGGAATTATAGATGTATACCACCATGTCTGGTTACTGCCATTACTAATCTTTAATTTATAATTAGTAATTTAAAAGTAGTACCAAATCTCCATTAATTTTAAATCTCTTTTCCTAAATTGTCACTACCCTTGATCTTGACTTAAGCATATTAGCTACTACAAAATGTATGTGATTACCATATGAAGGCTCTTGGATAATTATAAATTACTAAAACTGTCATTAATTCCCACATAATTTTCATGAAAACAGATATTAAAAATAAAAGCATAAGTTTTATGGTTCTCTGAGTAAAATATATCATTTCAAATAATTTTCCTTTTATATTTTCTTTTTCAATCTGGAAGAAGAAGGTGTAATTACTCTTCCAGTACTGGAAGAAGGCCATTGAGCATGCTAGGCAAGTACTCTGTCACTAAGCTACATCCCAGCCCAAAATATTCAATACTTGGTTTTAGTTCTGTATTGAAAGGAAAAGTAAGATGTTCCTAAATATAGTCCTAGAAAATTTCTGACATAAATTTTGAGTATGGCAAGTTTGATGCTGTATAAAAGTGACATTCATTTTATTTCTTCATATTTCTTCTCTTGGTGGTTTATTTTCTCCATTCTTTGATTTTTGGCTATCAGTTGCATGCTTTCAATATCTATATCTGTAACCTAAGTTTCTCTTCTAGGTATGACAATTTGTATCTTCTTTGCCTATGGTTCATAAATACCTAAATGCCGAATTCAAAATGAGCTCATGTTCCTTTCTTTGTTTTTTTTGTTTTTTGTTTTGGTACTGGGGATTGAACTCAGGCCTTTGCGCCTGGGAGGCAGATGACAGAACCACTGAGCCAAATCGCTGGCACTCATGTTACTTTCTAAAACACATCTCTTTTCATTTTTATACCTCATTTAAAGGCATTACTTTTTTTTTTTTTTTTTTTGAGTCAGAATCTCACTGTGTAATTCAAGCTGGCCTTGACTCACTATTGAGCCCAGACTGGCCTCAAACTCACAGTGATCCTCCTGCCTCAGCCTTCCAATTGCTGGGATTACTGGTGTGAGTCACCACACCTGCCTAAAGGTATTACCAGTGGTACCATTAATTACCCAAATCCAGACTAGAAACTGAACCAAAATTCTAGTTTTCTCATTAGCCAACAATGTCTACATGTGTTGCAGAATTCCAAGAGACAGGAGACACCATTGGGAATCAGAAAGATTTATTTAAGGTGAATATTGGCTCAATAGACTCCTGTCCAAAGGAAGAATGTTGAACAAAGAAAAGTTCCAGCTTTTATACACTTGATCAAAGGGGGTGGTCTTTCTAGTGCATATCAAATAAGCTTACCATAACAGGACAAGGGCTGTTTTGTAATTTAGCCTTGTAAGGAGACAGTGCCTTATGAATCATATGAGAACAAGATATCATAAACTTTATTCATAGGACACAGTTATTAAATTTATCTGTACCAGAACAAGGAGTTACAGTTACAAGAGAGAGGGAGGTGATCTGAAGTTGTGGGGTAGACTGCCCAAGGCTGGGAAGAACTTGTTTTTCTTTAAGTTGGGCTTCATCCCTTCCTTTGATGCTCTTTATAACAAGTTTTACTAGAGAGTATCATCTTTATCATTATTATCATCATTTTTTTTTTTAATCACAAGGAGATGTGTAGTACAACTTACTGAGCAGAAGTTGGTATTTACTTATGGCCATCAGTCAAATGATTGTATGCCTGTCTATAAGAATCTCTATAACTAACAATGTTTTTGACAAGTAGGAATAAAAAACAAGGGAGAAAAGCAAGGCATGTAACTCAGTAGTACAGCTCCTGCTGGGCAAGCGTGAGGCCCTGAGTTGGATTCCCAGTACCAAAAAAAAAAAAAAAAAAGAAGAAGAAGAATTAAGGGGGAATTATAACAGAGGATAAGAAACTTCTGTTGTTGTTATAACTCTACGTTGATCTCAAGTTTTGACTATGCATGGCCTGGTCAGTTTACAAGGTACCCAGAGCAGGGCTGTTATTTCCTCAGGCTTTTGCCATATTGTAGACTAGTCAATTTCCAGGGTGACTAGAGCAGGGCTATTGTTTCCAGTGATGGCCTGATCTTTTCCCAGGATCAGCTGGTTCAGGTGGTCTGGATTCTGCTGGTTTATCCATTTGTCTTAAGCTGTTGGCTTTAGCCAACTTTGGTAGATCTAAGACACAGTTCCCATAATTTTAGCAGCAGTGGGGGTGGATAGAGTTACAGTATGAGGCCCATCCCATATGGGCCCCAGAATTGTTGGATTTAATTTTTTTGACTTAAAGTTCTCTGGATTGAAGGGTTGCATTGGGTCTGTTATGCTTATAGGTATTCTCTCTTGTACCCAGTTATGGATACCTTGTATGGGCATTCCCAAAGCCTGTATTTGTCTTGTTATGGACAATTTCTCTAGTTTATAGAGATTATCCTTAAATTGACTTACTGTTAGGGGTGGCTGGCCAGACAAAAATCTCATAAGGGGAATACCCAGGTCTTCTTTGGGGACTCACATTATTTATTTTTGTACTTTTTTTCCCCCCAGCAGTTAAGTCTTTTTTTTTTTTTTTTT
>NW_022900942.1:28590558-28619850 GCF_012274545.1 Fukomys damarensis | reverse complement strand
TTTTTTTTTTTTTTTTTTTTTTTTTTTTTGTATATTCCTCTGTGTACATGTGATGTTGTAAAGGCATATGTGGAATCAGTATAGATGTTAGCTTTTTCGTCTTTTGCTATTAGAAGAGCCCTTGTCAAGGTTATTGGCTTTGTCTTTTGGGCTGGTGTTCCAGTGGAAGAGGTCAAGCTCTACCATAGAGTCTACTGGATGCCTTCTTGAAACAGAAGCTTTCATCTGACTCAATCTGGATCTGACCAACAATGATCCTCTTCCATAGTGGGCCACGCACATATCCCTGGCACCTCTACAAGCTAGTTTTTATTGCTGGCCACTCCTCTGTGGGGTGCTGGTGTGGTCTGATTTATCCATATTAGATTTCATGTTACACCCCAAGAGGTGAACAGGCTGCCCTTCCATCCTAATAGGATGGGTTTTCCCCCTGGGCCTTAAAACCTTACTGTGGTCCTATAGTGTGCTATTGTTCCAGGACTTATTCCCTCTCTGTGCTGAATTCTCAACCTCTTGTTGGGGGCTGATGACACAGAAGGTTGTTGAAGAATCAGATAGAGACCAAAAGCATAGAAGCAAAGTTGTACTTTTATTCAGCAAGCATGCAAGAGCACAGCTGTCTTCTCTCAGAGAGAGAGGCAGGGATGCCTGAAACGGAGCCACTGCTGAAAGGGGGGCTCAGATAATATTTTTATAGTAGTTGAGGGCCCTTACTTGATTGGTTAATGATTAATTTTCTTGTTACTAGGGACAACAGGGGATGGTCTTTTCTGGGGCCTTTTACATCTTAGGGCCAACATTCTTTTTCCTTTTGATCTTAGCAAACCAAGCTTTTCAGGATACAGTGTGAAGAGGAGGTGCAACTACAGACTGCCAGCTTTTCACGGGTGGTTAAGCCTGTTCTGCCAACTACCTGAACTTCTTCAAGGTGGGAGGGTCGCTCATCTCTCCCTGACTACGGGTTTCTATCCCTACACTGTGGTGCCAGAGGTCTTAGGATTCCTGTAGCTTGGGGCCCTGTCAGGCCTGCAGGCAAAGAAGACAGCAAGTCTGTCATCTCTAGTCCCTTCATGGTTGCTAGAAATGTTGCAGAGTCTCTGGGAGGATGATCTTTGAAATCTCTCTAGGTTGAGAGTACTTTGTCCACGATTTCCACATAGCCATGAAAGGGGGTTCCAAGTTCAACTTCAAGCAAGGTAGCTGGATTAAGAGTGTTTGCTGTCTCAAGAGTAATGCAGGGAATTTTATGTAGGAGTCCTTGATACTTGGGTCATTCTTGGGTTTGATAACCAATGATGTCCTTTCTGTTCCATCAAGGTTATAACTAAGTGCAGTACTCAAATGGCAGTGGCAGCAAGTGTCCTGAAGCATGGAGGTGATCCTAGGGCCACAGAGTTTAGTTATTTTGACAAGTATATCACCAGCTGATGCCAGGATCCCAAGACCTGGTTATTTTCTTTTGTTCATGGACATATAGGAAGAAATACCTGGTTATATTTGGCAATCCTGGGGCTAGGGCCTGAGTCTAGACTTTTTGATTTAAGTGTATTCTCCTGGTCAACTTCCCAGAGGAGAGGCTCCTTTTTCCCTCCTTTGTGGCTTCTTATAGGGGCTTAGCCCTGAGAAATTTGGGATCCAGATAAAACAAAATCCCGTTGATCCGGGGTTGTTGGGTTTGGGAGGACACAGAGAGCCTGCTCTCACTCTGTGCTTAATTGGCATTACCACTGAGTTACTATGAAGCCTAGGTATTTGATTTCTTGTCTGCAAATGTGTGTCTTTTCTAAAGCAAATAAAGGAGGTCCTTGGTTTCCTGATAATAGTTCTCCCGGATTGGGGCTGCCAGAAGGAGATCATTCTACATATTGCTTAGGGTGTAATTGTTTCCTGGTGTGATGACAACCTTGAGGTTGGTAGCTAGTGTCTCTCCAAAGTTTGTAGGAGTTTTTGAACCCTTGAGGAAGGCTAGTCCAGCTTAGCTGGGTTTGTTTTTTTTTTTGTGCCCCTACCTGGATTCTCCCATTGAAATGTAAAGATGGGCTGGCTGACCAGCACAAGATGCAAACAGAAAAAGGCATTTTTTAAGTCCAAGCTAGTAAACCAAGCAGCACTTGGTGGAATAGGTCCCATTAATGTGTCTATATTTATTTGTCTCCAGCTTACATACTGGCAGGAGTTTGGTGTTTCAGGGTGACCAGCATCTAGCTAAGATTTTATGTTATAAGAGCCACTTTAAGTGTGTTTAATTGCCTTGTATGGCTTTCTGGGGTCGGGGGAGCGTATTGGCAAACTCTAACTGGATTTTGCTCCTGGCTTTAATTTATTATCAGTGCCTGATTCACAGTTAGCTTTGTTGGGTTGTCTTCCCTTCATACTCTGGGAATCTCATGTGTCAGTAGCTCATTTATCCCTGGCTTTTGTGACTTATCTGAATATAGTCTCTATTTTTTTTTTTTTTTGTGGTTTGTTTTGTTTTGTGCCTCTGGTTGGCCTCTCATTTTGTTGTCTTGTTGTTGTTGTTGTTGAGCCTCTTCATTGTCCTCTGACCCCGGTTATCATCCCATATGATTACTTTTCTGTCAGTTGTCCCCTCAGATGGCCATTCAACTTATTATAAAGGAGGGCCAATTTATTTCATAAAGGGGTTTTAACCTCTGGGGGTCAGCTTTACTGCACAGCCTGTCCCCCTCCCCCATTTAGCCTCTTTTAAAGTATTTAACATACATTTTAATAGGGTGGAATTTGATACTTTTTCCCCCCATATCTATTCTTGCAACACAAATTATTTTCTCAAGCACTTTTGCTTTAGGAACAAAATGAAGTTCATCAAACTAACAAGCAGCCATTCATATTTTTGAGTCTATAGCAATAAGGAGCTTTTAGAAGGAACAGCATGGGCTTTTTACCAAAAAAACAAGCAAATGTACATATTTTCTTTGATAAATTACTTCCTCAAGTTTTCTCTCTACATACGTAAGCTTTCCAGTCTTGACATTATCTCTCTTTTTATCTTTTTAACAGGACAAGACTTTTATCATATAAAATCCTTTCATATCAAAAGTGTTTCTCTTGGACCGGGATTTAGCTCAGTGGTTCTGCAGCCTGCTTCACAAGCGCAAGGTCCTGTGTTCACTCTCCTGTACTAAAAGAAAAAAAAAAAGTGTATCTCTTTATAGCCTTCTTAATATTTCCCTCCATCTCATTTACTATAACCCTTCTATAACAAACTTGGGTACAGCCACTTGAATATTAAAGTGTCATTTTTTCCCCTATTTTTCCTGTTCTCAGATTGTTACATTTTAAATTTATCTGGCTGCCAACTAAGTGACCTTGAGTTAGTTTTCTTATCTTAAACATGCAAAGAGCAGGGAAAGGAGCTTTAACCTGGCATGGCGTTCCTATGCTCAGATCCTGAGCATTCCCATTGCACTGCTTTGATCACTCACCACTGCCCAGCCCCCGACTCACACACTATTTCATTTATTGCCCTGCCTAGGCCCCTTTCATTGCTTTTCCAGATGTTTTTATTCCATTTATTCACATGCACTCATGTACTTCGTTATTCCCAATTTTTTTCAACCTGGGTATGGGCTTTGTCTGACTCCCCCTGAGTCTGACTACTACCTGGCACACCCTCTTTGTGAGCCACTATCCCTATGGGCCACCCCGGAGTTCCCCTTGAGTTTGTAGGTCTCCACTGACTCAATCCAGATGAGACCAACAGTGAGCCTCTTTCACCGTGGGCCACTCCCACATTCCTTGCCCTTTCTCAACGCAGGCCACTCCTCTGTGGGGTGCTGGTGTGGTTTGATTAATCCAGTCAGATTTCTCAGTACACCCCAGGAGGTGATCAGGCTCCCCTTCCATCCTAGTGGGACAGGTTTTCCCTGGGTCCCAAAACCTTACTGTGGTCCCATAGTAATCTTTTGTTCTAGAATCATCCTGAATCCCAAGAGGTTCTCTTGCACTGCCAGTGTGTGTGTTTGTGTGTGTGTGGTGTATTCTCACCTGTGGGAGGGCTGGTTCTCTCTCTGAGTTGAATTCTCAACCTGTGGTACCAGGGTTCGTAGGATTCCTGTAGCTTGGGCCCCTCTCAGGCATTTAGGCAAAAGAGGCAGTAACTCTGTAGTCTTCATTCCTTTCATGGTCGCCAAAACTGTTTCAGAATTCCAAGAGACAGGAGAGACTAATGGGAATCAGTAGGATTTACTTAAGATGAACAACAGTTCAACGGACTCTTGTCCAGAGGAAGAATGTTAAACAAAGAAAAGCTCCAGCTTTTATAATTTGATCAAAGGGGGGTGATTTTTCTAGTGTGTAGCAAGTAAGCTTACCTTAACAGGACAAGGGCAGACTGTTTTGTAATTTTGCCCTGTAAGGAGATAGTGTCTTATGAATCATATGAGAACAGGGTGTCATAAATTTTGTTTACAGAACATAGTTATCAGCTTTATCTGTACCAGAACAATAAGTTATAGCTAAAAGCATGGGCAAGATGTGGGGGAAGGTGATCCAAGGTGGAGGGGTACTGCCCAAGGCTGAGAAGAACTTGTTTTTCTTTAAGTCTCACTTCATAAGTAGTTGATACCGCTCTTGTAAAATGTTCCTTGGAGAAGTCCTGCATTCAGGCATGTATTTTGTTCTTTGGATTATTGTTAATTTCTCTTACAACCAACTCCCTGTCTCCATTCTCTTGCCCAGTTCATATTTTCCACTATGATAAGAATTTAGTAGTCAGTTCATCACCTTTTACTCTCAGTAACTGCTGCTTATTAGTTCCCCAGTAAGTGGTAGATGATCCAGACACTTTAGTGAGATGCCTTAGGCCCTTCAAGGACCATCTGTAATATCACGACCTGGTGGAGAAATACTTTGTTTCCCCAGTGTAAGTACCCTGCTATCATATGATTCATTCTGTGCCTATGTCCCACTATTTGACTGCTCTACTCAGATTTCTCATACATGAGGTTAAATACCAAGAGTTCCCTTTAAAACCGGCTTGAGTTTCATCTTTATAAAGACCTACTGGACTTCCTTTGTATGAGCTCTTCCAGTTCATTATATTCACTGTTGTTGCAGTTGTAGAATAGTATTTTTAAGTGTTTTATTTTTTTTGGTACCAGGGATTGAACTTGAGTCCTTGTGCTTGCAAGGCAGACCACCAAACCGCTGAGCTAAATCCCTGGCCCCAAATAGTATTTTTTTAAATTAAGTTTATTGGTGCATTTTAGGTATACAGTACAGTCACATTCATCATTGGGATCTTGTACCTTTACGTGACTTATCTTGGTTCTTATTTTTCCCCATTGCCCAGCTCTCCCTTCAACGCCTCCACCCTTCCCTGTTTAAATTCATCATGGATCTTGTACCTTTACATGACTTATCTTGGTTCTTATTTTTCCCCATTGCCCAGCTCTCCCTTCAACGCCTCCACCCTTCCCTGTTTACAAAGACATTGTTTCCATGTTTTTCCTTTTCTCTTTTTATCTTTCCCCTACCCTTCCCACTTCCTCTACTCTTTTAAACCTTTTTTTCCTATTTCACAGTATCAATTATACATTTTGTTCCTTATTTACACTCATAGTTTTTCACACCAGAGAAACTATTTGGTATTTACACATTTGTGACTTACTAATTTCATTTAAGAGTGTGACCTCAGTGTGCATCCTTTTAGCTGTAAATGTCTCTAGCTTCTCATTCTTTATGGCTGAGTAGTACTCCATTCTCCTGTTGATGGGCAATTGGGCTGTTTCCAAGTTTTAGCTATTGCAAACTACACCTGTTATGTGAAGTATTATTATTTCACTTGCCTTCTGAAGTCATGTCTGAGCATGTCTTTTACCTCTTTGTGATTCTAGCACTGGATCCGTGCCCTAATAATATGGCTTCTTCTCAATAAATGCTTATTGACTGAATAGTTGAATTATAATCCAGAAGCTTTCTTTATATACTATATACTATGTATTTTTACTATATGCATTTTATACTGTATGGCCTATATCTCCTTAATCATCCCTTTTCTTCTTAGTGGGTATTTAATGGCTGAAAAGTATACAAACAGATTAGTAAAGGTAGATAGGCTTATTTCCAGAGAAAAGGTCTTTTGATATTCTGAAAATTAGACTTGGACTAGATCTAAGAACATAACTTCATTTCATTACTCAATGTTGATTTTCATTTTGTCTTTTTCTCTTGGAGAACATTATTTTCAGAATGAGGACAAAGATATGATACAGGATTTAAGTGAGAGAACGTAGGAAAAAATTCTTGAAACAAATATGTATATGTCTTATAAAAGTATGTGCTATGGTGGGTTGCCCAAGCAAAGACATAGGCTTTTATAACTCTGAGCAGGCCACTTTCTGAATTCCACTTTTTCCTTTGCAGGTTTTTAGATAGTGCAGATGAAATTATGGATGATGGTCCTAGATCTTGTCGAGGTGTGAATCCCTGGGTCATGGTCTATTAATCACATTTTTCTGCTCTCTGCATTATCTTTCTTTGTCCTAGTGGGCTTAGCCCTGTTAATGATAGCTGCTCTCTTGGTGTTTTCTTGGAGTTACAGATATCATTGTAACTGTTGTCCAAGAGGAGTCTTTAGGACTTGATGGCAGAGTGCAGGAGAAAGACGTCTTGTATGGAGGGAGAGGCCAAAAAGTAGTTGTTCAAGGAAGAATACAGTTTGTCCAGAAGCCTTGACATTTAAATGCTTGACCTTGTGGAGGAGAGAATGGCATTGCACTGTGTTCTTGTGAGTAGATGCAGTTAGCTTAGCTCTAAGAAAACTTGCTTTTACTTGTGCAGTGAAAACTTAAGATACCCATCCAGATTTAATGTGTCCCACAAGTTTATTTGTTTGAAGGCCTGGTCCAAGGAAACTTGCCTGAGAAAAAGTGAAAAGACATAAGAGCAAGGACAAAAGATGGCTATTATATAGCATTTGAATGTTTAGTTTCTCTTTAGAAAAAAGTTTAGGCCTTTATAATTGCAGATCTATTTAATATTGATGTATTTTGCCCAAGAAAGTGTTTGTGTACTTAAATGAATTAAAGATAAAAGTATCAGAGGTTCTGTAACTTAAATTACTTTAAGTTGCCTTGGCACCAAATCTTTTTTTGTTTTTTTTTTCCTTTCAGTGCTAGGGATTAAACTCAGGACCTTGTACTTCTTGTATTTGCAAGGCAGGCACAGCACCACTGAGCTAAATCCTGGGCCCTGCACCAAGTCTTTCTTAATGATATTTTCCAGTAAAAGCACTTTTGTTTTTTAAAATGTGTGTATATAGGCTGTTTGTATGTAATACTTTTTAGGGGATTAGGCAAGCAGTAATTAATGCAGTCTTAGCAAACAGTGTTTTAAAAATTGTGGACACCATCACGATGACTCCCTAGCATTTACTGAGTAATTTGTCAGACTGTGCCCAGGGCTCTTTTTACTCCTCAGAACTCATATGATAAGTCTTTATTATCACATCCATTTTATAGCAGAGGAAAATAAGATACATAACATAAGGTTTCCTACGGATAGGAAATCATAAAGCTGGGATTTGAACCTAGACCACTTGCCTCTAGATTTTATGCTTTTGGTAAGGAAGTAATTTGTTTTAAGCCAGATCATTTAAAAATCTTTATGAAACAAAAAAAAGAAGGAAATATATTCATTATGGCATGTCATTTTCTGTGTGATATAGAAACTTCTCTTTAATTTTATTTATTTTTAATTTATTCTGGTACTGGGGATCAAACTCAGAACCTTGTGCTTACAAGGCAGGCATCGGCACCACTGAGCTAAATCCCCAGCCAGAAACTTCTGTTTTAATTGTTTAAATTTTTTCCACAGTACAGGAAATAGTTAAATGTGAAACACATCCTGATTTCTTAATAAACACAGATATTCAGTATATAAAATAATTTTATATATTTTATATAAATATATATATATATAAATGTATGTATTTATATATTTTATAAAATATTTAAGACAAATTAGAATTTCTTTTTTCTGTTTATTCAAAACTATGCCAATAAACACATATACAACATATACACACAAAATTACAAAGAATTAGGTTTAATTTTTAGATTTCATATTATATATATATATATATATATACACACACACATATATATATATAGATAGATATATATATATTTTTTATAACTAGGAAGAAACAAAAATTTTTGAGTAAGAATATAGCAGTACCATGTGGTGGGATGGCTTTTCCTGTGAGTGAATAACCTTCAGGATGAACTAAAATTTAGCCTTTTGTGAGCTGTGTGATAATACCTCACAGATAAGAATGAATTGCATTAGATTGTGGCACACTATTATACATCTGTATATTACATGAATTGCCCTTATAATTGATATCAAACCCATATGAACAAAAGTTATAATTCACAAAAGTAGTGACAACAGTGTCTCATAATTCACAGACTTTCTGTCGTACCTGTGATTGATTACTTTCAGTGTGCAAACCATGTTAAAGGGGAAAAACAGATTTTAAAATAGATGCCAAGTTTTGAAGAATCCTTCTGCCTGATACTTTATAGTGACTTTTGATACATAGAAAGATAATTAAATTTATTAGCACCCTGAATTTCTTCCTGATTTCTTGGATAGAAACCAACTGTCAATCATAAAGGCTCATATTCTTAATTTGAAAGCTTTAAACACAAATGAACTTACTATATGATATGGAGATAGTTATGAGCCTGAATATATTTTTTTCTCATGTAATGTATTAGGAAAAGAAATAGAATTATTTTATAAATGGTTATAAATAGAATAAAAATCAGGTGAGAATACTTACTAATTTTTCTTTTCTTCTCTTCTTTCCCTTTTATTTTCTATCTTTTTCTCTCCCTCTTCTCTCTCTCTTTCCTATATATCCTGAGTAAAGATGAATGAATTAAATGAAGTAAATATAATTTAAAAGGATTCAAAAATCTGAATTAAGATTCAGGGAATCTCTGTCATATACATGTCAAATATATATATGTATAATATATATATATATGTATATGATTGGTATCACTTAGAAGTATAAAGAATAGTCTGTTTTATTAAACATAAACACTAATAAGCCCCCCATATTTTCTATCAGCACATTCTATGGAGTATCTACTAAGTAAAGCCTCTAGTTAGAAAGCTGCCTTTATGGTAGAGGTAGAAAGGCCTGGGAAGAGCTTTTGAACTAAGCTGTTAGTGTACTGACTTAGAAACAAATTATCTTTGGAAGGAGTGAGAAGAGAGGCTTTTCTGGAGCTGACAGAGTTCCTGTAAAAAAGGAATATGGATTTGCACTCAGATCAGCATATTGGTTAGGAAAGTAGCTGATTTTACATCCTGTACTATATATTACTGTAAAGTAGGTTTCTTATTAAACAGAAAGAATAAAATGTTCGGAGTATATTGGCTACATGCCTGATGTGCTGCTTGCATGGTTTTTCTTTTTCATTCAACAAAAAATTTTGATTACTCACTAAGTATTGAAGAGAGAGAAGTAGAGAGAAAGGAAGAGGGAGAGGGAAGAAGGGAGGGACGGAGGGAGAATATAGATTTCCCTCCACGTTTTCTCTTTGTTCATCAATAACATCTCTAATGATCTAGTTTCTAGACCCTTTCCTGTCCTATTTATACCTACTTCAGTTTATTAGTGATATTCCTTAGAACTTCACACCCAGAACGAACCATGTTAACATATCAGTGTATGTATGATAGAACTATTGCTTTTCTTTGTCTGGATGCTGTAATTCTATTAAATTGGTTTTCTACAGAAGACATCTGATACTAGTTTCCTAAACTATTTTGACATGCAGTTACTGTTATTAATTCATCTCCCAATTAAGAAATAGGACTTGATATTTATCCTTTTATATTTCTATTTTGTTGTATTCATCATCGTGATTATGACTCTTTTCCATCCAGTATCCTATTAGTTATTCTTCCCATCTTTATATCCTCTGTAAATGTGATGAACAAGCCTTCTAAGTTACTTGTGTTAGTTAATTGTAGACCAAGCCCACAAGGGTAGAGAACTTCTCCATAGAGTCATCAGCTCTCATTTCACTCTCAATTTGTGAGTGATTTTTTAAATAATTGAACTCAAAACTACTTCCCTGTAGTGTCACCCAATTTGAATTTCTTCATCTTACTCAAAATAATGCTCCAAGAGATTTTTTCAGATGCCTTGCTGATATCAGAATACACTGCATTTATGGATGTATAGGTTTAATATAAGATTTTACATTTGTGGCATTGTGCCTAAAGTAGAAGTTTATAAAGAGGTTTCTAAATCATTCTTGAAATCCTTGGAGTTGCACTGGAGATACATAATTGTTAAATTAGCTGATCTTTAAATTAGCAGTGGTCATCCTCAGAATTTCAGGGTTACCTGGAAAGTAACTTATTGCCTGCATTATCATGTGATAGTGCATATGTGAGTATCTGCCCATGTGTTGCTGAAAATTATGCATATAATTTTCAGTACGTAAAAACTAATACTGCTGAGGGCCAGGGATTTAGCTCAGCAGTTCGGTGGCCTGCCTTGCAAGTGCAAGGACCCAAGTTCAATATCCGGTACCCCCCCCAAAAAAAAACAAACAAAAAACGAATACTGCTGACTCTGCATCTGCTATGATTTTTATCAAATATTTATTGATGTTATATTTATAAGAATATTCAAATGCTTAAATTAAAATGAAATATTTAGTTACTTGTTTTTGAAGCTGAAAAAAGGGCACAGTAAAACAGAGGTATATGATTATTCATATAATATTTTATTTTAAAATATCACTTTAAGAAAGCTTAATTTGGGAAAGAAAATTAAAAACTCTGGTATTAATATTTTGATACTTCTTAATATTTAGATGCTTGCACTTGTCTGTATATGGTCATGAGGCAAGTGAGAGACCTTGCACATTTAAATATACTTTATACTTTTTGACAGTAATTTTCTTCAAATAGAATTGCTTTCTTTAAAGCTTGATAAGTTTAATTTTAAAGTCAGGGAAAGGAAGAAAATATGAAGACTAACTGAAACCTTTCAACACTTATCTACAAGATTGTCTTCTTGTCTTTTCAACACTCTGTTCAGAGTTTAAAGCCAAACTTAACAAGTTTTTTAAAAAATTTTTTTGAATATTCTTTGTGAACAGAGTTCTTTTTGAAGTAAAAGTGACAGGTGTAGTAATAGTATTTTCCTTTCATCTGCAGCCAGGATTCACCTAAATTTTGGTGAAGATTGAAAATATACAACAAATGAAACCATCTGCCACTCCCAACTAACTATCATCTAGCCCACTGTTGGGGACAATGCGGGGGCCCCAGGAGTCAGCCCCTGGACAGGGCTCCTGCTGGGCCTCATTTCAGAGGGTTAGAGCAGATCCTGTCAGCACACATTTTGGGATGTGATTCCCTCACCAGTCAGTCATATGGAGATCAAAGAAGCTTTTAATTTGCGTTTAATTACTCCTTGAAAAACCATCTACCATATCCAGCAACAGCTATTGTACGAAAACAACCACATATGTATGTACTCTTTTGAAATCTGAAACAGATTTAGTCTCTTCAAATGTTAAATATGAAAATATTCATTCTTTCCTGCAGCTCTCTTCATCTCTTTTCAATAAAGCTATATAAATAAAAGGAGGTAATATGAACGAAAGGATCATTGTGTTTTAGGCCATTGATGCTTTGTCATAATTTCCATTTTTTTTGAAAAAAGCCTTTCAATTAAAACTTCTGAGGCTGTTGTGGCACATTTGCCAATGAAAATTTTTATGTCAGCATAAAATTTCAAGTTAAAATAACTCATTAGCGTTTTAGTGATACTATTTTACTGAAATTTTAATAGGATAAATTATTATTGTGTTCTTTAGTGAATTACTATACTTTAAAAACAACAACAACTTTTCCACTAAATATCACACACTCACAGGGGATGTCTCAGAGTTGTGACTGATAAATCTCTGTCACACAACTTATATTAACTTGTTCTTTGTCAGGTTTATGAGTTGGCATCTGTTTGAATGACAGATGTCAGTGCAGTTAAGGTGCAATTTAATTTGGGAGTGTTAATCTAAAAGAAGTTCACATTTTAATCATTTGCATTTGAAAAATGAATTGGAGCTATTGCCATTAATATAATTAGTTCTTTCCTTGGTCAAGAAGCAAGAACACATAGAACTGGTAACTATTTGGATTGAGCCTTTTATGGGTATGACCTGTAAAAAGATCTCAAAATTAGTCGATGTGACCATTTTGTGGGCATTGTGACCAGTAACAAAAGAAGCCTATTGATTAGCAATGGCTGACATTTCAAAATAGCTGTGTAGAAAATGTTATTGCGTCTCATCATCTGTAATCACCAACAAATTTAAGCAAAAATGTCACATGCTGAATCTGTTCAACAACATGCTATTGTAAAATTTTAAACAAGTTCCATAAACTCTAATTTTGATTAGTATTTTTAAAAATGCCTCTTTATCAAATCATTATTAGTGGACTTAAGAAAAAATACAAGGGAAAAGTAAGTGAAAAAGTAGTTAATAATTGGTTTGGATATGGACATATTTTGATTTTTTTTTATTAAGGTGAAATTCACATAACAAAGTTAACCATTTTCTTTTTTGGTACCAGGGATTGAACTCGGGACCTTGCCACCTACAAGGCAGGCAGCGGAACCATTGAGCTAAATTCCCAGCCCACAGAATTAATCATTTTAAGTGAACAATTTGATTTGTTTTTAAAGATAGAATGACAGGACAGGCGTGGTGGCGCATACCTGTAATCCCAGCACTCGGGAGGCTGAGGCAGGAGGAGTGCTGTGAGTTCAAGACCCATCTGGGCTATATAGTGAGTTCCTGGTCGATCTCAATTACATAGTAAGACCCTGTTTCAAAAAACAAAAACAAAAACAAATAAAAATAGAAGGACATTAAGGGTTGACATGCTAGGGTCAGGGATTTAGCTCAGTGGTTCCTCTGCCTATCTTGCAAGAGCAAGGTCCCAAGTTCAATTCCCAGTACCCCCCCAAAAAAAGAATAAAGGGTTGACATGCTATTCTGTGGGGTAGCTATATATCAACATAGACTCAAGAATCTAATAAGTCTGTCTTCAGACAAAAATCTGAGTGAGACAATCAAGCATTCCATCTTAATATCCAGCATTATGTATAAAAAAGGCTAAACACTGTGCTGTGGTGATGATTGATGAAAGAAAGCTCTGGGTTTATATTAATTCTAAAGAAGTAAGAAGCAGTCAGCATAGAATGTTTTATATCATTATACTTTTATTTTTTTTGCCTTGTACTTCTTTATACCAAAGAAGCATTTTGTTTGATTCTTATTTACGCTCATAGGCCTTTTATACTAAATCAAGGGTATATAGCTCAGAATTTTAAGTCTAGCTACTCTGCAGTCTGTGGAATATTATGACTGGACCTACTACCTCTAAATGACCCATGGTTTGAGGAAGATAAGGATAGTTTTCCTTAACATTTTGATATCTGCTGATAGAGTATGAATATAAGAACTTTCATGACTAGATTTTTACCTGTTTTAGATTTGTTCGTTTGTTTATTTATTTAATTTTTTTGTGGTACCGGGGATCGAACTTGGGTTCTTGCGCTTGCGAGGCAGGCCACCGAACCGCTGAGCTAAATCCCCGGCCCCTGTATATTTTATATTTAATTTAAATCCTGGTTAACCCAGCAATGTGAACATTAAAATTGTCCCTATACAGAAAGCTTTTAAAAGTGCTTACTGATTAAATCACTTGGCACTGATTTTAATTTTGACTCAAAATTTGAAAAGGATTAGAAACAGATTATGGTTTAAGGTAAGACATACAGATTCAGTTAGAACTAAAAACACAACCTCTATTTTTCTGTCTCTGAATTTGAGTAATATAGGTATTCATATAAGTGGAATCAAATATGCATCTGACTTTATTTCACTTAGTGCCAACCAAGCTTGTGTCAAGACTTTTTTTTTAAGGCTGAATAGCATTCCACAATGCACCACATTTTGTTTATTCATCTCTAGACCTGGGTTCCTTCTACCTGTTGGCTATTGTGAATAATGATATTATGAATATTGGTATATAAATATCTGTTCAAGTCCTTGCTTTCACTTCACTTAGGTTTATATTTAGGATTGGAATAATTGAAATATAAATAATTCTGTGTTTAATTTTCTGAGCAACTGTTATAGTATTTTCCAGCTACTGCATCATTTTATTCTCCCACTAACAACACATAATAATTTCAATTTCTCCCCACAAATACTTGTTTTTTTAATGTATTCATTTTTTAAAATAAAAGCCATCCTTATAGATGTGAAGTATATATCATTGTAGCTTTGATATTTTAATTCCCTAATAATTAGTATGCTGAGGCAAAAGATTTTAATTATTGGCCATCACTTTAGCTTCTTAAAAAATAGGCACATTATTTCTGATCCTTTTGTCCAGTGTTATAGAAATCATGTTTTTCTTATTGTTATACTTTCTTTTAGCCTCATTTATTTGAAAATTGCTGTTTCAGTGATCTGTGGCATTTAATATATAACAGTCTACTCGGGATAATCACAAAAATATTAGACTAAAACTTGAGACAAATTATTACTATTGTTATTATTATTTTCACATCTAGTTTTGAAATGTAATTTTAGACCCTTGTAATTCATTACTTTAATTTCTAAACATTTACATTGAGAGAAAAAGGCTACAGCTCTGTCTTCAACCAGAGAGAAACCTCACAAGAGTTCAAACAAACAGGGCCTTACTGTATTAAGATTTCTGTTCCCTGGGAATAAATGGTCTACCAGCATGAAAACACACACATAGAATTTGGCAGAGCAGCGGCTAATTGAGGAACTAGCAAGGCTTATAATTGTCCTACTATAATGTTCATTTTAAGGCTGGTTTTCCCTATATACTTTTCTGTGCGTGGATGTAATGATTGGGCATGGAGTGAATTGATCTGATGTGTCCCAGCCTTTGCAATTATACTGGTACTTATGAAGAGGGATTTTTGCCAAGCAAAGGATTTTCTCTCAATAATACTTTAATTCGTTGCATGTGAATAATTGCAAAGTTCTGTGGTATAATGTTTCTGTGCATAAGCTTTATTTTTAGTACTTGGAGTATTTCTTATTTTCCATAATATTACTTTATTTTGAAGGAGAAAATCAAATATACAGAATTTTATTCATTTTTTATCTCTTTCCACATATTTGTAATATAACTTATGAAATGTAAATTAAGGTTTCTGTTTCCCTGCTTACAAATGAGCTTGAACATGTGTGCTTACCCTTCTGTGAAATGTCTACTCAAGTTTTATTGCCCATTTTTCCCATTGTATTGTTTGTCTTTCTAGTTCTTCATATGTTTTGAATACTAGCAATTTGTGTTATATCCTTGATAAGTATCTTCTCTCAGTTTGCATTTTATATTTTTATTTTCTTTAGATGCTTTTGATGAAAAAAGTTCTTAACTTTTATATTGTTGAAATTACCCTTTTTTTTTGGCTAGTGCTTTTAGAATCCTAAGAAATCCCTCCTAAAGGCATCATCTATATTTTTGTTCAAAAGTTTTAAAGTTTTGTTACAGACATTTAATTGGCTTTATCTATGAGCCAGTTTCATTTTTATTCAGGTAAATAATCATTTTTTTCATGATATATGTGTCTGTATCTGGACTCTGACTTTTTATCCTCTTTATTTTATTCTGCTTGTAATTTATATCTGTACCAATACCATGCTGTTTTAATTACTCTAGCTTTATAATGAGTCCTTATATTCAGTAGGATATATACCACCTCCCCCCACAGTTCAGACATGTTTTGGCCCTCTGTTCTTTTCTGTAGCACATTTTCCAGTCAATTATTTATCATAGTCTGTGCTGGAAAAACATTGCTTTTCTACTTTGTGCACCTGCTTCTTTAAAACTTACTGCTTTGAGAGCAGAGCAGAATACCTGCTCTTTCCAAATAAATGCATCCTGAAGAGAGGAAAAGGAGCTGAGTTGCTCATGACAAATGTTATATCTTAGCCTCATCCACCAGAAAAGTCACTGTGGTGCCACAGGAGGACGCTCGGTGCGGGGTATGCCAGTAAGTCAGGGAGCTTAGTAGAAAACTTCTTCACAGAATATAGAGTAGTAGTGGGAAGACCACCTGACCCTGACAGTTTCCTAAAATTTTGAACACTGACTCTCTACCCCTCTGTGTTCCCTGACACACTTGGACCACTCCACTCACAGCAGATGATCCTTGTGTACATTTATTCTATGAAAGAAACTAACTTTTGTTAGTTTGAAGAATCTGTGACTTCTAAAATGTTTTGATTCAAATGAATGATCCATAGTTTACTTAGAAATTTACTGTTGTAATCTATGTGTCTCTTCTTAAAATGACTAAGACTGATATATTAATATGTAAGCATTGAGTAGCTTTGTATACTTTTACATTTTTCTTTGAGGAAAATACAATATATTAAAACAAGTAATGCTATTTTGCTGTCCATTTTCTCTCCTCCTCCTAGTAAAGTTTTGAGAAGTAAAGATTCTTAGCTGAGACTGCAGCTAATCTATTTTGCTTCCCCTTATATAATTATATATGTAGAAAGTAGAAGTTGTACAACATGAGGGAGATGCCTGCTTTTATTTGTTCCAGTTTCTCGTCTATCGGCATAAGCTAGCAATGAGGAGCCTTGAGAATACATCAGGGCTCCTCACTAGGAATGAGACATAAATTCTGTGGCAGTGTTGGGCCTATAATGCTAAGTTTTCTGTTGGTTCAATATAAATCATTCCAGAGTAATCACCTTCCTTTGAGGCAATACATAGGGCTGCTCTTTTTTTTTTTTTTTTTTTTTTAATACTTCAGTGGGAAGAAAGTACTAAATAGTGGTTTCTGATTTAGTATTTTTCCCTCAGACTGTGAAACTCTTAGTGGTCCAGAGACATATTGACAGCATGAACTTTATGCCCAAACACACACACATATTCATTCATTTATTTTGACAGTATCCAATCTTATATCCACACTCAAAAACACACACACAGAGCGAGATAGAGAGGGGGAAGAAAGAAGGGAGGGAGGGAAAGAGAGAGTGAGATCTCTACATATGTATATCCACTCTAATAATATACCTGTATATGTATGTGTATGTGGGTGTGTATTCACATCCATCCGAGGGTACCCAGGTTTGTGCTGTAGGGATATTATAGAGGTAAAGGACATAACGTATCAATTCAGAAGCAAGCTGTGAGTGTGAGAATGTAGAGGACAGTCATCAGCCTTCCCAGAGATGTGACAATTTATTTGCGACTTGAAGGACTGTGTTGTTTTTCCCAAGATTCCCTGTATAGTCTTCTGCTCTCTCTTCTTTTTCCCTAGTAAATTCATGTAGCTTTATGGCATTGCTTTTCACTCTACCAGGAATAATTTCCAACTTTCTCTGTCCACATTGCATCTCTCTACTGAGTTCCAGTCATTTTCTTTTCTTTTTTTTTTTTTTTTGGTCCTGGGGATCAAACTAGGGTCCTTGTGCTTGAAAGGCCGGCGCCAGAACCACTAAGCCAAATCCCCAGCCCTCCAGTCATTTTATTTTTAGCCACTTGCTAGACTTCTCCATCTGCATAATCATAACGTACTAAAACTCAGGGTTTTTATTTAACCTGATCTTATTTTTATTAATGGCACAATTCTTCAGATTTGAAACCTTAAAATTATATTTAATTCTGCACTCTCTTGTGTATTTCTTAGCTCTGTTAGATAGACACAACATGTAGTTTTTATTGCTGTGTGATTTCTTTCTCCATTTTCACAGCCACTACCTGAGTTGACAGCTTTTGGTAGCTATTATCTCTTATATCTCAAGTCTCTTAAACACAGAGTTCTGTGATTAATCTTCTTAATAACCTGCATATGATTTCCAAATCTTTACTTGCTTTTCAACAGCTTTAAAATACAATTCAGCATCCTTAGCCTGGTATTTATGAAACTACTTCACATTCTGGCTTTAGCTTCTACTTAACTCCTTTCATGATCTCTATCTAGCTGGGCCCATGTAAACTGACTTGTTTCTCTTGTATAACTGGAATTGTTTTTCTTCTGAGCTTTGTTAATTCATTCAATAATTATGTATTAAGCATTGGTATAACTCACTTTCTTGTCACTGGGACAGAATACTAACACCCATAATTTGAGGAGAGATTTGTATTGGTTCATGTATTGGAGGATTCAGTCCCCGACTGGCTGGCTACAAGGGAGAAACAGCATGACAGAGGGGCATGGCAAAGGAAAGCTGCTTAATCCATGGCACCCAGGAAGCAGAGAGAGAGAGGGGAAGAGCTGGGAAGAGAATATACTCCCCCAGGTATCACACCTAGTGACTCACCTCTACCCATTCTCTACCTCCTAACAGCACATTCAGCTACTGAATTCATCAATAGGTGAATCCACTGGTGAATATTACACCTGTATATCCATTCACCTTCCAGATTCATGAGACTTTTGGGAGGCATTTTAGATCTAAACAGTAACATTTTCCCCCATTCCCCAAAAGATTCATGCCCATCTTATGATGCAAAATTTATTTAATTCAGCCCAAAGAATCACAAAAGTCTTAACGGTTCCAGCATTGCTGAAAAGCCCAAGCCCTAACTTTTCCCTGAGACTCAAGGCAAATTCATAGCCTTTGTAAAAATAAAAAAGGAAGTTAAATACTTCCAGCATACAATAGCACAGGGTAAACATTCTAATTCCATAAAGGAGAAATAGGAGGGTAGAAAGGAATGAGACTAAAGCAATACCTAAATGCAGCAGGGAAAAAAACATTACATCTTGCAGCTTCATGTCCAGCACCTAGGGCAAGTTCTGGTGAGATGTAAATCTGCAGGGCTTGAGAAGCCCTACCTTCTGCCCGTGCTGGTTGCAGCTCACATGGTTTCTTTCTTGGGTTGGCTGCCTTTGGTGTCTGTGGTTTTCCTCAGTGGATGTTCCAAATCCCTGGCATGTACAACTTCCAGGGGTCTGCACTGCACCTTCAGCTTCACTTTCACAGCTGTAAACATTACTCTCTCAGGGGCAGATTGCCTGGCTTCAAAGGCCTTCTTTGATATTGGGTGGGAGGTTCTGTGATCCCACAGCTCTTATATTCTGAGTTCCTGAAAAGCCAGCAGCACATGGATGATGTCAGTATGTGCCATCAGCTTGAGCATTAGCCTGGCCCTTTTGGACCATAGCTGCAGAAACCTCTGAGTACCTGAATGGCTGAAGTTGGGGAAATGACTCCAAGGGAACTAATTCCCAAGGCAGCCCCGCTGGAGCAGGGGACTCAGAGGCTTTCTTCTTAAATAAAAGGGTCACATTTTTGCAACATTGATCCTGTGATGGATGAAGTTTCGCTGATTTTTGTGATGCTCTCAAGGGATCTTTCATCTTATCCCTGTGCAAAGTATTTGGTTCTTTTTAATGGAACTAATCTCTTCACAACCACATAGTTTGGCTCCAACTTTATATAAGCTTTCTTTCTGGCCACCAGCACAATTTTTCACATCCTTTGGATTTCCTTTTCATTCCATATTTTCATTGTTAAGTCTGGCTAAATGCAATCAGCAATACCTGTATAACCAATGCCTGAACATCGGATTGTCTTGAAATTTCTTCTGCCAAATTAATTAGCCCATCACCCTTTAATTCAGCCTCAAACAAAGTCTTAGGACTTGGGCAAAACATAGACAGATTTTTGCCAGAATGAAACATATATGGTCTCTAGTCCAGTGTCCACTACAGTTCTCCTGTCTGAAACCTCATCAGCCTGCCCTTTACTGTCTGCATTGCTATTGATATCCTGAACTTTTGAACTTCCACGGACATCTCCTATAAAGCTCTGCATACTGCACGCTAAGCAGCTCCAGACCTTTTCAAACTGCTCCTGTAAACCAGTTCCAAGGGCTTCTAAATTACATGGGTCAACTATAGTCAAATCAATGGCTCCCTCTCTTGACACCAGTTTTTGTTGTTAGTCAATTTCCTATCTCTGGGAAAGAATATCTGATACCTACAACTTAAAGGAAAAGAGGTTTATTTTTGCTTATGTATCAGAGGATTCAGTCCGTGGTTGGTGAGTGCCAAAGCAGAAATTGAAGAGAAATGGTACTCAATCTTCCACAGCCAGGAAGTAGAGAGAGAAGAAAGGAGCCTGGGACAAGAATATAACCTTCCAGGTCACATCCCTAGTGACCTGCCTTCAACCAGGCCTCACCTCCTAATAGCCCGTTCAGTACGAAACTCATAAAGGGATGAATCAATTGCTGGTTGTAGTGCCCCCATGCTCCAATCACCTTTGAACACATAAGACTTTGGGAGGCAGATTTTAGTTCTAAACCATAAAAGCTTCTACTTATCGTTTTCATGATCTCTTAACTTGAGCCCATGTAAACTGGCTCCTGTTTCCTGTTTGTGATTGGAATTGTTCTGTTTCTATGCTTTATTCATTCATTCAGTGGATATTTATTAAGCATCTACTGATGTAGGCCCTTGAGTAACATATGTGAGCAAAAGGACAGAAATTTTATTCCATGAATCCTAGCAGGGAGAGGAGGGTTGTGGGGAGGGCAGTAAGCATAATGACAATTTACTTTTAACAGAATGTTACATGGTGGTCATGGTAAATGAATAGAGCAGGGTAAAATGAGAATAAGAGGGAGGAGGCCATAAAGAGAGGCAAGAATGGGATTCTGGTCAGGATAGGACTCTACTTCTGCCACAGTTTATTAGTTTATTATTCTTTAGATGGACGCTTGTTTCTTCTTTTCAAATTCAAATGGATTTGGGGACCTACCTTGAATGGCACCATTGCCATGAGAGTTTTCTTCATCCCTGCTGAGCCCAGATTCTTTTGAACGTTCATTACTTCTATGTTGTTTTTGCCATTACATAGTGGCAAACACTGCTTTCTTCCTTGGATTTCAGTTATTTGTTCATTTTATTTTTGCCTTTTTTTAAAGTTTTGGGATGCTTAAGAAAAATATACCTGACTTTTATTGTTCCTTTAAGGCAGTATGGACCTTAGAGTTAGTCTGCCTGGGTTTCCCAACTCCACCACTTTCCCTACTGTAAAACTTGGTAACTTATTCACCCTCTGTGTCTCAAGTTTTTTATCCTTGATACTTGTTACTAAAGTTGACGGTGTCCTGCCTGATTTTCTATACTACTCTCTTGTTTCAAACTATATAGTCTGTATCTGTCTATGTATCTGTTTTCCTTCCCTTAATGTAAGACACAGGAAGGTAGAATCTGTCTTCCAGTTATGCTCTTCCTCTGACTGAATGAATGGGTGTTTGTATGTATGAATAAAGTGAAAGTGTTTGAAACACCGTATGTCTCTTAGGAAGATGTAAAATATAAAAACATAGTAGGAGATGTGCATTATAGTCTGATTTTTAGACTTAGTCTGCTCTCTTCCCTTGCACATCAAACAGCCATTCCCTACTTTAGTGTCTTTGTATTTTATGCTTTTAGTAGCATTGATTTTTGTGGAGGAACTATTAAATGATTATATTTTGTGAATGTAAATGCAAGCAGAGTGTTTTATAATAATGAGTGGAAAAAGGGGGAAGAAACAAGAGTTACATCCTTTTCATGGAGTGGCAGCCCTGTAGTATGTACTGTCTGGAAAGGTGGTGCCAGTACTGGTTCCCAAGCACTTCACTGTGTTGTGCAGGCAAAGACACACGGCGCCAAGCTTCCCAAATATGTGCCTGCTTTTGAGGGACACTAAAATTAACCTTTATTCTGTCCACATTCTTACATACATTAGTAATTTCTAGCCACTGATTTCCATATATTTTCAGTGGGTAACCATGAATGCATGGTTAATATGTTTACTCATAAGACCAATGTGTAACATGTGAAAAAAATGTAAAAGGAACCATAGCTTATCTCAGCCAAAGCAAGATGGTTCAGTTTTACCATTCCTAAAATTGATATGTTTACATCTGTTTACAAAATTTGAGCATTCACTCTCCCCTACCAACCTAATGCTTCAATGCTCTCCTCTAATAAAAAAAATCAATATATGAATCTAGCACTCATGAGTAACCTTATAATAATAAACCAGAGTATGTGCAGTTGAAAAAAATATTTTCAGGAAAAAAACTGATAAGGATTTTGATCAGCCATAGCCTTTCTTAAAAGTAGATGTATAGAATTTTAGGAAAATAATACTACTTTTAATTTGATTATGTCATTTTCTTGCAAAATCATTAATCTTTGTTTAAAAAAAAAAATCTTTATTAAAGTGATGTGTTTGGGTCCAGGGATGTAGCTCAGTGGCACCACCCCTGCCTGGAAAGCACAAGGTCTTGATTTCAATCACCAGTACCAGGAAAAAAAAAAAAAAGTGATGTATTTGTTGTTCTTTCCCTTCGTAGTTAATGATGCAGTTAATGCAAGGAATTTGAAATTAAAATGTTTTAAAAATTTTTGTCTTAATTAAAATTTATAATTCCTTTTTTATTTGATAAACATTTATATGTAAACATTTATAAAGGAGCATATCCATTCTAAATAAATTTTCAAATCAAATAATGTGAAGATATTGTACAATAAAAAATAATGTATTTTAAAATTTTTCCTAGAATATACTTTATTTCTGTGCTACTCATTCTGTTGCTAATTTTCCATTTCACAGTTTTTTAACATTAAAAAAATCAAGTACACTTTGAAAAGAAAAATTCTTTATACTTTTATAAATACTTCAATTTCTTATGCAAAATAATGAAAGTACAATTCATATTATTCACTCTTTTACTAACCTTTGATGGTTGCACTTTGATAAATAAATAGATCATCTAAGATTCAATAGGCCAATTGCAGCATATAATAGCTATTCAGAGGCAATTAAACTGCCTTTTTTCATGCCGGCATGTAAGCTGCCCTTTCACAACCTTCAACTTGATTCGTGGTGATTCAAAATTAACTTAAAAGTCTTGTTTGCTGACAGCTTAAAGCTTAATTGACTGAAAGCCAAATAGAGTGTGTTCTGTATTCAGCACTAAGGCTATTGATAAAGCCATGTGTAAATTGTGCATGGTGAAAGACAGCGATTGGGCCTCCTGTTCGTGTATTAGTCCACAACTTAGCATTGCTGCACAGTCAGAATTGCTTTGTCAAGTCTTTTATCACACCAGGTTAACTCTGGAGTTGCTCCAGCAGCAGAGCAGTCCTGGTTATTGAGCTTCTACAATACTGTGGGGCCTGCCATGAGTCTGTTACTTATTTGTGGTTCCATTTTTTTCCTTTAGTATAGTATTTGTTTTTCATTTCTGAACAGGATGGTTGGCAACATATTTCAAAAGCCTTTTGACTTTCTGTATAAGTCACTTTAAGCATGAGCAGGGTCTTTAGGTTGAGGGGCTTTAAGGACTATTTTAAGAAATACAAGTATATTGATTTGTTTCTCTTATGAAAATTAAATATACCATTTTGAACATTTAATTAGGAGAGGAATCCTTGCTTAATATCCTCAGTGTAATGTAGCTGTTATATTCCAGTAATAGTTTGACTGTTGTATTCTTTCAGTATTTTTTAAAAATTCAATAATTAGGGAGTGGTAAAAGGCTCAGAAGAATCATACCTTATAGTTGTGTACATTTCTTAAATTAATTTTAAGATGCAAATGAGGTGAATTAATAATATATTTAAGTATATTTTATAAAGTTTACTAGTTGTACCTTTTTACAAATAAGCCTAAAAGTATCATTGAATAGAAAAATCAAAGAAAATTTGTCTGTAAATATGAAAAAAAAATGAAAAATTCAGAAGAAAAGCTAAACTAATTCTCCAAAGCATTTTGCTATTGTTATTTGCCTTGGAACTATATATTTGTTAATGAGGTTTTTTTTTATCTGATATTGAATTAATAATTTAAAAATTAAATTCAACATGTAATATATTTTGAAGGTTTTTTTAAAGTAATGTCTATGTTATAATTTGAGGGTTTTGGATTAATATATGTGAATTATATTTAAATATGCTTGTGGTAAATTCTCATTGTGTTTCTCTGATTTTATGCAATCACCTAAAATTTGGCAGATTCAGTGCAGCTTTGAAAATTTCTGTTTTATGTGTGTTGTCTATACTAAATATTGAAAATGTGATAAAATTTATCTATTTTATGTACTCAGTACATTTTAGAGTATTTTAGTTTTTAGAACATGCAAATAAAAATATAAAATCCAGTTTTGAAAATATTTTGATAATTAAAATATGTTTTGTTATTGTATAATTCAGATTATATATACTGGCAATGAAAATATACTTTGTGTCTTAAAAATCTGCATGCAAAGATGTGTTTTTATCTTACTTTAATTTTAGCATAAGTCTTAGGATTGGATATTGCTGTTATCTCTTATTGATATTCTGGTAACCATGGCTATCTAATTTTACCTACCTTCCCATTGATTTCCAATAAAAACCTAGTCTATTCGTAAAGGCTCGGGATAAGTTGCAACTTAGTTTCAAAATGACTATAATTTAAAATAGTATGTTACTCCTATATAGTTTTCAATAAAATTGTAATCATGCTTCAAAATGTAAAATCCAGAAAAGTACCAGTATTATTGAAGTTTCACCTACCCATGAGATTTCAGAGTCAAGAATGAATTGCTTTTATTGATCATGTTTTTGTATTAACAGTTAATCTAACATATCTTTAAAGGCATGAATTATTTGAAAACATTTTGTTTCTTTTTTTATTATGTAGTTGTATACAAAACAATTGTATTGTTAGGGAGGATGAATAAAGTCCCCTTTCTTTTCAAAAAGAGGACAAATTTAATTGTAGGGGTAAATAAATTTAATTTTTATTAATTAAATATTTATAATGATAATATTTATAATGATAAAGAAGCAAAACATTTCTTAAAATTTAGTAAAGATGATATAAATATTGATTCTATATTCAGTCAGATTCTTGATACAGAAATTGAAAGGGATGCAGGCACTTGTCCAGGCTCTGTTGACTTTTCCAGCGTTGTTTTATATATTAAAAAATGAGAATTGACTTATGCAACTTTTTGTTATTTGTTACACTTTTAAATAAGTTTTACTATTGTTATAGTTTTAGGCTTACTAGTTTTAAAACTTTCCATAGAAATATCTTTTTTTCATGACTAGACTGGTACTTTGTTTTTAGTTAACTATTTGATCAATTAAATGGACCTATTGATATACCTTAACAAGTGAAAAGGAATGGCCATTTTATATTCTGTAGTGTATCGACAGAGTTCTAAACGTTTCAGTGCTGCATTCAAGACAACTGAACCATTGAATATCATCTGAGATGAGGCATGGTTTATATAACCCTCTTTAATTTGAATCAAAATATTTTATAAATTAAAATATAATATTGTGATACTACATTTACCAAACTCTCCAACTAATATGATGCTTGTCCTGTCATGGCAATTAAAACTTTGTGTTGAGATATTGAGAGAAAAGTGAACAATTATAGATATAGTGGCTTAATAATTAAAATATTAGAAAGTTTCTAAATATTACATTTAATACTTATGCAATGTATATTTGGAATTTTAAAGTAAATAAAAAGAATACTTTTATTTTTTATTTAGTTACATAAGTACTACTGGGAAAATACCAAGTGTCATCCAGTGATATAAATATGTTCATACAATGTCATGACTCTCATTTAGGTTGAAATCTGTATTAAATAAATTGAAAATGAGAAGTTGTAAAACTGTAGATGAGATCATAAGTATCTGGCCATATATTTTTATTTGAGCTTTTAAAAATGAAGAAGCAATTAATGTCTTGCAGATATGACATTTTCATTAGTATTAGCTTGAAACCGAGAAGACTAATACAATGGTAGATGAGAATTAAGTACAGCGAAAATTACCCTGGCCATCAAATTTATGCATATGATCCAATAACATAGTAACTAAAGATCATTTTTATCTTATTTATTTAAACTATCAGGTAATGGAAAGAAGATAAATATTTTTAATATTTTCTTTCTCTACTTTATGATATCTAAAATAAAGCAGCATCCAGAACAGCAGCTGACAATAGAGATGAACATATATTGAAATGAAGGTATGAATTATATGGATAAAGAACACGTTTTAAAAATATATTCCAGGTCACAGCCAAGTTATCTCCTAATGAATTCTCTGTTGTGATTAACTTAATTTTACTTGTGATGCTGCATAATATCTGATGCTGAAACATAGGAAAGACCTTGGGTTTTATTTGGGTAAAAGAGCTGGGAAAGAGTTGATTGTAGTTCTGTGAGGTTGTGCTATGTTATGCAAATTACACTGAAATGCTCTTTACTAATCATTTGTATCTGTTGCACTCTAATCCAGTGTATATATTTATTAATGTTTTGGAAGCACTTTTGGTAAGATGATGCATGGTTAAACAGAGTGACTGAAACATCTCTAAGTGCTAATGAGTACTTACTTGGTAGTCTATAACTAATGCTTTAGTGGATGCTGAACAAGTTTAGATGTTAAGCTTTTTAGGAAGAGTGAATGATGGCTAATGATTATTTAATGACAGATCTCTGGACTGAAAGGCATTTAGCACTCAAAGTATACTGCAAAGCCTATTTCTCAAAGCTTCAGACAGGTTTATTTGGTCTCACCTTGAATAGAACAGTGCTGTATTGATTTCATTGGTGGGGATTTAAACACACTATCAGCTTAGAATAGCACTAATATGCAGTAGAAAATGATTATCTTAACCCATCTGGTGACTCTTAGCTATGCATTCATATTATGCTATGAACTTTGGAAATGATTATAAATTATTTCTAATAATTGGAGTTCAGTGTATAACTTTGTAAAATATTTGTATATTTATGATTATTAGAAATTAACTTATATGAAGGTTTATGTAGATGTGACTAAGGCTTAAATTTATATTTTTGAATTAGTGTTTTTTGCTGTAACTTATTTGAGGAAACTTTTTTTCTTTAAAAGTTTATTGATTTTCCTGTGGATAACATGATGATTTTGTCATTTAGTTACTTTTCTTAAGTATAAGGTCTCTGGTGGTAATGATGTTTATGCTTAGTTACTTGTATTGTATTTAGTATGTTTTAATATTTCATATAAGTTCCCATATAAAACCAATTTGAAATAATTACTTGATATGCTTAATAGAATCTTTGTCAAGTTTTTCACATTTTTAGATAATCCAATAGAAAATATGTAATATTGCTAGATATTATAGATTAAAACTAAAACTTTTCTACTTATAAATTTTGTTTGTTCATTATTGTGTTTGCAAAGCATTTAAAAGTATACAGGATTTGAAAATACCTAAAAGAGATTCATATTGGATTGTCAATTATTAACACCTGTCTATACAACAAATACTGATTTGTAGACCAGTGAAGACACTGATCAGTGAATGACTATATATATATATATATATGTCATGAGTATCCGCTCTTTGTGCTCTTAACATTGTCAGTTGAACACTTTGCCTATTTAACCTTCTTTATCTAAAAAATGTGGGTATTTGGTTAGAACAGCTTTCTGGTTCCATTTTTCCTCTAAAATTCTAAAAATTCTTCCCCGATGTCTTACTTGGACCTAGGAGTGTTTTATAATTCTGATCTTTTTTTTATTTTGTTTTGTTTTCTTCTCTTCTTCAAATGTTAATGATATTTCTGTTTTTCTAAAAGAATTTGTAAAGTGATTATGATAGGCTTTTAATTATGTCATTAGAACAAATACATTAGTAGGTGTACCAATGGAATTTATATGAATCCAACATTTAGAAAAGTTATTTAAAGGATGGACTTCAGGTTTTTTCTGTTAATATTTTTAAACTGGTAAACCATTTATCTTTAGAAGAATGACTCACCTTTTCATCTGCTAAGAGAAACACGTATTTAAGAGAAGCTATAAATGTATGTTGGATTGTTCATCTGCCTGTGTTGAACCCTCCCAGATATATTGGTCAGTTTAGGGTACCGACACTGGTGATCTGGTGATAGTCGTGGTGGTAATAGGAGTTCTCAGTAAATTTTATCCTTTCTTGGTTTTATATGCTTTTGCTTCCTGCCCAGAAGTCTCAGAATAATTAAGTACAAAACAGTCATCTTTGGTGTGTGTTTATTCAACATGAACACATGTACGTTTTATAGGTTTAAAGTGAATTAAGTTAAGAGAAGATTGGAGAGCAGTCTCTTTACAAGGCCAAGTAACCTAATGATTTGAACTAGTCAGGGAGAATTTTGAGGAAATAAATATATTTTATCATTTAGCAAGAACAGATTGCTCTAAAACTAGCCTTTTAAAATAACATGACAGGGCCAGGGATTTAGCTCTGTGGTTCTGCCGCCTGCCTTGCAAATGAAACCTGAGTTCAGTCCACCCCAAATGCCATCAAGTCAGGCATGGTTGTACATACCTGTAATCCTAGTACTTGGGAAGCTGAAGCAGGAGGATCATTATTAAGTTTGTGGCCAGCTTGGGCTACATGGTGAGTTCAAGGCTAGCCTGAACTACATAGCAAGACCCTGTCTCATAAACAAACAAACAGTCAAACAAGACATCTTCCAAACCTGAGTCTGACTACATGGTTAGGTTAAAACATTAAACTTTCTCTTATTGTCCATTTCAGGACTGGTAGCTTTTCCATACCTTTGGCATAAGAAATCAGGCAAATGACCCATATCTCTTGCACATTTACTAAGTTAAAGTTTAAAGGACTGTACAAAATTTCAGGGCTCAGAGACTGTTTTAATTTTGTATGTGGAAGGTAAGCAATTTATATTGAAACTCTAAATGGAATTAACTAATTAGTAGGAATCTTATGTAATAGTTACATGAGAGACAATATGAATATTTTAATCTTTAATATTCTTATTTGATAAGATATTATAACAAAGGAAATCATATCTACAGAGTCTAAAGAGTCTATTTTTTTTAAAAAAATTGCCAAACAACATCAAGACATTAATTTGACAAACTAGTTATCTTTGTCATAAAATGAGGAAAAGTAAAATAAGTTTGAAATCATCTGTAGTGGTTTCATAAGCACATATAATAATTCACTTTTTTTTTTTTGTACCAGGGATTGAACTCGGGTCCTTGTGCCTACAAGGCAGGCACTGGAACCACTGAGCTAACTCTCCAGCCCCTATAATTCACTTTTATATATTTTTTAAATGATCAAGCATTTAACAAGGTCAGAATAAAAATTCTGACTGACTAGAGTCAGAACATATATATACATAC
>NW_022900942.1:28533818-28590228 GCF_012274545.1 Fukomys damarensis | reverse complement strand
ATGGTACAGTTGAAGGCTTTGGTTAACTTTGTCAGTGACTTTTAGATTTAACATAAATGCTTAGTTTACTTTTCCTTGACTTTTTTGATGTTAAAGGTTTGCTTTCTAAAATATTTATTAATGTGATTATTAGTAAATTAAAATTCAAAATTGTCTTTGACATTTTTTTCTCCTTTAAACATTTTTACCTATTTCTTTTTTATTTTATTTCTCCTTTATAAATTTTTACATCTTTTCTTTATACTTATGTACCTATTTAGTTCTTAGAATTATACTCTTAATGTTTGTTAAGTTTTAATAACTCACAGTGTGCTAAAAAGGAAAAGATCAAATCTCAAGCTTCTCTGTATTTAAAGGTTGTGTGCCTCTGCTTTTGTGCACTGGGAAAATCTTTGCTGTAAAACTTTGCTTTGGGCTTAATCATCACAGTTTTATCCAGATCTGCTATTACTACAGAAGTGTGGCCAATAATTTTCAAGATATTATGTTTCTCCTTCTGTTCCATCATTTCTGCTTAACATCTCACAGTTAAGGAAGCAGAAGAATAAATAATGTGAAATAAAATGATCATTTTTCAAAATCAGAGATAGTGTTATAATCTGCTGAGAAAAATGAAAACTAGAAATCCCTTACAAGTTCTAATGTGCTCTAAACAAACCTTTAAAAATGTTAACTTTTAGTCACACGTCACTGTTTCATTATTGTGACCAAATGCATAGTAATAAAAAAAAATCAGATACACAGACATTCCTTCTATATGTACAGATGCATGTCTTAACTCCTCAGAGGCGGAGCAAAGTAGTTATCCCTTTTGCTGTTTTATGTCACTCACTGGATTGAGGTAATTACCTAGGTGAAAATATTGTTAAGTGAGCCCAATAAATTGTTATTTTATGAATAAAAATGACCTCAGGTACAACAATTTAATTTTCACTGTGCTGTAATACACAGAAATAGAATCTTCACTGAATGTATTTTAATAATCTACAAAATGTTAACTTTCGTATGTTCTTTTGGATCTTTTACAGAAATACATCATATCTGTTTCAGTATTTTTATAAGTAAATCACATTGCAGTAGTCTTTTCAAAAACAATAATTGTGAGAAAAGATTATGAGATAGATATACTATTATCAGATTTATATAATTTTTCAAGTCAATTACTACTGTGTTCTGAAATTTTTCTGTCCTCATGAAAAAGCTAAAAATAGTCTTTTTGGTGTTACAGTTCATAGTTTTTAAAACTTGATGTGTGCCTCAGATTCACCTTTGAAAAGTAGATTGGACCAATAATTAAATGTTTTCAGAGCTAATTGTTATCTGTAAGATTTTTTTTTTGTACCAGGGATCGAACTTGGGACCTTGCCCTTGTGAGGCAGGCAGCATCACCACTGAGCTAAATCTCTGACCCACCTATAAGATTTCTGATTACTTAGATGTCTTAGGTATTTGGAATTTTTTTTAAACGTCAGTTTCCTTTCAAACTGGGAGTATTTGCACTAAAAGGCAAAGAAAAACAGTTGAGATTTTGAGGTATACATGGAAAATAAAAAAATAAGAATACAAATCATAGAAAAACAAATATAGAACAGTATCTCTGTGTAAAATGAGAGTATTTTTACATATGTTACTTGAAAAACATGCAAATTGCTTTAATAAGGTTTCTAAATTATCAAAATAATTGACACACTTCCAAGATTATGTTAATATCAAATTTTCTTTGAAAATTAGAGTGGTCAGACATTTTGCTTTGATCTGATTTAATGGGAAGTGGCTTGGTATTTTGTTAGATGCACACACGCACACAACAAACACTTGTGCAAAGAGGCATTATTTTAAAATAGGTCAATCAGCAGCAGCAGAAAGAAAATGCATTTGCAAAGCTCATGTGTCCCAGCAGGGGGCTATCGTGTATGCATGCAAATTAATAGCATGTTTGTTTACTTTGCTTTTCAAGTGAGACATAAAGTAATGTAGTAGCAGCAGCAGTCAAATCTGCACAGCTCTGGGAAATATATTCCATGTTATCTGTCGGTAGATGTGAGAAAACACTGGCATCTGACATAAAGCAACTAAAACACGTTTTTAATGAAATGTGGGAAACTCCTACATCACTAACATTTCGCAACATACCTGCTTTGGTAATAATGTGAAAGCCTGAAAATAAATGTGGAAGTCCTCCACAACAGTCATTTTTAATCAGTTCATGTTTTTTAAAATTTTTTTTAGGGTTTAAAAAACTTGCAAACTGTTTTATTTACCTCAGGTACACAGGTAGAATTGTACACATTGGCTATATAACCATCTACAATTGTTTTTTTCTTATCAAAATTTATTTGCCACGTTGTATAAAAATTGCAGAACTCTTAGTATGCCCACAAATGAATATAATATGTAACACTCACAAAAGCACTTGCTTTAGAAAAGGAACTTAATTATGTTATGTACAATGGTATAAATCCTTGCATCCTTCACATAAGCCTGTGAATTCATCAGTGGGACAGTGAGGGCTTTGAGTCCTTACGCACTGAATTGCCACCAGCTTAAGCCTTTTGTATTCCTATTTAACAAATTCATCTTTAAAGTATTTGACAAAGAATTGGGGTACATTGGAAAACTGAAACTTATTTTGAGTATTGTTTCATTTTAAACTTTTTACAAAGCCGATTGTTTAAAAATGAATTAATAGGACTGGGGATTTAGCTCAGTGGTTCGCCATCTGCCTCTCAAGCACAAGGACCGGAGTTCAATCCCCAGTATCAATAATAATAATAATAATAATAATAATAATAGAATTAATATTAAAAAGAGTTTTACTTATTTTATGTATTTTTTTCTATATCATTAACAAGCTTATTTGCAAGACCATTGTTACATATCTGGTAAAATTTGATATTTTTGGAGACTGTACTTTATCAGTCTTAAGAATAAATACAGGAAATATTTGGGCCAAATATATATTTGTATATATAGAAACAGTTTACACTGTGAAAGCACATTTGTATATTTTGGTTCTAAAAGATGGACAACACATTTTAAAGTCTCAGAAATGTGGTTGTAATTTTCATGGCCACAAATGTCTTGATGCCATTACTGTGAATGTTATATACTTGTGTGAGGGTATAATTATGTACATGTAATATGTATATTCATATAGAGAGTTAACATTTAATTAGCAGCACATAATGATTATTAAAAGGCATACCCTAAAACTAATTTTTTACCTCATTAGTCAACCAGCAACATCAATTTAGATAGTAGTCAGGAGGAGGGTTATTTTGATCAAAGTGTATCTAAGAGACCACTTATATACAGTTTACTTTTAAAAACTTAGTTGAAAATATCTTTTGATTGGATAAATTTTGCTATCTTGTATTATTTCAAGCACACCCTTAGTATAAAATTTTATACATGCTTTTATAGTCAATACCTATGGATAATGCCATTTCCCATTTAAAATATCGTTGGGGTTGATACAGTAGAATTAAGATAAAAGTGAAAATTTTAGACAAATATTTTATTGACCTGAAAATAGACAATCTTTTGTAGCTTTATGAACTAATATCTATAGATCTTTGAATGATTTACTGACTATTCTAAAATTGTGTACAGACATTGAATATAGTAAATCTTATGTCTTAATTCTGTAAATTCTCTTGTCCTCTGTATTACCAGTATTAACAAAAGTTACTTTGTTCAATTTTTCTTGTTTTTTAATAATTAATCAATACTGGGCCAGGGATTTAGCTCAGCGGTTCAGTGGCCTGCCTTGCAAGCACAAGGACCCGAGTTCAATCCCCAGTACCAAAAAAAAAAAAAACCAAAAAAAACAAAAACAAAAACAAAAAAACAATAATTAATACCTAATATTAAATATACTTTAGAGCAAATAAGTAGCAGTTGCAAAGAACAATAATAGAAAGTATTTTCTAGACTAATCTAGATTATTTTAAATCTCAACATGCTGACCTGTAGTTTTCTGTGATGAGCTCTTCCAATTTACTGTTTTTCTGACTTTTATTTAATATACAGGCATGTCTTTTTCTATTTTATTGGTACATATTACATATACATAAGCATAACATTCATCATAGGAAATTTGTACCTGTTCATGATGTATCTTGCTTCTTTTTACAAACAGGTCTTTTTGTATCAAGTAAAAAACATGGTTATTTATTAATGTATAGTAGCTAGGTCTTATTAAATACAAGTTGTTTTCACTTCGCTAGAGAGCATTTACTAAAAACAACTTATCTCATACATATAACTTCTAAAATGTTAAGAGTTTTTAAAAAGTAGTATTTTATTTTCCTTTTTCATAAGCAGACATTTCTGAATTTTCCAAAGTGATGTTTTAAGGTATTTTGAAATTTGTATCAAATTCAGAGAATATGCATATCATTGTGAGTGTCACTTGGACTCTATAATATGTCAGAAATTTGTGATGTAAAATTGGTATGCTAAGATCAGTTTTAATATAATTTATTGGTTTTAAAAATCCTCAATGATATGTTTGTGATATGGGATAATATAATTAATATCTTAAAGGGAATTCTGGTTGAATTAAATCACATTATTCTTTATGATTATTACAAATGTATTTGTGTAGAAGTCAACTATAAGAAAGCATTCTGATTATCAGTTCTAAACAAAGAATCAAATGTTTGAAAACAGTTTTTCCAGATCAAGCCACACAATTCTTAAAGTATTTTCTCAGGATAGTAAATTAGTAGTATCTACTTATCCAAGGTTTTAATACCTAATACAGTAACAGAGCTCCATCAATATATGGCTAATTGCAGATATAAAGTATCTGCTGGTAGTCCATCTCTCATAAAACTGCCGTTAGCCTTAATTCAAATCCATTGATTCCTATTCCAGTTAAAGCTGAAGAACTTAATATGTCTTTTAATCCTTTTATTGTAAGCTAGGATAAAATTAATTTTACCCTAGAACTTCACAAAGCCAATTAACATGATCTTTAGAGTTATTTAGTAAAGTGCTTCAAACTGTTAAATTTATCTTGACCTCTCGGTTGTACTCTCTGACTGCTTTTTAAATGAAGCAATCAATATCTCATAGCCCTTTAAATAGCTTAAACTTCTCAAATATTTTACCTGTGTTCTACTTAAGCTGTAAGTAAAGTGTTTACTCCTGTCCGTGTAAATCTGGAGTCAATTATGCTAAATCTAAAGATAATTGTATACTTTTGAGGAACACTATATGAATTAATGGTTGTTTTAATAAAATCAAAGCCCCATAGTTTGTTAAAGTAACTCAGTAATGAGAAAACGTATCATTTTCACACACAACATATATCCTGTTTGCAACTTAAAATGTAGGAGAACATTTATGTCCTTTACCATTACACGTACCTTCTGTTTTCCACACAGGGCTAGTTGAAGGTATTAATTTTCTTACTGTGATAGGGTGATCAACCGTCCTGTCAAGAAAATGGATCTCCATGTCACCCTTTAGCATGATTAAATGGAGCCGTGTCCCTGTGAAAAAATACCAAATTTTCATGAGACAAATGAAACTGTAGAAAGGTTTGCTTTTACAAAATTATTTTATTTTTAGTATCACAATGTCTCCCATTTGATTGTCAGTTTATTTGTAGGAAAACGTTACAGCTAATTACAAATAATTTATCATTTAGCAGAAAATACAGTTCAAATTATTTAAAGTTGTTTACAAATTTGAAGAATTAAATAAAAAAAAATTGCAGTATTATTTTTAGACCAGTAGTAGGGATGGGCATCTGTACCTTATACAGTCACCTTATAAATCACTGTCAGTGACATTTTTGGACGCTTTTTATTCTTATATCTTTACCTCTTTTCCTTGTTAACAAAGAGCTATCATCTTTGCAGATCTGACTGATGATAAAAATTACATACCATAGAATTCCAGCATCAGTAGTGTTAATAGTCAGTTGGATGGTGTTATTATGAGCCTATGCACACGCCAAACTTTAAATTACGCCAAGTGATGTACTTGACAGCTAATTAAGATTTCATATTTTGGCCACTTAGCAGAGGGCACCTGTTACAATTCTTTGTATTAGCTTAGGAGTAAAATTTACAAATGGCTGTCTGAAAGCACTTTATTAAAAGTTTTCTAAAGTCTTAATTCCTTCCCAAGGAGTGGAAGTTAAGGCAAGATTGAGGTAATTAAACAAAAGGAACAGAGAGAAGGTGGAGGACCAGGGATAGAGGCTGAGCTCTCCAAATGCCCCTGCTGTTTAATTTCCTACTGGAAGCAGCCTGTGTGTGCTGCTGTGCCCCCTCCCTCTTTAAGCAGTGGCCGTTGCAGTGGCTGAACGGCTGGGGTCAATGCCTTGCCTATTGATCAGTATCCCTGCAGTCCCTTGCTCCAGCAGCTGCTTCATTGGCTTCTTTCAGGGCCTGCTTCAGTACATTAGAATAGAAATCCATAACCAGAGCTGTGCTCATCCAAGCAAGGGAAGAAACTAAATTAAATGGTATAAAACAATCTTGGATCAGGAGTTTGTGCCAATTCATCTTGATCTAAGATGTCACACCGGGCTCTCTGTCTGAGCACCTGGGCTAGAGGCAGCCATAGTGAAAATAGATGGAGCTGAGATCATTCATTTGTCAGCTAAGGAGCAAGGCAGCGGTTAGCAATTCCCTTCTGCAGAGGTCAGCTGACAGAACAATCAGTGTAACTGCAGAATAGAGCTTTCCTTTGAACTATTGTTATGGAGCATGCTCTTGCTGAGACATAGGGGGAGGGGGGCTTGGTCTGTTTCCTGTTTGTCGAGAATACTATGTAAAAAGTAAAATATATAGCACTATAATGTGTGAATCTAGATTCAGTTGCACTGTACTTACTCCTTGGGTCTGTGTTTGTACATAAATAAAGTTGGTTTCAAATGCATGTAGTGAGATATAGATTATCAAACTGTTAAATATCACTTTGTGTAAAATTAAGGTTCTTTTAAACACAGAGGCAGTGATTATTGATTTTTTTCTTCTTCGTGTGGTTACGCTTTTAGGTGCTTTTTTCCCCCACTTTAGTTACCTTCCTATCGGATAACAGTGTCATAATTTGAATCTATAATAGTATTTTCTTCCTAATTCTTTTTTATCAACATTTTCTCTCTGTCTTCCCAAAACTAAACCATTTCTGTGAACAGGGAAGAGTGTACACTATGATATCCAATTAGAAAATATTCCTTAGTATTAATAAAATATTTCAAACATTTAAATCTAGAACTTAGTTATGAGAAAAGTAGTTGATGGAATATTTATCGTGACCTTGGAAGTTATAAAATAATTTTGTAACTTTGAAAGAGCATCATTGTAAAGTAGCTTAGTTATGCTGTGAAATATACCATGTAAAATTGTACAAATTATGAAAATGGTAATTACAATTTTATATGAATGAGTAAGAATATTAAGGAGAAATCTGTTCTCTATGGACTCATTTTAAATTTGTCTTTCAATATACTACTTAAAAATCTAATGATAAAATTTTTGAGTTAACCTGAAAAAATGTGTAATATGTAGAAGCTAAGGAACCATAGCAGCAACAACAATCAGTCCTTTTTGCATAATCTTCTATCATTTTGGTTTCTTAGACTCAAATACGTCTTTTTGTTTATAACTAATTGTCCTGTTGCCATTTATCAAAAATGTTCTTTCCTAAATGTATAATCTAAAATGTTTTTCAAATCATGTATTTTTTGTATTGATATTCTTTTAACTCATATCCCTGTGGTTTGGTTTTTAGGTTGTTTATCAAGTGTCCCACAAATGAAAAAAATTTCCACATCTTACGAAGAAAGACGGAAGCAAGCTACTGCTATTGTTTTACTTGGAGTAATTGGAGCTGAATTTGGTGCAGAAATTGAACCTCCTAAACTGCTGACCAGACCTCGAAGCTCTAGTCAAATTCCTGAAGGATTTGGTTTGACCAGTGGAGGATCCAACTACTCATTGGCCAGACATACCTGTAAGTATTAAAATTCCCATCGTGGATCTGTTGCTTTTAAATACTTATTATTTGTCAAAATCTCAGAATATTGAATATATTCTAAGTTTTAGCTCATTCAGATGCTTGAGTTAAGTTAGAAAGCAGTACAATCTGTATGATACATTGCTCTTTATAGTTACCTGGACTTATTTTTAAAAGTTAAAACATGGTCTTTTACATGCTTTTTATAAAATAATATAGTTTTCAACTTTGTCTTTTTTGCACTTTTAATCAAAATTTGTGAAAGCTAGCTTCAAGTTAAGACTTTTAATTTCTAAAATAATTTCCAAGTTACCAAGTAACTCATTTTGAGTATAGTTCAGAAATCTAGGGTTGGGGTAGAACATCAAAAGAAAAGAGCATGAATGATGAGTTATCTTTGTGTGTGTGTGTGTGTGTGTGTGTGTGTCTTTTTTTAATTCCAGTAATATTTAAATTACTAAGCTGTTATAATCAGAACTCAGAAGACTCCATAGCTGCTTTCAATTCTATCCTTGGTATGTGCGTACTAGGTTAGGGTATTTTGTAATGAGGCCTGTTGGTACTTTTGTGTTAGAACTTCTTTAGGTAAGGCCAAAATGTTCCTACATTGTTGAAAAATCATTTCTAATGAATTATTTTACCTGTAAAGAGCAAATATAATCCTACTTATTGCACTATAAGATAATCTTTGTAGAAGAAAAATGCAGTGTATTCTTTTGGGTTTGGGGCATTTAAACAGGGAGAAAAGATAACTTATTCTGCTAGTTATTTCAGCAGAGAACTGTCATGGATTAGTGTCTCATACTTTGATGTAAAACTGAGGAATTGTGTTAGTGAATTTTATTATGAAGCTCCTTCAGCAGACTTAGCTACCCATTCTGTAGCTTTTCAAAAGACTCTTAATTCAACAAATACTTATCAGAGATAATCCTTTTAGAATTCTTATTAAATGTACTTTCATTATACATCATAATGAGTTTCGTTTTGATATTTTCACACAAGTGATAATTTCCTGACCTCTGTTTGACACTGAGAATAGGAGAGTAATTATAATCCACTACAAACGGGAACAAAGCTACTCATTGGGGCACTGTCTTTTAAGCTATACATTCTTTAACTCGGTGTTCCTAATAACCCTGTGACACGGGAATCTCCATTACAATAACTCTATTTGATATATAAAGCATGTGGGACACAGAAGTTTGGTTAACCTGACTGAGATCTTACCTCCAATCATATAGTAGTTTTTGTCTCAGTCTAGTCTGTTGATTCCAGAGCTCATGCTTTTGACCATTTTACAGATTTTATTTTAATGTGATTCTTTTTATACAGACTTTTTTTACTGTTCAATGGCTTGTAATGGAAGAAGGCTTACTGACTAATATGTACTATAACTGTATAATTAAAAAAATACTTCCTGTCTCCTCATTTGATTTTCAAAATAAACTTAAGACTTCTTCAAATTAGGTCAAATAGCTGGGTGTGATGGCACACGCCTGTAATCCCAGCACTCAGAAGGCTGAGGCAAGAGGATGGCTGTGAGTTCGAGACCAGCCTGAGCTACATAGTGAGTTCCAGGTCAGTCTCAACTACATAGTGAGACTCTGTCTCAAAAAAAACCTAAAAAAAAAAAAAAAAAGGTCAAATAGTCAAAAAACCTGAACTTGAACTCACACTTCTGGTACCTTTAAAACCCATGGCCTGAACAGGGGATTTAGCTCAGGGTGCCGCCACCTGCCTTGCAAGTGCAAGATTCTGAATTTGATCCCCAGTACCAAAACAAAACAAAACATGGCCTTTCCCTTCTTCATGAGGTATATCACTTTCCTTCTCCTATGTACTACTGGCCCCTACCTCTCAACTCTATCCTGTGTGCCTTTTTTTTGAATTTTTCAAGTTGCCTGCTTTAGATTCATAAAGCCCTGAGTAAATCTCACTCTCTACAAAGGTATCTTTAATTAGATATATACTCTGTTACTCCAAACAGCCCAAGATTTACATAAATCCAGTTCTTTACTTAGAATCTTGGTATTAGAATATTAGAGTTTAATCAGACTTTCACATGATCTAGTCGGGTGGCTTTCAGATTTTTTGCTTGTTAACTTCCTAATGGGTGTCCAGCAGTGTGGAGTGGAATCTTTCAAACATTCTTAGGTTGATAATTAAAACTTTTTAATTTATTATAAGCTTACATATTTGAAAAAGTTAAGCTGGGCATCATGGCACACACCTATAATCTCATCATTTTGGGTGGCTGAGGCAAGTTGTTCACAAGTTCAAGCCTAGCCTGGGGAATTCAGTTTCTTAGCAAGACCTTGTTTTAAAATAAAAAATAAAAATGAACTGGGAGACTATGGCTCAATGTGAATACTTTGGGTTTAATCCTCAGTATGCAAAAAAAACACCTAATAATTTTGAGAATATTGTGATTATTGATGTTTAAAGATTAAAACTAACCTGTTTAATATAATAAATATAACACCACTAATTATTTGATATCCATTTTATCCATCTTAAAAATATATAAATAAAGTCAGAAATCTTATGTCCTTTTAATTTTTTTCCCCTTGGAGAAAATTTCTCTCATTACAGTTTTAGGGAAGAAAATAATTTATAAAGTTAGCATCATAGAAAAATGGATACATATTGAGGATATACTCCTAAGTGAAATAAATAAATCACACATGTGTAAATACCGAATAGTTTCTCTGGTGTGAAAAACTATAATAGTACATAAGATCCTAATGAGATAAATGACAATGTGAAATAGGAAGAAAAGGGCTAAAGGTGTAGGGAAAATGGGAAGGGTAGGGGAAAGGTAATAAGGGATAAGAAAAAAATATGAGAAAATGAAGAAATGGAAATAGTGAACGTAATTTTACTGTATTCCTTAAATGTACCAATAAACTCAATTAAAAAAAAAAAGTTAGCATCAGTTCCTTTAAACTACTGGGATCTTAAAAATATTTGTGCTTCTTTATTTATTCCTTCAAGAATCTTGAGATTCTCTCATTTGAAGTGGTTGCCTGCTTTGAAGACACTGCTTCAGTCCAACATGCTTCTGTGTAATTTTTCAACAGTAGTCATTTGCAGCATATATTTTCCTGCAAGGCAAATGAACATAAATATTATTTCCTTTACAATTTTCTTATACCCCAGTATACATATGTTTACATAAATATAGAAATATTACAAGTTAATGAATTACTGATTGATTTCATTTGAGCCATTGGCTAGTTGTTAGATAGATTAATTTACCATACTATCCTAGGTATCTGGACTACTACTGTTATCATCACTTTTCTACGCACAGATTTTCTTTGCACAAATCATGAATTTGCTTCTGTATGTATTTTAACTATAATATTCCACAACTAGAAAAAGAGAAAAGAGGGGAAAAAAGAGGATTTAAAAAGCTATGACAGAATATAGAGAGAGATTTTTTAGAGAACTCTTGGGAATTAAAACAACTGAAGGGCATTAGTACTACCTGCTGGGTTTGTTAAAAGCCAGGTAGCTGCATTATGCGTAAAGAAGTTCTAAAGCATATTTCTGGCCTTTGGAAAACCCTGGGCTCAATTGCACTATGAAGGGAGACTTTTGAATTGTGACTCCTCAACTTTCCTAAGCAAAGGTAAGTAAAAGTTATTGAATATTATTGAAATGTCTAGGTATTTTTCAGCCAAGATTATTCTTTGAGGTTTTTGAGTCATTGACTAGATATGGGAAGGGAAAAAGATAAAAGCTTTTCAACAGATTATATTTATGATTATTCATTAAAAGAAAAGATACAGAGATTCTGAAAAGTTTCTAGCCAACAAGGAATTGTATATTAAAATGAATGATACAGTGGGCCAGGGATTTAGCTTAGTGGCACCATTCCTGCCTTACAAGTGCAAGGTCCTGAGTTTTTAGTTTATTTGTATTTAGTTCATTTTTTATTGGTTTATTTGTTTATTTGTATTTAGTTTATTTGTAGTAGATATACCCACCCCTGGGATTTTTTTTTTTCCTTAATCAGATACTTTCCATTTTTTTTTCAGCTTTAATTGAGTTTATTGGTACATTTTAGGGATACAGTACAGTTACATTCATTGTTGGGATCTTGTACCTCCACATGACAAGTCTTGGGATTTTTTTAAGACCCTTCTTTTTCAATTGCAGCTTCTTAATTAAATTTAAATTTAGAAGTTTAAATCTTGTTCTCCTCACTGGAAACAGTCAGATATCTAAATGTTCCTGTGTTTTGGTTGTTCTGTTCTGTCACATATAATATTAACCTATTAATGCTGACCTGCCAGGGCTGCTAAATATATTGCCAGGTTTGTTTATGCTACTGTTAAATACTTACTCTTTATGAGATCTTAATAAATGTGGTAATAATTATTATCTTCATTTTGAGATAAGGCCAGTATTTGACAAACTTCTTAATGTAGGCAGAGGTGTAGATTGTGAGCTCTAACCTTTCTCACAAAAATAAGTATGAAAACCCATAGTCAGACTGAATTATCCCCATTGGTGGAAGGAAAGGGTGACATTACTGCATAATTTGAAAGTCATTTAGTTTTATAATACTTTTTTTACTTTATTTGAATTAACTAAATTTTTGGAAACTTAGGCTTTACATATATTAAAATCACATTGAAAACGAAGCTGAAGGTCTCTGAAATTAATAAGAGATCTCCTCTAGGCTATTCTTTTATGTATCGATAGGTGAGAAAACTATTCCTCTGGGTTACAATATCATCTTGTTTGAAATAAGTGATGGGACCTGTTTTAAAGTCCCTTTTGGTACAATCAAAAGTGAAATGTAAAGTATCCTGGAAAGTTCATTTTCTTTAGCTCCTTCTTGTTTTTATCACTGTGTAGGGATAAGTATTATTCTATTGTTTTGTAGCAAATGAATTCAGTAAATAGAGATCCTACTTCATTTTTTTTCTAATCCACAAATGAGGCATTATAAGAATTTTTAGAATATTATTTATAATATTACCGTGTAGAACTTTTGGTTTATTTGGTCTCTTCTGCTCATTTTATAATTGTAGAATTATGCTGGCATGTCTATAGTAAATTCCATTTTGAACTCTCATTAGCTTTTTTACTTTGGGCAAGTATCATAAGTCATTTCCCTAGGCTGCAGACTCTGAGACAGATTTGTGTGCCAGAGTATTCCCAGGATCAATATCTTGAGGGAAGTGAAAGAAGAATTGGACAGGGGAGAAGTTGATTGAGTTTCAGTTGCATACAAAGCCTCAGCTGACCTTGGGGAACTCTGGTCTTGGGGTGACCCTTCAGACATCATGAATTGGGTCTCAGGGCCCAACTTTAATATCTCCATGTCAATCTGTCATTGAAGCAGGGGTTCTCTGAGAAGGGGCTATGACCTTGGATGAGACAGCTTTCTTCATCCAAGCCCACAGATGGACTCAGCTAAGACTTATCAGCTACTGACACCCGCCCAAGACCATGGGAGGAAGTGAGTCGTAATGTGGGGGAGATGGAAAGCCTGCCCAGCTTCCCCTGTGGCCTGTAACCATTTTGTGTGTATCCTAGCTCCCCTTTCTGTCATAACAGAAATGAAGAGAGGAAAGGACTGTTATTTATTTAACAAACGTTTTATTCCCATTCCATACATATCTCCTGTTACCCTGAAAGACAGATATTTTAATCCTATGCTTAGTGCCCTCTGAGGCATATTCGTGATAACTGACTAGTGGGAATTTATCCTGCCAAGTATTTGCTATGCCCTGGATATGTGTACTATCTTGGTTCATCTATTCCTACCAGATAAGTACTCTCTATTCCCTTGTATCAGAAGGGGAAGCTGAAGGTCTGCCTAAGTAGTATCAAGCTTGCTCACTGAAGGTATTGTGAAATTGGATTAGACCTTCTTTGTGCAGACAATAAATTTGAGGGTATAGGTTAATTTTTTTTAAAGATCATATGGTTAAAAATGGTCAAGCCCAGACAACTCTAAAGTGATATATTCTCACCATTTCACACAGTCCTCCTGTGTTATAAACAAGTGAGATTCAAAAGTGCTGCTGCAAAGGTGGAGGGCAGGGGATCAAGTGCAGGTCACCTATAAATATGAACATCTGTTGAATCTTTCCTTTAGTGATTTGTTGTGGAGATACAAATACACACAAAATCGACCTCTCTGTACTTTGGAAATGGCTTTCATCAATGGCATGAAACACTTAGAGAGAATGATTTTTTTCCCCACACTAGGTCTTTAGAAATACTGTAATGCTAGGTCTTCACGATCTTACTAACACTACATGGAAAATGCCACATTTACCTGCATTTGTGTTTTTGTTATGGTTAAAGCATCCATAGATTCCACCAAGTTCTCAAAAGAAAGTCATTCAAGTAAAAATAGATGAGAACCACTACAAGAGTTTTATCTAAATAACTGCTTATCTGTTATTACAAGTTTTTAAAGTGTAGAATTGTGTTCCTCTTTACTGCTTCAGCTACAGTACCACCAAATAGAAGTGTGGAAGTAAAGGGAGATGTTCCCTAAAGAACATTTTAATTTTCTTAACTTGTTTTTAAAGTTTTATATTGGTATTTGTCTGTGTTTGATTTTGTTTTGTTATAGTCTACTTTGTGAAAATAATTCTCCACTACTTAGCCATAAAGAATGAGAAATCAGATTCATTCATAGGTAAATGGATACATATTGAGGATATACTCCTAAGTGAAATAAATAAGTCACACATGTGTAAATACCAAATAGTTTCTCTGGCATGAACAAACTGTAGTAGTACATAAGACCCTAATGAGATAATTGGCCATGTGAAATAGGAAGAAAAGGGCTAAAGGTGTAGGGAAAGTAGAAAGGGTAGGAGAAAGGTAATAAGGGAGGGAAAAAAAAAAACAGGAGAAAATGAAAAAATGGAAATACAATGTTTGTAAATGGGGAGGGGAGTAGGGGGTGAAGGAAGGGCAGGGACAAGGGGAAAAAATGAGAACCAAGACCTGTCATGTAAAGGTACAAGATCCCAATGATGAATGTAACTGTACTATATGCTTAAAATGTACCAATAAACTCAATGAGAAAAAAAAATAATTCTCCAAATACTCCCCTTGCTTTCTAATCATGTACACTTTATTTAGTGAATTTGTTAATATATCTTAATCCTAAATTAATATTGATTTTTTTTTTTTTTGAGGCAGGGTCTCACTATGTAGTTGAGACTGACCTGGAACTCACTATGGAGCCCAGGCTGGTCTCGAACTCACAGTGACCCTCCTGCCTCAGCCTCCTGAGTGCTGGGATTACAGGCATGCGCTACCATGCCCGGCAATATTGATTTTCAATGAATTTCTTTCCTAAATTTTATTTAGGTGTTTAAATTAGAAGAATGTTCAACCAAACCTTAATGATACATTTTTATCAGCAAGATTAGGACAAGGTCAGAGAGTTACAATCAATATCAAAACTAATGGTAGTTGCAAGGTATAAATGAAGTAGAGCAATGACAAGGAGAGCACAGATGCCACTTTTAAGGATTAGCAGTGGCAAAGGAATGGGTATTTTCACCCTTAACATCCACAGCTTATGTTGAGGAGTTGCTGTTGTGACCATGGAGACTGCAGTTTTGTCTGTTTTTCCTCACATTTCCAACGTGGCCTTCCTGACAATGGGAAATAATTGGACTGTCTGACTAAGGCTGTTCTTTCTTGTTCTTTCTTGTCCTCAGTGTACTGATTCAACATTCATTCCATGCTCTTTCCCACCCCTTCTCATTTATGGTTTTACCTTTCCAGATGCTGCTGGACTTGCCTCACAATCACATGTCCGAGTTGAGACAGTGATTCTTCCCCCTGGCAAGGCCATGTGCAGTATGGAGTTCCTATTCAGAAAGTCCGGAGCGAGGTTCAGGTGTCCATGTTAATTTGAAAGCTTCATTTGTAATTCTGATATGTAGCCAGAATACAGAAACTCAATAGATTATGAGAACCCTTTACAGTTATTTTAAAGTGAGTGTTTTATGGTAGTTCTGATCATTAAACTACCTTAATGCACAAATCGTACTTTTTTGTTATATTTTTAAATGGAAGTGATAATGGGAACTAATCAGAATGAATAAATGACATTTATAGTACTCTCAGAGCCCATTCTTTATGTAGCTCAGAGGTATTATTGCAGCTTTATTATTCTGGAACCAGATTGTGTGAGTTGAATCTTGCTACCACTTAGTAGTTGCATAGCCTTAAATATTCTGTGGCTCAGTTTCCTCAACTAGGAAATAGGAATAATTATTCCTCACAAAGTTGTTTTGAGGATTAAGTAACTACTGCAAGTGTAGTGCATATAAAGCAATTAGAAAAGTACTTGACATATAAGTACTTTATTATTGTTCTTACTGTTCTTAGAAAAGTTTGTGGAAAAATAAGGGAAGAAAAAAGCTCCTTAAAATGTGTATATAGATTTTAAAAAAATCTTCCTATGAACCTTGTAAGTAGATTTTTATTATCAATATTTTGTAAATGAGTGACCTGATATTCATAAAATTAAGTGACTTCCTAAAGATTATCTGTCATTTAAGAGAGTTGAAGCCAGATGCATTTTTCTCCAAAGCACATGATTTTCTTTTCTCTAACACTTACTGATTCCCACTGATTGTGGTAAAGCACTTTAGTTCCCAGAGGGTTTATGTAAAAATGTGCTTTTATTTGGCTCCATTATTATACATGTTTAAATAAAACACTACTATTTTTTAATTATTTACTTGCATTTGGATGAATTTCTGTATATTTATTACCTTGTTTCTCATTTTAACCATGTCAGTCTACAAAACTAAAATCAAATGGATTTTTGACTCATTTTGTTTTTACTTGTAAATAATTTATGTTGCATAACAGGTTTATCATTTTAAACTGCATTCTGACACTGCATTATAGACCCTGTCTTGGTGATGTAATTGCATCCTGGTTCTCCAAAAATAACTTTAATTTGCACTCATTTTTTGTTAATTCACTTCACTATATGGGCTTCATGCTTATTTTCCATAAAACAAATAAGTTGGACAAGGTTATTTCTAAGGTTACTTCCACTAAAAATCACAGAATCCTGCGAAATTATTAATGTGATGTATTATTCTAATTATAGAATGCTTATATTTACTGGTGCCACTTGAACTTGCCTTTTGTATTTTTATTACTTTATAGCACTTGTTCTGTCTGCTTTTATGGGGTTCAAGAGTCTACAGCTATTGTTAATGTTTAAAGTTGAGTATCTTTAAAGCCTTTTCTTACTGTCCCTGCTTATGAATACCTCATATAAGCTCACCAAGCAACAGCTGCTTTTGCATAACTTATTTTCTCCACAGCTCCAGCTTCATGGACTTGTGTTATTTTAAGTTTAGGTGTAGGCCACAGATCAGCAAACTAGGTTGCAGAGCAAACATAGTTTTTGCCCCAGCCACACGTACTTGTTTACATATTGTCTCGGGCTGATTCACTGTACAAATTAGCACTGAATAGCTGATACAGAGATTATATAGTCTATAAAATAAAAAAATATTTGCTGTCTGGCTGTTTACAGAAACAAAAACAATGCAACTGCCAACTCTTGCTTACATCATTTGCAGAATTGTTAGTGGTCCTTCCCAGTGATTTATTTTGTGTTAAATGGCTTTGATGATGACTTTGATCAGAATATTTCTGGATCTCAACATAGCATCCCCAGTGTTCTGAGAATTACATCCCTTATCCAAATGTAAGTGTAGTTTAAAGACTTTATGATGATTTTTTAAAAATCTAGGATGTGATAGAACATTGGTATATGTAAGACCCTTCTTACCAACCATCTAATGTTTATATTAGCTACTTTGATGAATTGTCAATATTAGTTTAATTTTCAGGTCTCTTGATTCCTTGCCACTGGGCTGCCTGAGTGGCAGATTTAATGACAGACTTTAGTGTTATATTGCAAGTTACAGCTTTCTTTTTTCTGCATAGGAAATTCCCATTTTTGGTTTTTAAGTAAACTTACCCTGAAGCTTTCTGACAGCTTTGTACAATGGTTCCTTCATATTATGTATCTCAATATATGTGTAATCTGGAGTCTCTATAATTAAAACACTATAAATTCTAAGTTAAACAATTTCACGAAGGGACCATGGAGAAATTTAATCTACCTTCTTCAAGAGCTGCAGAACTTTTTTGGTTTTCTTAGGAAGCCTTTTATTAAGGAGTGGACAAAAAGATTTTGTGAAGTTCTCTGTAAACTTCCTGCCATATTCTTAGAAAATATAATTTCTAAGACTCTGTTGAATGGCTGGGGACCTAAGTGTATTTTATTTCTCTGTTCTTGGCCAGTATGCCCAAACAATAAGTACTGGTGGCCTTCATGGTGCTTCCCAGTTTGACTGGGCACTACCAGAGCCCAGGTGCATTAGAGGATGTGAATCTTATATGAAATCAATAGATGAAAAGCTCTTTCCTTATATCATTGGATTAAAAATTATGTTCTGCAGTTGTTCCATAGAAATGGCTCATTGGCTGCCTGGACCCTTAACACTAACTCAAGCACAGCGGAACTAATTTTTTTTTCTTTTTATGTTTTTGAATGGTGACGTTTAATATCTACATTGTGTCTACAAAAAGAATTTGCCAAATGTGTGGAAAAATTTTAAAAAACTAACAGACTCTGTAAACTAGAAATTATGCATCCTTTGAAAACTCAATAGTAATAAACATCCTTGATTTTTCCACCCAAACCAGCTGTACTTGTGGCTTTCTCTGCTGTAATTCATGATCACTTTTTTCCAGTTTCTTAGATTAACCCTTTATTCTTTACCTCTTCTGACATACATCTCTACTCCATGAGGAAATTTTATAGGCTTTACCTTTAAAATATATTCAATATTCAGCTACTTCTCACTACCTTTACTGTTATCATCAATGGTCGGCCACCTTCCTTCCATTCCAGGATTATTAGCAACCCTTCCTACCCTACCTGTAACCCATCATAACTTTTAACTTACAGCTCAGGTAATGCCTTTATTTTTAAACCTAAGGTAGAGTATATCTCTCTTCAGCTCAAAGTTCTACAAAGATCTAAAACCAGAGTCTTTCAAATACCCTGAAAGGCCCAATATGAATTGGCTTGTTTCCTGCCACTTTATACTTGCTTCCTGCACTGTCCTTGCTGTTTCTCATGTATACTGTCCACTTCTGCTGGAACACTCTCCCTTGCTTAGCTGACTCTGTCACTTTTTCAAAGCTTTCTCAAATTTTGCCTTCTCAGTAGGACTGTACAGACTTAATCCTGTGTCTATTGCCTTCTTTCCTACTTCCGATCCCTATATCTTGTTCTATGCTTTATTTTCCCCAAAGTACTTATTGCCCTCTCACATTGTATATAACTAAACTGTTTATAGTATTATTCTGCCAATATTGATTCAAGTCTACAAAGTCAGAAATCTCTGTTTTGTTGACTGGGTATAATGACTGAAGTAATGACTGAGTATTAATGAATGAATACCAAAGTAGTTATGCATAAAGTAGCTTTGTAGTGTTTTACATTTTACTTGAAACTTTGTATTATATAACTATTGGACAGACTTTGCTAATAATGGGGATACTTATGGTAAGATACTTATGCTGCATAAAAATTATGCATATGATCAAAGAAAAACAAACTATGAATATTTCAAGAGAAGTAAAAGAGTCACTTAAAAATTCTGAATCTTTTCTACATAGGAGCTCTTAATAAAAGACTAGGGGAAAAAACCTTATTACTATGATAGAATAATGAGCTGAAACTAAAAGATACACTGTCCTTATTCCCTCCACATTAGATTCATTCTAACAAGGGGTATGTCTGTGTTATTGTTCAGCATGAAAGTTTTAGCAAATATAGAAAAATAAGAAATAAGAGTTATACATAGTAGACAGATTTTTTTTTAATTTGGAAATTTAAGAATACATGGATGACCAATCAGCGAGAGAAATCAGTAGCTTTTCTGTTTACAGTGAACAAAATGGAAAATACAGAAAATTGTTCCTTTGAAAGATGCTTCAAAATGACACGAACATAAAAATTAGAAAGAAAAATACAGATGACCTATTTAAAGTAAGACCAAAGGCAATTTTACCACACAAGTAATGCGGATAATAAAACATTTTCAACTTACCAATAAACAAAGGAATTAGGGAGTAGGAGAGCGTTACCAGATACATTTGTGTATTGTTTAAAAGAATATTCTTTTAATAGCTAGGCAGAAATCATTACAAAATTAACATAGCAGAGTTCAAATGAAATATATGATTTATTCTGTTTTATTCAGTAAACAGTGCTGACAATATGCCAGTCATAATTTTAGATATCTTACAAATATTAGCCCATTTAATTCTTCTTACTCTGGAGGTAAGTAATAATAAAAAATGCCTATATACTGTTATAAAAATACAAAATTCCTTGGTGTGAACCTAACAAATATATGTAAGACTTATAGAAACAATTTTGAAATTTTACAGAGATTTTAAAAGACTTAAGTAAATAGGAAGATACATAGTTTTATGGATAGGAGTTTATCATAGGGATATCAGTTTTCATAATGTATTTTTCAATTTAGCCATTCCAAACAAAATGCCAGTACAGTCCTTTTCAGTATCATTTTTGTTATGAACTTGTCACACTGATTTTCACTTTTATTTGAATAAAAAAGGTAAGAATAACCCTTACACTACTAAAGAAGATTAGCAAGACAGAATAATTTCCTTTACCATATAGCAAAAGCTGTTACAAATTTAATTACTACAATGTTAGCTTGGTGCAGGAGAGCCCAATAGCACAACAGAGAAAGTTGTATGCCTACATAGGCATTTGATTGTGTATAGATCTAGCATTATAGATTAGTGAAATAAAGGATAAAGTTTTTAATGAATGGTATAGTTACTATTGGTTAACCATAAGAAAAATTATGAAATTGGATTCCTAATGCCCATCCTTACTAAAAAATCAATCCATGTGGATTTAAAAAGTACACATGAGACATAAGCCTTTCAAAATTTTAAAGATGGTATAAGAAAATAAAACCTTAGAATCTACCTGATACAGGAAAATATAATCTCAGAAAGGACAAATCCCCATAAATAAGTGATAGAAAATCCAAGGGAAGCATAAAGAAGACTGGTAAGTTCAACTTGTGTTAGAATTCCAAACATCTATTAGTTAAAAAAAAAAAAGAAAACTTTAAAGAAATTTAAAAGTAAAGCCATAAAGAGGGAAAATGTATTAATAACATAGGTAACTGACAAGAGGTAGTTAAGCACCTTTTGGCTTTTTTTTTTCTAATTGAGTTTATTGGTGCATTTTAGTATACAGTACAGTTACATTCATCATTGGGATCTTGTACCTTTACATGACAGGTCTTGGTTAAGCACCTTTTGTATAAAAATTTAAAGTAAGAAAAAATAAATGCACAGCAGAAAACAGTATAAAGGTTGGAACAAAGTACCTAATGGGAAACAAGAATAGCTAATAAAATTATAAAAAGATGCCAAGTTTTATCATCAAGGGATTGCAAATGAAAAGCACAGCGTACGATCATTTTTCACCTGCTAGACTGAAAATTTAAAGTCCAACATTATCAAATTTTGCTGAAGATCTGGAGCAGAACTCGTTTACACCTCCTATTAGAATATTATTGGTTTAATCACCTTACAAAATAATTGGGCTGTGTGCCTGCTCTGTATTATATCTAGAGAACCATTTCCACGTTTGACTCAGGGAACATGTATATACAATTTCAAAGCACACAGTTTGAAATAACAAAAATTAAAAACAATATACATGTACATTAATGATTAAGAAATAAATGGAAAAAGAATTAAATGTATTTCATGAACTTTAAAAACATGTAACATTTAATAATTTATTAATAGAAATACAGATTGTTAAGAACATAACCATATAATTAGGAACAATTGCTACTCTGAAAGGTGCTAAAAAGAATGGGAGTGCATTTGAGTAGGACTCTCCACAGGGCTTTATAATTCTTTTCTTTTTCTTTCTTTCTTTCTTTTTTTAAATAAAGGAAGTTGGTTTATTTGGAAAAGGTCAGAAAAAGAGAAGATAGACAATTACCCTGGAAGAGTAGCGGGCATCACTGGAAAGGCGAATACCTGTGGGTTTATGTCTTCAGCTCCTTCCTTTTAAGATCGCTCTCCCTCCCCCACATTGGATACCTGGAACTTGTAACAGTCTGATTGGCTCTCTAGCTGTCTTAGCTTAGGCACATGTCTACATTCCTTTTTTTTTTTTCTTCAAGTTAAATTTAAAGTATTATTTTCTTTTTTATTTTATAGTACATGTTTGCAGTTCTTGCAGTTTACAGACATCTGGGGAACGGTTACATGTACATATGACAGTTTGTTTCTGATTTTTTATCTTCCCCTTCTTCCTTCCCCACTCCTCCTTCGGTTCCCTTATCTCCTTTTCATACTTGTTGATATTGTCTTAGTTCACGTTCCGGCATATGGTGTTTATATTAATTGGGGTTACTACATTTCTGTACATGGTATATCTTTATTCTTACTCCCTTTCCGCTCTTCTTCGCTCCCCACCCTTGTCCCCTTGAACCACTTCCCTATTAAAAGAGATTTGTCTCCTTCTTCCTTTCTATCTGTCCTTTATCATTTTCTTTGTTTGTACTTTGCCTCTTTCAAATGACAGATATATTGTATTTAAGCTTGTGTGTCTGGTTTATTTCACTCAACATTATATTTTCCAGGTGCATCCATTTTCCTACAAATGTCTCAAATGTGTCATTCTTTATAGAAAAGTATCATTCCATTATATACAGATTCTAACTGCATTTTCTTTATCCATTCATCTGTTGATGGGTATTCAGGGTGCTTCCAGGATTTAGCTATTAAGAATTTTGCTGCTATAGCATTAGTATGCATGTATCACTGTAGTATGAGGACTTAAGCTCTTTGAGGAAGATACCTAGCAGGGAGATAGCTCTGTTATTTGATATTTCTAATTTCAGTTCTTTGAGAAATCTCTATACTGCTTGTACTGATTTTTATAACAGTTATACTAGTTTGCATTCCCACCAACAATGCAAAAGGGTTCTTGTTTCACTACAGCCACGCCAGCATTTATTATTGATTTCCTAATGATTGCCATTCTTTGCAGAGTAATATAGAATCTTAGCATTATTTTAATTTGCATTTCTGTAATGGCTGGAGATGTTGAACATTTTTCCATATATTTGTTGGTCATTTGTATTTCTGCCTCTGTGAACTATCTGTTCCTTTCTCTTGACCATTTCTTGACTGGGTCTTTAGTTTGGGTTTTTTGTATATTCTAGAGATTAGTCCTCTTTTTGAGGAGTAGCCGACAAAAACTTTTTCCATTCCGTAGGTTGTCTCTTCACTCTGATTGATTTTTTTTTTTTTTTTTACTGTACAGAAGCTTTTTAGTCTGATATAATCCCATTTGTTGATTTTTGCTGCTATTTCTTGTGGGATTAGGTTCTGTTTAGAGAAGCTTTTCCTGGAGCTAGTGATATAACTCAATGGCACCACACCTGCCTGGCAAGCACAAGGTCCTGAGTTCTAGCCCTGATTCCTTAAAAGAAAAGCTTTTTCTACACCTATGTCTTCAAGTGTTTACCTGTGCTCTAGAGGTTTAATGTTTATACCTTTGATCCATTTTGATTTTAGTTTAGTACGTGGTGAGAGATAAGGGTCCAGTTTTCATTCTTTTGCAATCAGATAACCAGTTTCCCCAATCCAACTTGTTCAGTAGGATATTTTTCCTTCAAAATATGTTTTTGGCCCCTTGGCCAAAGATCAGATAGTTGAATATGTGTGGGGAGGTTTCTGTATTCTCAGTTCTGTTCCATGTGTCCATTTTTGTTTATAGTTCAGTGAGTAGTTGTCTACTAATTTTCATATTTTGATAATCATACAATCATAAGTTGACAGAAAAATCTGAGTGAAATATTACATATGTGAGCTCGCTGCCCATGTATATACAAATTGTCTTTAAATTGTTTCAATGTAAAAAGTCTTTAAAAAGTAATTCCTATTTTTGTAGGGGTTTATATAATACACACACACACATTTGTATAAGTAATACTATGTTTTGCTGTAGCTGAGGTTTTTCAGAATTGAAAATAGCAATTTAATTTTTCTGTGACTTCCTTACCCAATATCCCTTTCCTTTTGATTTCTGAATGTTTTATAGAACTCATGGATAGTTTTATTAGGGATTTTAAAATATAAGTTTATGTATAGAGATTTTTACTATATATCACAGCATGATTAGATAGATTTGGAATAGAAATATTATTTTCATATGCAATGGACTTTTACCTAAAATTCTGTTTTTTTTTTTAATAGGTCTGTATATTTTCTGGGGTGTTATAGGAACTACAGTTAAAACCAGATGTCACAGTAAATGTTTCCATACTCTGAATTTTGTTTATTGTTTGCTAGTTGTAGGGAAAAAGAAAAAAATATTTCATGCTATCCTTCATAATTTTTTAAAACAACACATAAAAGGTACAATAATGTATTTCTAAGGTATTAACCTAAATTTCTAAAAAGTTTAAAGCATTTTAAAAATTTTTTCTAAGTTATTTTAAGAAAGCTACCCTTGGAAATGAGATCCCAATACAACATGCTTCTCATTTATTAACTTTTGTTTTATATTCTACTATTTAAAAAAATTACTCTAGGCCTGGAGATGTAGCTTGGTGGTAGAGCACTTGCCTACTATATGTAAGACAATGGGTTTGACCCTTCAGCTGCAGGAAAAAAAAAAAATCATTCTAGATTATACAGATCTGAAACTGATCTTGACTGTATCTAATAGGAACACATCTACAGGAATATATCGAATACCCTTCTTTTGTTGACAACTTCTAACCATCATGTAAGTTTTAAGAATACATGTTTTATATTTCCATTAAAATGTTAACACATTGATAAACAAGTAATTTGGGAAATAATTCTTGATAACTCAATATATGTTTTAAGATTTTTCAGAATGTCACAGTGTGGATTTGCTAAAATATCTACCTGAATTTTGACCCAAACTCTAGATTTTCTCCTTTAAACAAGTAGTAACAATGTTGTGTATAATAATTACTCTGTGAGTTGATGTGTATACTTTTGTAGATGAGGCTTTGATTTAGGCATTTTAGTCAATTTTCACTATCATCAGAAATTTCATGATGTCAGTTATAGATTAAATTGGGCTGGACACTTGAGAGAACTCTCATAGTATCCAACTTCACCATTCTGTGAAGAAAAGAGGACATAGAACCCCAGATGGCTATCAGCTTGTAAAAGCACTTACTTTGGGATCATATAATGTTGGATCCTGAACTTCTCAGGGAAGGTCTGGAGGAAGGGAGAGATATCTGTCAAGAGACTATATCAATGATCTATGCCAGGGAATTTAAATAGAATTTCTTACTAGTGGAAAGTGGTTAATTAAAAAAAGCAAGCCAGGCATGGTGGCACATGCCTGTAATCCCACCACTCAGGAGGCTGATGGAGGAGGATCACTGTGAGTTCGAGACCAGCCTGGGCTACATAGTGAGTTCAAGGTCAGTCTCAACTACATAGTGAAACCCTGTCTCAAAAAAACAAAACAAACAAACAAAAAAAAAAGCAAAAAGAGACCCAGAAATAGCATATACAAAGATTCCAGAGGAAGGAAAAGTGAATAATAAAGGAATTAAGGACAGGGAAAGGCTTGCTGCCAAGGCTAAACTCATACTTCTTCAACAAGCTAAGCAGATATTCAGGCCAAGGATGATGGAAAAACTTGCCAAAGAGCTTGGGCCAAAGTGCATATTGTTGGTGAAGAGTTTGGGCAGCTGGTGCTGGTCTGGAAGTTCCTCTAGGGATGGGGATGGATGGGGCTGACTTTGCTCCTCAGTAGCCCGCTCCTGGTGGAGGTCACAAGCTGGTTGAAGCTGGGCTATGGATGCTGCTGCGATTTCCTATGAGTTGGGCCAGCCAGTGCTGCTTGGGAAAGAAGTAGATTTCCCCTTGCAGGAGCACACACTGATCTCTGTGTTAAAGCCCAGCCTTCTGTCAGCTGGCAAAAGATTTGTTTATGAAGTCCAGCTCCAGAGGTAGAAAGCAGAGGAGAAACAGGAGATTTGGAGCTAAAATGCTATAAATGGTTAATTGACCCAGGAGGAGAGAGTTATTGTTATAATTCTAAAACATAGTTTCATAAGTGAGAATTTTTGGATCACTACAATTTCATTCTCTGCCTGGTTCTTCATAATGTTAATTAAGCGCTCCAAAAATGTCTTTTGAATGGAGTTATTATAGTGCTCTTGTCTGAGTTTCAAGAGGGCAATCAAGAATTTCTTCTCTATTTTGTTTCTTCTCTCTAAGAAGTAACCATATCATAGCTTAGGCAGTATAGTCTTAAAGCTATGGAAAGGGGTAGATTTAACAGAAAGAACTAGTCTGGCCTCGGAAAAAGTGGATTCTGCATGTGTGTGGTAAGCACAACTAACACCAGTTTACTTTTACTGATAAGTAAATCATGGCTGGCAACCATTGCCCCAAATTTGCATTTCAATGGCCTAATAATGTCCCTTCAGTTACTTACTACTTCACAGGGATGTTAGTGATAAGGAATAATTAATGACTTGTTAACAAGATCAAACCTTGGATTATAATGTACAATAGATGTACAAATTCTATATTTAACTTTTATTTGCCTTTTAATTGCTATGGATTTCTGGACCAGCTACTAGGTACTTTATCAGACTGAAGAAATGGTTCCTATAATCTCTTATCCTCAGTTCCAGTGGGCATTACAGTGTATTTTCTTCAAAACAGAAAAGGTAGTCTAGTTCCATTATATGTTTTAAAATGTTGCAGGGCCATCATTTTAGCTGTGGTTGTCAGTTTACTGGGACAACATTCTGGGAGTTCAGAAAGAATAAAAGTGGCAAGCAGAGGATTTACTAGTGTTTTTGTGTTGAATGGTTTAAAGAGGGAATACTATTGACAGGTGGAGAATTCTTGGGACTTTTAAGCACCGGAAAAGAGTTTTGGGCCACGAGAAGATAATGTATCAAGCCCACGCTCATTTAAAATTCTACTCTGTCTGACTGACTGTCACGTTAGAGAGCAGTCTGATCCAAGCGTCTCCAGTGCTGGTTCTGTGACCTCCCATTGCTTTGTGCAGCAGTTGGTTTGAGTGGAACAGGCCTCTCTGCTTCTGGGAAGAAAAGAGTCTGGGCAGTAGCACAAATCCTAAAATATTGATGTGGTCACTCGTTAAAGTATAGCATTATTATATAGCTGTATGCAGTATGTCATTCAAGCTCTTTTCGTTGCCCAGAAATCATAATGCTGAATCTATAGGTTGTCAGTCAAGTTAATTTTGGTAACTGTAGAGTTTGCCTTTGTGGATAGTCATACAGTACATTTATATATACTTGCATAATATGCCTAATCAAAAATGTAATATTTTTAAGATGCTAAACAAAGATGTGAAAGTCACTCTCTTTCTCATTTAGTACCTCGCTTACGTCAGGTACACATAGTCATCCAGACCCACAGATGAAAGCTGTATGTGATTATTCTCTTTAAATGCATGTGTTGCAGATGTAATGGGATTAAGGACTATGGTATTTCATGCATTAGCTTGTGCCATATGAAATTGCCATTTTGAAAGTCAAAGATTGTCAAATATTGGCAATTTCACATGGGTCAGTGTAACAGTTAAGTATCAGCTGTACAGAGATTTGGAAGTGTACCAAGTGATTAATGCAAATTATATAATCAAGAGCCCAGATTAACAACAACTGGATGGGAGACAGGCAGAAATGATGTCAAGGGAAGTAAAAGCTAGTGAGTGATTTATGACTTAGTTCATGCTACAACAGCACAAGTGAGGTGTGATCACTGCATTGACAGAAAATATTTTGGTCAACAGATTTTCACTCTGAACAATATGCTTTGTGTCAGGATTATATAAATCTTTGCAGATTAATTCTTTCATACTTACTTATGTGGTTACCTTCCTGACACTACTGCAGTTTTATTTCTGAACTCTGCTGCCTTCCTGACCTTTAAATATCAAGATAATTGTCCCATGTTTTGTGTATAGTGCCTTAAGTGACAGCTACTTGCTTTTTTTTTTTTTCCGCCTTAAAAGATATTAGAAAGTACCTCATCCACAAGTGAAGTTGTGCATTTTTTATTGGTCTTATTTATTGATATCTTCTACAGGTGGTGTTTCACTAAGATCTTTGAGTTTTATGAATGTGATTGTAATTAGTTTGTTGTTGCTGTTGTTGTTATTATTGTGTGGTTTTTTGAGATAAGGTCTTGCTTTGTAGTTCAGCCTGGCCTTGAATTCAATATGTAGCCCAGGCTGGCCTCAAACTTGCTGCTGTCCTTCTGCCTCAGGCTCCTAAATGCTGGGATTTCAGCTACATTTATATACTTTTACGTTGCCATGCCTGGCTGATACTTCTTTTTTTTGGTACCAGGGATCAAACTCGGGCCCTTGTGCTTGCAAGGCAGACGGTGGAATCACTGAGCTAAATCCCTGGCCCTATACTATTTTTAATAACCTTCATTCTTGGGCTAAAATATACTTGTTCTTTTGAATCAAATTGTGTATAGTAAATATCCATTAAGAAACCAGTAACCATATTTGTTTTTCCTTTTTGGCAGTAATGAGGATTGAGCCAAGTGTCTTTGTACTGATCTACACCACTAGCTCATTTTTATTTTGACATAGGGTCTCACTAAGTCACTAAATTGTCAGAGCTGGGCTGACTCAATTGAATTGAGGTCTTCACACTTCAGCCTCCTAGAGTGCTGAGATTATAGGCATACATCACCATACCTGGCTTTTTGTCTGTCTGTTTTGTTTTTTGAGACAAGGTCTTGGCTCTAGCTGGTCTGGAATTCAGGATACTCTTGCATCAGACTCCCAGAGTACTAGGCTTTTAGGTATACATTGCCTCACCCACCTTGTTTTTCCCTTTTTAATTAAAATCAAATTTTAGGTTGTCCAGTGAACTTAAAAAAAAAACAAACTAAGGATAGCAGGTAGTGACCAGTGTCATCTCTGGGTGTTACGGTTATTTTATTCTATTATCCAGAAATGAAATTATTTAAAAATTTTGGTAGCATCCTAATCCATCTTAAAGTGGTAGACAATGTGTCTAAATTGCAATGTGTCATATTGTTTTACACTTAAATTGTAGTTCACGCAGTGCTTATAAAGCTGGTGAGTAGATGAATTTGCAGAACTCACCTTGAATTTGAAAATGGTCAAACTACTTTTTAATATAGTGTGTTTTTCAAAATCTCAGCCTTTAATGCAACAACTAGTAATGTTTTACCCTTAAATTTAATTACTTGCAAAGTTGATTACAACAGTAGCCCAGCTCTATAGGCAATGATGTGTTTTGTAGCCTTCTCATCTCAAAAATGCCCAGTGATTTTACATGGGACATCATCAGGTTTTTACAACTCCTGCCCATGTGGAAAGCAGAGATTGGCAGTTGTTTCTGTTTTTCACACATAGAGACTTAAGGAATGTAGTTTATTCCTGACAGAAAGGAAAACTCCAAGAAACAGTATTTTGCTGTCACTTATGGTTGGCCATGTGTAAATTTGTGTTTAAGTTGGCCACTGGCTGATGAAATGTCACTCTGAATTATCCTCTTCTTTAGGTATTTTTCTCAAAATGCCAGAACTTTTGTGGTATGGTCACCTCCATTTTGTATTTTTTAAATAAAACTGTGAGGATTGGAAGAGATGAAGCATGTCAAGTATTAAAGCAAGTATTTTGACAAAATATTGACATGAAGCTATTTACAAATATAAGAAAATATTTAGACAGGCTCACAAACTTAATTACAAGAGGGCATACAGGGAAGATCTTTGATGAAGAAAAGTCTGAAAGCAAAAATTTAACCTAAACTCTAAGGAATACCTGACCTGATGTCTTATCTTACCTCCACACCAATGACTTACAATCCAGATGCAATAACTATAAGCAAAATACAAAGACAGTGATAACTTCAATGGACTGACGTAGAAGCACCAACTTTGCTTTTAATGCAGGACTTCAAAATGATGGGTTGGTGTCATATAAACCTCATTGTTACTTCAATGATGGTAGGGAATTACCTTGCTATTCTGAAAACTGACCAAAAAACTGATGTAATTATTTATTCTGTGTATTTTTTTACACAGTCGTACCTCAGCATAATCAAATGTAAAGGATAGAAATTTATTTATAATAGTATTCTAAGCTAGTAAGTGAAAAAATGATTGTCATAAAAAAGTCATCATTTGTCCCCCATAATGAGTTAATGAACATGGATGATAGCTACTAATATCACTATAAGAGAGATAGCTAACATTATATACTTCTGATGGAAGTACAAACAGCATCTAAGAAGGCATCACGACTTCGAACTTAATTCTGTTCATCCAATTTATAGAAATTACAGAGGTCAGAACACTTTAAATATTGTTGTAGGAAAATAATCAGCAAGACCCAGATTCAAAGAAACTCCATGTAGTAAAAGAATTTAGACTGGTTGGGGGGGGCAAATTGCAGGTTAAATTTATTTTTATTGGCACGTTTACAGTACATAATTATAGCATTCATCTTGGGAGTTGATGAATGTACATAACACCTGTTAATTCTTTTTTCTTCCCTCCCCCCCCCTTCCATTTCTTGGTCACCTTCCTTTTTGCAAAAAGATCCATTTCTGGGTCTCCTATTAGCTATCTTTCATTTTCCTTTTTAATTTATTTATATTTTATTTGTATTTATATTTTGGTTTTCTCACATAAGAGGAAACCATGAAATGTTTAACTCTGTGTGTCTGATTTATTCCACTTACCATTGTGGTCTCCAGGTGCATCCATTTTTCTACAAATGACTCACATTTATCCTTCTGTATAGCAGGGTAGTACTCCATTGTGTATAAAAAGTACACTTGTTTTTATTTTAAGAGACAGGTTTGGATTCTAATTGGAAGAGAAAATTTTGAATAAGTGAAGGAAAGAAGAGAAAGAGTTAGAGAGGGGGCAGAAAAAAAACCCCAATAATTGTAGCACTGACTGGGTATTTAACAGTTTTAAAGGTTGATCATTTTGTTTTGATGTGATATAGCATTGTGATTGTTTCTTTTTTTTTCTTTTTTTTTTTTCCTTGACTGTTTCTTTTTAAATGTCCCAGGCTTTAAGACCTATATACACAGATATATTATAAATTGAATTTGCTGCAAAATGCTTCACGATGCTGGGGAACATGAGTGAGTATAGAGAGGAAGCAACATTGGCGAGGAGCTCCATATTTTTTAAAGCTAAGTCACAGGCACAGCAAGGTTCATTTCTTTCTACTTTTGTGCTTGAAATTTTATGTAGTGAAAAAGGATGTCTAAACATGGAGCTGCTTGTACCATAGAACAAAACACTCTTTCTGATTCTGTATATTTGTTGTGGGGCCAAGGATTTTTATTTTCACTAATTTGGTCAAATGATTGTAAGTATCAATGAGTAATAGAAACCTCTGAGCCAGATCATTCTAAGTTCCTTATTCTAAGATGTGTGCATCTGCTTTTCCTTGCATGGTATAAAGAAAATGGGCTGTAGAAATTCAAAGACTGAATAGTTGGAGTCACCTGCAAGTCATGGTAAAAAGAAAAGTAAAACTTGATTGAAACCTTAGAAGATAAAGTATGGGTAGTAGAGTATGAACCACATACATCTATCTCTTCATTTCACAATTTTTTTTCTAAAAATATTTCTTTTATTAGCACAGGTTTGCCATATATCTTGTATTCATAGTGGAGAAGTGCCACACATATATATCACATCTTAGTCTTTTTTACTTTCTCTTCCTTCTTCTCTCCTTCTATCTCTAGATTCCCTTAACATTTCCACAAGGTTTTAACACTCTGTTTCCTATCATCTCTCTTTTATTTTATTCTTGACATTATTTATACTGTGGATTTCTCATATAAGGGGAGCCATGCAATGTTTTACCATCTGTACCTGATTTATTTTGCTTAGCATTACGGTCTCAAGGTCATCTATTTTCGTACAAAGGACTCAGTCTTCCTTTCCATGGCCAAGTAGTACTCCATCTTGTAGATACTCCACTTTTTTTTTTTTTAATCCATCCATTGATGGACATACATGCCCTTTCTAAGACTTAGCTTTTGTAAGTTGTGGTGCTATAAACAAGAGTATGCTTGTATCACTGTAATGTGAGGCCTTTAACTCTTTTGGGAGGATACCCAGAAGAAGTATAGCTACATCAAATGGAATTTTTATTTTTAGATCTTTTTTTGAGAAATCTCTATACTGATTTCCATAGTGGTTGTACCAGTTTATATTCCCACCAGTGATGTGGGTGGAAGCATTCCTTTTCCTCCACAACCTCATCAGCATTTCTTGTTTTTTAAGTGTGTGATGATACCCATTCTTCCTGGAGTAAGATGGAATCTTAGTTGTTTCTCTGATGGCCACATTATGCAAACATTTTTTAATGTACTTATTGGCCATTTGTATTTCTTCTTGTGAGAAGTATCTATTCATTCAGTTGCTCATTTTATGACTGAGTCTTTTATTTTGGGGAGGGTGTAATTTTTTATTTCTGTATTCTAGATGTTAATCCTGTGTCTGAGGAATAGCTGACAAAATTGTTTTTTTCATTCTGTAGGTTCTTTATTCATTCTGTTGATTGTTTGTTTGCTTTAGAGAAGTATATTTTTTCTTTTATTTGTACATATTTGCAGTTCATAATGACATTCACTGTATAGAGTTGGTACATGTACATAACATTTTCAATTCTTTTTTCCCCTTCCCTACACTCCCTTTTTATTTTTCCAGCATCACATTCATTTATTTATAAGACTTTATAAGCGAATTATCATAAATACACATTAAAAATCAGATTAGTAGGCCAAAGAACAAATAAAACATAATACTATCATATTAAATCAGGGTACACTTTAAATCAGGGTACACTTTCAGATACATTGTCTGTGATGGATTACAATACATTTTTTTCTGTCTCTCTTTTCCATGTGTTGATTCTTGGTGTTATTTCTTGTGCAGTTGGGGTTCTGTTCAGCAAGCTCTTGCCTGTGCCTATATTCTGAAGAATAATCTTGAAGATTTAAAGATGCTGGTAAATTTGAGTAAACTAAGGTTTTTGTTGTTACTGAAAAGTATTAAGAATTTTGATTTTTAATTTCTGAGAAGTACCTGTGTTCCCTGAACTATGTCCTAATATTTGTGTATAACTGTGCATAAACATGTAAGTATAAGTGCATTGTTTCCAGGGAAAAAGTCAGATTTTGTGATCTTGTCTGAAGGGCTTCAACAAGTGAATAACAAATAGTGGGCTCAAGAAAGGCAGAGGATATTGTTTAAGATTTGAAACTATGACATTGACACATCTTTCAAACGTGTTCTGAAATATCTAAAGATCTTTCTTTTGTTGGGAAAAATTTGTGTCACCCAGCTTAACCTCTCACGAGAAGTCATATTGATGTCAGCCATCTAGTGTTTGATGACCGTTAGTGATAAGCACATCATTACTTTTGGTAGCTAAGTTTGTTTGGTTTTTTTGTTTGTTTGTTTGTTTTTTTGCAGGGTCTTGCTATATAGTTCAGACTGGCTTTGAATTCACTCTGTAGCCCAGGCTGGCTTCAAACTCAAGGCAATCCTCCTGCCTCAGCCTTTCGAGTGCTGGGATTATAGGTGTGCACCACCTTGCCTGGCTCTAAATGCTATTTATTATATAAGATCAAATCTTCTCTCATTAACTTTTACTTATTGTCTCAATTTTTCATTTTGCAATACTTCTTGTTATAATATTTTTCTCTAATCCAGCAGTTCAATTAGTTGTAAGTTACTTGAAATGTTAAACAAATCCAGGTTTCTCCAGGTTAAACAAATTCAGGTTTTAATTTTGATATGGCTGCCTGAGTAGTTATTCTACTACTCCTTCTGATTTGGCTGTGCTCGAGTTAGCCAAACAAGGTTGACCAATGTGCCTTTTCAGATGTGGTCTGCAGATCTGAAAATCATTTTCAAAATATAGTTGAAGCAATTCAATTATACTATATCTCTATTAATGTAGGTGAAGATCATATGTGATGTTGATCCACCAGCATTCTCAGAATATTTTTATCAAAACATTCATCCCCCCACAACCCTCTATTCCTACTCTTGAACAGCTTCCTCTTCAAATTATTATTACTGTACTATTTAGAGTTGGTGTGCTGCTAAGTTGCCCATGCTAGCCTCAAATTTGCAATTCACCTTCCTCAGCCTCCTAAGTAGCTGGGGTTGCAGACATATGCCACCGTGCTCAGCTGGGAATGTTGGTTTTGAGACAGAAACTTTGGCTTCTGACATAAGTTCTCTGATCCTTGGTTTTCTGATTCACATGAGAAGTTTGAACCATTGTAGCTCTTGATGTTTATAAAAATATGATGCATGAAGAAATTTTATTCTATATCTTTAGCTATTGAATTAGATCCTTTGGGCTACTATAACAAAATACCTTGGCTAAAATATTTGTAATCAATAGAAATTTATTGCTCACAATTTTGGAGACTAAAAAGTCCAAGATCAAGATGCCAGGAGATTTACTATATGTCAAGAACCTCATAAATGGCTACATTCTCATGTGGTGGAAGAGAGATGAAACTCCCTCACACATCTTTTTATAAGGACACTAATCCATTAGTGCCTACTGTATCCTAATCACCTACCAGAGACCCCACCTCTTAAGACCATCACTTTGGAGGTTAGGTTTGAATTTTAGGGGGACATGGTGGATATTTAGATGGTGGCAGCTATATATGTGGACATTGTGGTATGTAGAATGAAAAAAATTTTTTTTACCTTATCAGCTGTCATGAAATTTCCTTATTGTAGAAGAAAGAGGACGTATTTTCTCTTTTTCCTGCCTCTGTAATATAGTTCTATAAACATGCATTTAAGCTCATGTAGTTAGATTTTCTTCATAAACCGAAACAGGCTGATGTTAAACTCATTTTCTGTCTTAGAACCAAATTGGTCTTGCCTGCACATTTGATTCACCCTCTACATATTTTGAGAGGAAGAAAAATAGCATGGCTATCTCAGTTTAACTAGGCCAGAGTAATAAGCAGAAGGCTGAGAAACCAGTTGTTATAATATTTGTCTGTGTTTCTATGACTACTTGTATGTGTTAATATATATGTATATATAGGGGCTTCAAATGAGCGATATAGGCCATCGTGGAGGACATGTACCCCTCAGACTTTCCATGTATCATGTGTCACAAGTCCACACTTACTTGATTGTTAAAGTTCAATTTATAGTGGAGATTGTCAGGAGAAAACAATGCAATGTATTTCATTTCCGATATTAAATATAAAACCCTTTGCAGATAGCACCTTAAGCACAGAATATGACATCGACTATTACTTTTAAATAAATTCTGTACATAATATGAATAGAACACAGGATGACAAGTTAGGTAAACTTTTTGCTGGCAAGACTGACAATATAATCTAGAATAAGTTATTTAAGACTTCTGAGAAGCAATTTTTCTCATTCTTAAAATTGAAACTAATATTCCTCACAGAGGTATTTTCAGAGTTAATGAAATGCCACATTAAAAAAAACTCAGTACAGTACCTGCCAACTGCCAGGCAATGACAAATATAATTTTCTTCCCTCTTTCCTTTACTCCATTCATTTTGTAGTATATTCAAAATTTTCATAAAATACATTACAGTATTTTTAAAGGCTTAGAGTCCAAGACATTTTCCTATTTTAAAAAGGTCTTTTTTTTCAAGTCCAAGGATAATTTACAATGATATCTATGTCTGAAGGAAATTAAAAAACTCTCTGTATAATTAAATACAAGAAGATGAAGAGAAATACGAAATATCAGGAGCCCTTGTGTTAGACAGGTGCACATTATCTCATTTAATACTCCTGTCAACTCAAGAAATAAATCTAATCTCCATCTTATTTTATCTCATTAGATGAGGAAACTAATACTCAGTTTACACTACCCAAGATCAAACTAGTTTAAATGTATTCTTAGGATTTGAATCCAGATCTTACTTCATTTCTCTCTATAATTACCTATAGATTTTTAGCCACTGGAGAGAGGTAGCTTTTGCCTTCTACCTGGAAGGGGGACAAGAATAAAGTGTGGAATGCATTGTCTGGAGGCCATTAAGATTGGATTGTGGCACTATATTCCTCTGTAATTTCATTATCCCCATCCTGCTTTTTAAAGACATGATTTGGCATTATGTTGTATTTCTTTATGTGTGTTGAGATAGGGAAAAAGATGAGCACTATTGTCTAACAATATGCTACCTAGACATGAAATTACTATATAATGTATAAAACTAAATTTATAATTTGTTATAAAGAAGCCTCAAAATATTTCAATAACGCTATTTCTTTATTTTTAGAAAACAGAATTTGAACATTTTTATGTGTTTTACAACACATGTATAATGTAATAAAGTAAATACTATATTGTTTCATGGCATGCTTAACTATCAATGACAGAATAACTGGAAAATATATTTCTTATTTTGGTTTACACATTACTTTTTCATTTTTATTGAAAATTATGAACATTTTAAAATACTTTTTGATCTAATTTTGATTATATAAAAGAAGTAATAAAAATTAAGCCATATGTAGCTGTTTTACAAATTTAGTTAAAAGGAGCTATATTTGAAGGAAAAGAAATATATATATATTCCATATAGTAGCCAATAAGGTATGAGGCAGCTAATTGCTTCCTGTCCCTTTTGAAATTACTCAGCCTGAAAAAAGATAGCACATATTGATTTACTGTATAGTAAATGTCCCATTGTCTCTCTGCCTCTAACACCCAGATACACACTCCCTCACATATACACTCACACTCACACTCACACACGCACCCCACTTACATAGAGGGTAGTAGTAGTGGGGAATTGTATATCTAATCCTTTCTTTCATCAAACTTATATATTAGCAAAATTTGGATGGGAGATTTTCTTCCTTTGTAAAAGTAAATGGCATAGAAAGAGTAGCAGTATGGTGTTAGCTTGAAACTGTGATGTTTGATTTGGAGCTGAAAAGAAAAACATGTTTTGAAATAAATTATTTTCTGGTATTATAGTATGAATATTTTACAAATATGTATGTATACTAGTATATCTGTTTTATAGCCATGCATATTTGATATTAGAAGTAATGTGAAAACTTAGCATGTACTTGATAATTTTTTTGGAAGTTAATATGAAGATTATACAAATTCAAATTGTACTCTCCACTATGGTTTTTTATTTATTTCAAGAATGACCCACTAAACTAGAGAATGGGAAATTTATTCACATAACATATTGTGATGTGATTCCTATATAGGTATTTGTCTTACTATTTGTGATTTTTCTATAAGCATCTGATTTTTTTTTCAACATATCCTTTGAAATGCTGATTTTAGTTATTATAAAGCCAAATCAGTAAAATTAGTGAGAGGTTCTGGAAAAAACAGCCTTTATAGAGCAAGCTGCACTGAAAGGCAGTCTCCTGTAAATATACAAATGCCGCAAGTATAATAGTAGTGAACATTTTTTTGTCCTAAATATGAATTATTATCTTAGACTTTTTGTGATCATGGTTGCTTCTGTCACTTAGATAGTAATCATAATGTCTTGTGCTTTATCTTTAAAGGAATCATGAAATTTCCTTATTGTAGAAGAAAGAGGACGTATTTTCTCTTTTTCCTGCCTCTGTAATATAGTTCTATAAACATGCATTTAAGCTCATGTAGTTAGATTTTCTTCATAAACCGAAACAGGCTGATGTTAAACTCATTTTCTGTCTTAGAACCAAATTGGTCTTGCCTGCACATTTGATTCAACCTCTACATATTTTGAGAGGAAGAAAAATAGCATGGCTATCTCAGTTTAACTAGGCCAGAGTAATAAGCAGAAGGCTGAGAAACCAGTTGTTATAATATTTGTCTGTGTTTCTATGACTACTTGTATGTGTTAATATATATGTATATATAGGGGCTTCAAATGAGCGATATAGGCCATCGTGGAGGACATGTACCCCTCAGACTTTCCATGTATCATGTGTCACAAGTCCACACTTACTTGATTGTTAAAGTTCAATTTATAGTGGAGATTGTCAGGAGAAAACAATGCAATGTATTTCATTTCCGATATTAAATATAAAACCCTTTGCAGATAGCACCTTAAGCACAGAATATGACATCGACTATTACTTTTAAATAAATTCTGTACATAATATGAATAGAACACAGGATGACAAGTTAGGTAAACTTTTTGCTGGCAAGACTGACAATATAATCTAGAATAAGTTATTTAAGACTTCTGAGAAGCAATTTTTCTCATTCTTAAAATTGAAACTAATATTCCTCACAGAGGTATTTTCAGAGTTAATGAAATGCCACATTAAAAAAAACTCAGTACAGTACCTGCCAACTGCCAGGCAATGACAAATATAATTTTCTTCCCTCTTTCCTTTACTCCATTCATTTTGTAGTATATTCAAAATTTTCATAAAATACATTACAGTATTTTTAAAGGCTTAGAGTCCAAGACATTTTCCTATTTTAAAAAGGTCTTTTTTTTCAAGTCCAAGGATAATTTACAATGATATCTATGTCTGAAGGAAATTAAAAAACTCTCTGTATAATTAAATACAAGAAGATGAAGAGAAATACGAAATATCAGGAGCCCTTGTGTTAGACAGGTGCACATTATCTCATTTAATACTCCTGTCAACTCAAGAAATAAATCTAATCTCCATCTTATTTTATCTCATTAGATGAGGAAACTAATACTCAGTTTACACTACCCAAGATCAAACTAGTTTAAATGTATTCTTAGGATTTGAATCCAGATCTTACTTCATTTCTCTCTATAATTACCTATAGATTTTTAGCCACTGGAGAGAGGTAGCTTTTGCCTTCTACCTGGAAGGGGGACAAGAATAAAGTGTGGAATGCATTGTCTGGAGGCCATTAAGATTGGATTGTGGCACTATATTCCTCTGTAATTTCATTATCCCCATCCTGCTTTTTAAAGACATGATTTGGCATTATGTTGTATTTCTTTATGTGTGTTGAGATAGGGAAAAAGATGAGCACTATTGTCTAACAATATGCTACCTAGACATGAAATTACTATATAATGTATAAAACTAAATTTATAATTTGTTATAAAGAAGCCTCAAAATATTTCAATAACGCTATTTCTTTATTTTTAGAAAACAGAATTTGAACATTTTTATGTGTTTTACAACACATGTATAATGTAATAAAGTAAATACTATATTGTTTCATGGCATGCTTAACTATCAATGACAGAATAACTGGAAAATATATTTCTTATTTTGGTTTACACATTACTTTTTCATTTTTATTGAAAATTATGAACATTTTAAAATACTTTTTGATCTAATTTTGATTATATAAAAGAAGTAATAAAAATTAAGCCATATGTAGCTGTTTTACAAATTTAGTTAAAAGGAGCTATATTTGAAGGAAAAGAAATATATATATATTCCATATAGTAGCCAATAAGGTATGAGGCAGCTAATTGCTTCCTGTCCCTTTTGAAATTACTCAGCCTGAAAAAAGATAGCACATATTGATTTACTGTATAGTAAATGTCCCATTGTCTCTCTGCCTCTAACACCCAGATACACACTCCCTCACATATACACTCACACTCACACTCACACACGCACCCCACTTACATAGAGGGTAGTAGTAGTGGGGAATTGTATATCTAATCCTTTCTTTCATCAAACTTATATATTAGCAAAATTTGGATGGGAGATTTTCTTCCTTTGTAAAAGTAAATGGCATAGAAAGAGTAGCAGTATGGTGTTAGCTTGAAACTGTGATGTTTGATTTGGAGCTGAAAAGAAAAACATGTTTTGAAATAAATTATTTTCTGGTATTATAGTATGAATATTTTACAAATATGTATGTATACTAGTATATCTGTTTTATAGCCATGCATATTTGATATTAGAAGTAATGTGAAAACTTAGCATGTACTTGATAATTTTTTTGGAAGTTAATATGAAGATTATACAAATTCAAATTGTACTCTCCACTATGGTTTTTTATTTATTTCAAGAATGACCCACTAAACTAGAGAATGGGAAATTTATTCACATAACATATTGTGATGTGATTCCTATATAGGTATTTGTCTTACTATTTGTGATTTTTCTATAAGCATCTGATTTTTTTTTCAACATATCCTTTGAAATGCTGATTTTAGTTATTATAAAGCCAAATCAGTAAAATTAGTGAGAGGTTCTGGAAAAAACAGCCTTTATAGAGCAAGCTGCACTGAAAGGCAGTCTCCTGTAAATATACAAATGCCGCAAGTATAATAGTAGTGAACATTTTTTTGTCCTAAATATGAATTATTATCTTAGACTTTTTGTGATCATGGTTGCTTCTGTCACTTAGATAGTAATCATAATGTCTTGTGCTTTATCTTTAAAGGACCATAGTATCCTTATTTGTAGAATAGTATTTTGTGCTTACAGTAACTTTGTTGTATTTTATGTTACTTAATATATTGTAGTATCTTTTTGTTAAAAAATATAGACACCTTCTCTCTGGAAATATTTTGATCCTTCCTTTTTGCTTAACATTAACATGTACCCCACCTCCAATTTTCATGGAGCTTTGCAGATGATGCCCTTATAAACACCCTGGTACAGGCCTTGCATCCCAGAATTGTGACTGTGGCTGCTGTTTACTGGCGAGTTCCCATTAACATAGCCACCACTCCTGGGCTAGATAATGGACTCAAAGGTTAAGAGCAGAGGATCTCAGCGGCTCCAATCAGCAGGGCTTTTCCAGGGCTAATTACCTCTTTACTGCGCTGACTCTAATGTGACATGTTTATTGCCTTAACTAACAACTCATTAGCTTAGTTGATGTTTTTGTCAATATTAATTCGTTCATTTAAGCCAAGTCAAAGCTTAAACAAAGATGTCCAGACTGAGAAACGGGCAGCAGAGTGACTTTTGTTTGCTCATCTTTTTTTCCCCTCTTAGTCAACTTCAATAAAATAAATGTGTAAAAAAGAAACATTTAAAGTGTTTGTATTGAAAATATTGGTATTTGCCCATTTCTCAGCATGTAGAACAATTCTGAATTTTTTTCTCTATGCCTACCTCCTGTGTCTCCATAACACAGCTTGGTGACTATTTAGTGCCTACTAAGGGCAACCTATTGCTGTTCTTTGACTATATTTCTGTAAAGGGTTAACATTCAGCAATTCTTTGTTCTGGTTAATGCTTTATTGTGGTTATTAGAAGAGAGATTAAAATTTTTCATATGATTTTAACGTCCACTGGACTACCTGTAAGATTACTTTGAGATTTATTTGTAATGATTGCTTAACTCATTTAGCTTGTGTGGTTATTTAAAAGAAGAGGAAGTTACAAAGTTATAATGAAATATTTCACTTCAGTTTTTTGCAATACTTTGTTTCCTTTAATGCTATTTCTTAGAGAAATGTGCTTTTTAATAATTAAATTCTTAATGCTCTAGAATAGCAGAAGTGGGTAAAATAACTGAGTGTGTCCCTTGAACTTAGTAAGTTGATGACTTTGGGGAGGTACATCAACATCCATTTGGCAAGTCCCCTCTGATAGGGTGTAAGGTGCATTCCTGTTAAAATCAAACGATATGAAGCTGCAATGCCAAGGGACTTCCCTCCTTCAAAGACCAGCCTCTGCTCTGAAGGCCAGAGACTCACTGGCTGTTTGGTTCTGGGAGGTGATCAGGTACAGAGAAAGCTGATAGACGCTGTGCATAGAATGTAGAATGCCACTTTTAGAGGGAAATACCTGTCACACAAATCAGAGATATTCATATCTATTCTATTCTTCATTTTCTACCTATAGAAGTTACATAGATTCCAAATTATTATCAGTAATTATAAGAAATTACTGTCACAGGAACTAAATGTCTTTATTTGTATAATTGTGTACATTCCATACTAAAAACTCTAGCTATATTTATCTTTCTGGCTTTCCTCAGTTGCCATTCTGTCCTGACTCAGCCTCAGTAGGCTTTTCTGCTTCTCACTTTACTGAAACCTTTCTCATAGGTTACCAATGATTTGCACAGTACCAGATCCAGTAGGAATTCTCACCCATCAGTCCCTTGTTAGTAAATTATGACTCTACCTAGGCTAAAACTTGAAACTTGCTTTATTTAGTTTCTGTGGCATCTTCCTCTCCTATGTTTCTCCCACATCATTGGCCTCTTGGACTTTGACTTAATAATTCTCTTCTCTTCAACCTGTAAAAGTTCTTTTGTACCTAAAATTCACCCTCTGGGTGTCACATCCACTCCTGTGGCTCCAAACCATCTTCTCATAGATGATTTCCAAATTTTTTAATTCTAGTGCTAGATTTACATCTGTCTTCAAGTTCATATACCCAATGAGTTAGCTTGATCTGTGTATCATTTGAAATGTCCAAAACAGCTGGGTCCTGACCCCCACTTAAAAACAAACCCAAACACTCCCATCTCTTCTGTTGCTACACATTTTTTAATTAATTAATTAATTAATTTTTGGTACCGGGGATCAAACTCAGGACCACAGTTTGTAAGGCAGGTATGGTGCCACTGATCTAAACCCCTGGCCCCGTTGCTACACATTTTAGTAAATGTCATTATCATTCACCTAATTGGTTTTTTTGTTTTTTGTTTTTTGTTTTTGGTACCGGGGATTGATCTCGGGTCCTTTCGCTTGCAAGGCAGGCCACTGAACCACTGAGCTAAATCCCCAGCCTCACCTAATTGTCAAAACCAGGATTGTTGGAATCATATTTCCTTTCTGTTGTGAGTGTATCCACTCTCTACATGAACCCTGCCTGTTCTGGTTTAAAACTGTTTTAGATCCAGAATTCAGCCAGTTCTCACTAAACCATCACTCCTCTTGTCTCAGTCACCGTTATCTCTTGCCTGACCCACTGCAGCAGCCTCCCATTAGGCCACCTCATTTCACTCTTGCCCCCACTACACTCTTGTCTGTACACAGCACCCAGCTACTATCTAAGTTAAAAGGCCGCTCTCTTCTACATAACCCTCCACAAATTTCTCCTAACCTTCAGAATAAAACCCACATTCAAAAGGCCATGCAGCATCTACTTTGTCGTTACTTCTGTGCCTCCAGATCCTGCTGTGGGACCCCCTCATTCAGTTGCCATGGAGCTGCAGTGACCTTTTGCTGTCACATAGCAGTCCCAGGTAGGCTCCTTCCTCCGGTCCGGGCCTTTTGCTCCTCTCCCACACATACCCACACCCCTCTAATTCACTCAAGTCTCTGTTCCAAAGTCGTCTTCCTGAGTCCTTACCTGTCTATCACTTTCTAGGCTCTTAGGCTGCTTTATTTTTCTTCTTCTTGCCCTTAGTACCACTTCTATTTGTCCCTTTTGTTTCTGTGTCCCAACTGGAATATTAGCTTCCCAAGAGCACAGATGTTGTTCACCTCGTCTTAGAACAGTGACTGATACCTAGCAGGCATTGGGTTAAGTACTTAAAAGAATCATTCAGCTAACAGGTTCTGAAGTTAGGATTTAAACCCTGATGTTTCCTTGTTTGCTTCCCTCTCATCCTTTCTTTTGCTCTTTCTCATCTCCTCACTCACGCCACTCAACAGGCCTCCACTTTCTAGGAAGACCATATGGAAGCATTTGGACTTCTCAGTATTCAGTAGATTAGAGATTTTTCAAAATACCTCTTTGGCGCCATAAGCATCTGCTTCTATTATTTTACTTCATTGTTTCTGGCCCCTAGAGTATCAAGCAATCAGTACTTTTACCTTCCATAGACAATATGAATAAAACATTTTTAAATTAAAAAAGAAAAAAAAATCTATGTACATTAAGCAGTATCCTTTTGTTTACTTATAGGAAGGTCAGACTATCTCATAAGTTAGTACACTGCATCAAAAGCAAAATGAAATTAAATTTTCCTGTTTGACACAACTTAATCTGAAATTCAATAGAACAGGGAAAAATGTGCTATGAATAAAAGAAAATTTGGATTTTCTACTCTTCTGGTTATGGAGGAGGAAACAGCTAATTACTTTGAATTAGGATCACTTTGATTAAGTTAATACTTTACTAAACTAATTAGTCTTTAAAATATCTTTGCTAAAATAATTCTCTAGTCAAAGTTCTTTTATTAAAAGAACTTTTTAGTAAAAGAAATGAGGGCTTACTTTTTGTGCCTTGCGGGAGGTAGAAAGTTTTAAAAGTTTGTAATAATTACATTAATATAAAACAACTGGTTATAGAAATGTTTCTTAATTATTCTATATTCATGAATAATACAGACTACATGGGAATTAGTTGTAATAAAATCAAGTACCTGTATGAAGCAAAGGAGTAGAATTCTAGATGGCACTCTGCCATCCTGGTTCTTTGATGGATATTAACAAGTAGGAAAAGGCTTCATTCATTTGGTTACACTTTAAAATAAGTGGCCAATCATTATTAATTCATTTTGTACTCATTGTAATGGCATAAATCATCATAAATTCATTTGATTTAAAGTGCATATGATATGTTGTCCCATAGGAATTTCCTTGTAATTGAGCTATTAATTAAAGTATTTTAAAAATATGACCTTTTTTCCTTTCTCTACTGTTCAGAGCCAAGAGTGGTTAGTGGCCATTTCTTTATGCATGATTTTAAGTATGAGGAATGAGATTGTCATAAATAGGCCTGATGACTGGCATAGGAGTGACCAAAGCCCAAGAAAATGGATAGGTATATTTTCCAGCAGCAGTATAATAGTAAAGAATAATCTCCAAGGGCATTGGGTAATACTATGAAAGACAATGATTTTATAAAGTTCCAGTAAGAAATTAACATTTTTCCTTAATAAACATCGTTTAGCTTTGGCTTTGGTTTTAATGTCTAATTTTTTAAACTCTTTGTGCTGACCGATGGTCTTTCATCAGCATTGGTTGCCTTAAAATCCAAGTTCCTGGCCACTGGCAAGTGGGTGCTCTAAGATCAAGGACTTCTTCCTTGACTTATACCATCGTGGTTGTCCCATCTTTCTGTTCTTCAGCCTCTTCAATTACCCAGTGCCTACTGCCTGTTTTGGGGTATTAGGTACTAGAAGACTGCCGAGGGCAGATTCCAGAAACTGCTGTAGCATTCCTGTTTGGTCTTCAGGCTTTTAAAGAAGCATGAATGGGAAAATGTAGTCAAATAATAATAGAAAGGAAATAAAAATTACAAATGGGAAGCTGGAAAGATCCCACTTATTTTACAGCTTTTTAAATGGTCTTATTTAGTGCTACTCTGTACAAATAGAAATTGGGTTTTAAAACTACATAATTCATTTTCATGTCTTAGTAGGCTCTAAGCAATCAGTTGTAAGAAAACAAAGATGTAAGGCTAATCTGGTATTTTGTTAGGGTATGTAATGGTTGAGTGTGTATGTGTGTGGCCACTAATTTAGTATGAAGAAAAAGATGAGCCATGGGGTTTTCTTTTCTTTCTTTCTTTTTGGTACCAGGGATCAAACTCAGGACCTTGTGCTTGCAAGGTAGGCAGTTGAACCACTGAGCTAAATCCCTGGCCATAGGGTTTTCTTATCAGAGGGGGAACTTTGGTTGTGGAACCCCAAGACATGACCTTGCTTCCTTGGCAACATGTCGAAACAGAACTTGGAAGCCTTGTTAACAAGCATCACAATCTAGTAACAGCCATCTCCCAAGCTCACTTGGTGGGAGATGGCAACAGTGAGCGTGCTGAGCTTCTTCCCCACTTCATGGGGCCACAGCCTCAGGAATCCAGGCACAGAAAGTATATGTGAAAGACTAAGAGATGGTTAACTCTATCCAGATGCCACAGGCCACAATGCAGGAGGCACCCAGCCAACACGGACACCCCAGGGAAGGTCTCCCCAAGACTGACCACAACTGATATAGAAAAATTGAGATACCTGTGTGAAGTCTTCCTAAGCACAAATACTAACAGCTCCAAAGAGCGAAAGATCACAGGCAAGTCTCACCAGGCCCAAAGGCTTTCAGTAGCTCTGGGCGGGTCTCCCCAGAACCAGGTATAAAAAATGTAGAGAGGCAAAAAAGTCCAAGGTGGGAGAACAAAGTCACAGTCACCATGCCCTGAGAAATACTGAGAAGCCCAGTGTACATTCATCTTGGCCCAGCCACCACTGGAAGTAACTTCACAGGGAGCTATGCTGAAGTCTGGCCAGTGTGGTCAACACAGGCAATCAGGCCAAACTTTCTTCTTGAGTCCTTAGTGCATGTTTTCCTGGGCAGCCAACCCTTCTGTGGTTCCTTCTTCCCAAGCAACTCTATGACCCACACCTCTACTGGATAGGCCCTGATTATGGGAGGAAATATCATGACAACACCTTTTGAAACTTCTATCTCCTTTGAGGGACTTCACGATGAGTTTCATGATATGTGGTCTTTTGACAATAAACAACTTTTCACCACAGAATGGGTAGATGAGAGGGAGGAGATGCGTGTACTATATCACCTCATTTGGAATTAGAAGCCTTTATACTTTCTGAGCTGAACAAGGTTTCTGAACTCTTAATTCATGCATTACCTTGTATACAAGAACATCCTGAAATGCCTTATCCAGACTATAAATCCATCTACTGCAGAGGTGCACACCTGTAGAGAAACTTTATTATGCAAATGACCATACTTTTCAAATCAAATGTTTCTTCAGATAAGCTCTTGTGCCATCTCCACAGACCGTATAGGGGGACTTGAAGCCAGGTGTATAAATGCATCAACTGTAAACTCTTGGTTCATAAAAAGTGCCACAAATGTCACAATTGAATGTGAGCAGCATTCTTTGCCACCAGAAACCATGATACCAATGGATCAATCATCCATGGCTTTAGACCCTATAAAGACAGCAACCCCACGTAATCCTTCTAGTTGTGAGGGTTTGGAACAAGTTGGTGAAGGCAAGGAGGCAGTGAACACCAGGGAAAGTGGCAAAGCTTCATCTAGTTTAGTTTGGTCTTTTGGACTTCAATTTGCTTCAGGTGATAGGGAGAGGAAGATATGCAAAAGGACTGTTGGTTCAATTTTTTAAAATCATCAATGAAAGTTGTGAAAAAAGTTTGTCAACAGTGATTGGGTGCAGACAGAGAAGAGTGTTTGGAGCAGGTATCTAATTGTGCTTTTCTTGTTGGGCTGCATTTTTGCTTTCAGGCACAAAGCAGACTGTTCTTTGTTCTAGACTATGTAAGTGGAGGATATCTAATGTTTCATATGCAGTAACAAAGAATACTACTTACTGAACAACCTACTGGGTTTTACTTTGCAGAAGTCACCTTGGTATTCAGTTATCTTCACGAGCAGGGGATACTTTATAGAAATTTGAAATTGAACAATTTATTATTGAATTCAGAAGGGTACCTTAAACACAGTGACTATTGTGTGTGTAAGGACTATAGCCAGAAGATACGACCGGCACTTTCTGTGGTACTCCTAATTACCTTGCTCCAGAAATTTTGAAAGGAGAAAGATTATGGTTTCAGTGTTCACTGGTGGAGTCTTGAGGCACTCATGTTTGAAATAATGGGTGGAAAGTCTCCATTTCATGTTATTGAGCTCTGATAACCCCGATCAAAAAAGTCAATTTTCTCTTGCAAGTTATTTTGGAAAGAAAAATTCACATACCACATTGTCTGAGTGTAAAAGCTGCAAGTGTCCTGGACAACTTTCTGAACAGGGACCCAAAGGAGCAATTGGGTTGTCATACTCAAAAAGGATTTGCTGATACTCAGGGGCATCCATTCTTTCCAAATATTGACTGGGGTATGCTGGAACAAAAGCAGGTGGTGCCTCCCTTTAATAAAACCAAATATTTCTGAAGAGTTGGGTTTGGACAACTTTGATTCCTTTTATTAATGAACATGTCTGGCTCATTCCAGATGATAATGACATTGTGAGGAAGATTAATGGATATGAATTTGCGGGTTTTGAGTGTATCAGTCATATTTCATTATATGAAGGAGAACTGGTCTGATCTTCCTTTTTCAACTATGCATTCTGCTTATGTTGCTCTTTAATGCATGGAAAACTTATTACCAGCCTGGATCCAATTAACCATTTCATAATTGCCTGGAAGCTAATTTTAAGTTCTTTTTTTGTAGTTATATTTAGATGTAATACTTGATTCTTATAATCTGTAATAGAGAATATTGAGTTTTTTGTTGATAGAATCGCTGTTTACAATTTGACTTAAACAACAATGAGGCAATTGCTTGTTAACCAAACTTGTAGGCACATTCCATTTGTTGAGAGACAGAATGTATAATATTTTTGCTGTTATTTACAATACAAGAAAAATAATTTGTCTTTTAAGTAGAATGTCTTACCTATGCTTGTTTCATTATACACCATATCACCTGTACTTTTAGTCCACAGTTTATGTAGTCTTCAGGGAAATCCAAAAAATAACAAGTTTGAGTAAATCTGCAGAAAACATATATATCTCCTTAGGTTTTTTTATTTAGTAAGTTAACACATGAAATACATAGTAGAATTCATTTCTGGGAAAGAGTTCTTTTAGACTATTTTTCATTAAAATTAGTGGTTAGCAATTTATTAGAGTGGCCAGATACAGAATTCCTCTGTTTTAGTACCATTTTTTTATGCAAAGGACTGAAAAGTAACAATATCTAAATAAGTTACAATTGTACAATCCTAGCATTTCAGAATGTAGAATAATTACATAGGGCGTTTGTTTAAACTGTTTACTGAGCCCACATTAGAATTCTTTTGGGCCTTTTGACCTCATTTTGAGAAACATTTCCTTCAAGTTATTCATTAATCCTCTGGTTAAATAGAAAATGTATTCATGATATAATATTTTAAGATGATATAAGCAGCAATTTACAACTTTATAGCATTCTTGAACTAATTGTATGTATGTATGTATGTATGTATGTATGTATGTATGTATGTATGTATTTTGTTTTTTTGAGACAGGGTCTTACTATGTAGTTCAGACTGACCTGGAATTTACTGTGTAGCCCAAGTTGGTCTCGAACTCACAGCGATCCCCTTGCCTCAGCCTCGCCAGTGCTGGCATTACAGGCGTGTGCCACCACGCCCGGCTTGAACTAATTTTAAATGAATGACTTTGTTGATATCTTCCCTATTTCCTTCAACAAAATCTTATCAGTTTTCTACCAATAATGTACACATGATGAGCATTTTTCTTTGACAAGGTTTAACTTTTATTTACAGTGGTGTTTTTTTAATTTTTAAGTAAAATTCACAGTATATTTTATGCAGAATTGCATTTCAACTGTTTTCAACTATATTCTTTTTTCTTTTTTTTGCAGTCTTTAAGTATCATGCCAGTTCTTTTCATATTACATAGTTCTCTCAAAAGACCAGGGGAATAAGGCAGTTTACAGTCAGAATGTTTGATATTTTGGTGGTATAGGAAATAATTTTTTTTGCATAAGCTTGTGGTCAGATCATTTTATGCATGTGCAGCCTGGATTAAGTTTCAGTCACCTTCTTCAGTGCCACTATATTTATTTTATACATTTGTTCTGTTTTTATTTTTGTCATGTAGAATACTTTCTTAATCATCATAATGTAATCTCTATTTCTGTACCTTCTTTTTCATGTTAAAAACCTTTAAGTAAAACATTTAATACACACACAAAAAGAAATCAAAACTGTCTTTATCAGCAGTTGACATAATTACCTGCACTGAATGTCCAAGTCTACAAAAGACTACAGGCACTACTGAGTAAAGCAGGTTACAGGATACATTATCAATATTTTAAAAATCAATTACATGGGCTGAGAATTTAGCTCAGTGGTGCTCACACCTGTTTGGCAAGTGCAAGGTCCTGAGTTCAATCCCTGGTACAAAAAGAAAAAAAAGCAATTATGTGAGAGGTGGACGCAAGAGAATTCTAAGTGTGAGGTCAGCCTGGGCAACTTAGTGAGAACCCAACTATTTTTTTTTTCATCCAATGCCTGAGATCTGCATCATGGTAATGGAGCAACATAGAAGAGGTTATGAAGATGGCCACCACCAGTATGATTTCAAAGGACAGAATATCTCTTAACTCACCCCAACAAACTATTCTACTAATTGGCACAAATCTCTCTAATTCCAATTTGTGTGCTGAGGGATATAGTAGTATATGTTCCCAAGCTAGTCTTTGCCCGTGTGTGCTCCTTCGCCTCCTTTGACAGCATTCTTCACAAGGCACAGAACAAACTCTGAGACCAACCCATGCTGTCTGCTCAGTTCCAGCATAAACAGCTTGTGTGTGTGTATTTTAAGTGTGTGTGTCTAAGGTGCTCTGGAGAACTGAAGATTCAGTCCTTATTCTTGCATGAGAAATTTAACAAGGAGAAAATTGAAATAGCAATATAAAGATGTTGATTATTATCAAACGAACCATGATGAAAAGTATATGGGATACTTGTAGAAATATATACCTGTAGTTCTTTGTAGCTAATAAAGTGTTTTCATATAATTGACATTAAACAAATGTCATGTGCATTAGTAAATTGAGTCTGTACTTGTGATAAGGACAAATAAATGTTCCAGAATACAAGTTAATTAAGGCATAACAGAGTGTGTGTGTGTGTGTGTGTGTGTGTGTGTGTATACAGATGTGCTGTGTTTTGGGTTATGGGTGGTAGGATAAGGCTAGCTATTATAACTAGCAAGATATTACAAAAATTTTAAGCATTGGTATTTTTTATTGGTCAGTGTATAATTGGACAGTATTCATTTTTTCAAAGCAAGCTAGCCAAAGCATAATACTGTCATTTTTTAAAACTACAGCTTACTTAGGCTTTATTTTGCTGTCTTTGACCCAGTCTTTTAAAAAAATTTTTGAGCCAGGGATTTGGCTCAGTGGTTCCACGGCCTGCCTCGCAAGCGCAAGGGCCCGAGTTCGATCCCCGATAACAAAAACAAAACAAAACAAAAAAATTTTTGAATTTGCTGGGAGAACAAAGTTTAAATGTTTTCTTGTAGTTTTGCCCTTTTGTAACACTGTTCAAAACAGTAAAATTAAACTTAGTATCTTTTAAAAATTTTAAATGAGATGAAAAGCTTGAAATAAATAGCATTAACATATAAGCTATTATTACTCTTACCTGCATGACAGTAGAATTAATTTCTCACCTGCCCAACAATCTATGTAAGTTGTGATTTATCCTGAGTGCTTTCTACCTTTTAATGGATTTTGTATTGATTTGTTGTTCTTGTGTTCCAAGTCTGTCTGCATTTGTGGTAGTTCATTTGTACACTTGGCTAGACAGAGATGCTGGTTCGATCTCAGTATCTGTACTATGCACCTATCTTATAGGCAGGGAAAGACCAATGAGTTGATAACCTTGCATATGGCCCTAGATTGACCTGAATGGTGCTGAATCCCACCCTATAATAAGTTGAGTTAGGAGCCTCTTGGCACTTCCAATCAAGACTCAGTGACCAACAGGATGGCTTAGTAGTGATCCTTAGAGTGAGAGAAGATACCTTTTTAGTTCCCCAGGACAGAAAATTTTATTGTTAATGACAATGACATACGATCTTTTAGATATTATGAGCCAGTAGAATTTCCAAAAATCAAATTTGAGAGCATTTAGTAGTATTTCTGATTTTTAAATTTTACATAATACAAATATTAGAAAATACCACTGTACACATATTTTTATTTTAAATCCCTTTTATTCACCAAAATGGTAATAAGTACACAGCCTTATCAAAAAAGTAGTAAGACTCTACTAAGAATAGATACTCCTGTAAGTTGAGTAAATTGGTTTTCATGTCCACCTATGCTGAAGTGTGTATATTCCCTGGTCTTTCCATCTTCTCATTTCCTGGTCTTACACATGCTATTCCCTCTGCCTGGAATATAGTCTTTCTATTGTCCTCACCTCTCATTGGCTAATTCCTGCTTATTCTTTAGGTTCTACATAGAGATTACTTTCCCTGGAACCCTTCTTATATCCCTAAAGGTAGGGTTAAGTACCTCTGTTAAGATCTATCTTAATACCTTTTGCTTGTAAATGTTATAATACTATTCATAGTATACTCAAATTACCTGTTAACTCAACTGCCTCTTGAATTAGGATGAATTTCCTTAAGGAAAGGGACTGAGTCTTACTCCCTTTTAGAAATGGCTATTGTGTGAGTATTTGGATTCATAGTTTGGGACCACATTGTGGAAAGTCTTGAATGAATATCAGGGCACTACTGTCACAGGAGAGCTTTTATGAAGAAATCAATCATGATGGTAGATACAGTATCATTCTCTACCTAACTGAGCAAAATCCTATGGAATATGGGTATATTTAGAAAGTAAGTACATGTTACTTCTTGCACAAAATTAGGTTGTGTTTTATATAAACTAAAATATACCTTTTGGGATCACGATATAGCTTAGTGGTAGAGCTTGTGCTTAGCACACATGAGGCCCTGGGTTTAGTCTCCAGTACCCAAAACAAAACACACACATACACATGCACACACATGCACACACATGCATGCATACACACATGTGAGCGTACACATGCAACTTTTCTAGGTGGCAAAGGTTTAAGAAAAATAGAGATAGCATTTTGTCAGAATTTTTCTATCAGTAGGAAAATACCATCGTTATCTTTATTTTAGCTTTTGTGTTAGTTTGATCTGCCTTGCAGAATATCTATGTTATTTGAAACTGTAAGTTAGAAAACCCTAAATGAGAGAATACAAAATAAATTGAGAAAGACGTATCTATCCCTTTTTTTAATCATAATATAGTCATTGTTTAGAGGCTTAGGCAGCTGAGATAATATCTGATGAAGAGGCAGTGTATGAAATACTAGTCATCCTCACTTGTTCCTGTGGAATATCAATATCATTGCTGGTAGCAGTAAAGTCATACACATCCGATTAGCATATCTATAAATCAAAAAATTTAACCTAAAAATCCTTGTAAACTTGTTATTTATGTTTTTCACTTGGAATAAGTTGTCAAGAGAAAGTTGTGGAATTTTAACATTTGTGTGTCTTTAAAGTTCCCAAACTCCTAATTAGAAAGAAATGTGCTCTTCCTAGTGGGTTTAAAACTTGTATGTGAAGTTGTCTGTTTTTCTTACTTCTCCTTTTGTCGCCCTCTACATGGCCTGCCAGAGCTGTAAAAACTGCCCCACCAGAATGGTTCGGATCTTTGCTTTATGTTATCTGGAGACCATAGTTTGAACTAAAGAAGGGAGATGCTACGGTAGAATTTTACCTGTGAGATCACTGAGAGAAATAGAAAGTGATTTAAAGCAAAGGCAACAGTGCTCCAGAGACCCTGTATTTCCTGCGGAGCCACGGTCCTCACTGCAAGTCAGGGTCACTCTGTGTGGGAGAGCAGCAGGCGCTCTGGGGGCCTCTAGAGAACCCTTCCTGATTTCCATTTCTCTGTTGTTTCATCAAAGGCCAAGTGATCACATCCCATAGGCCACCTTTCCCATTTTGTCAGAACAGAGATGGGAAATACTGAGAAGTTAGCCACTTACTGTTTATTTTCACTCTCAAGAATAAATGGTCAGAGTAGTGAGAAAGCTGCCTCTAGAGTTCCTAACTCAGAGGCTCTTAGAAACCAGCAAGGTCCCTGGCATTGCCAGAATGCTCCTACCTGTAATGAATACTGAAGTGGTAGAGTGCAGTGAAGGAAAATGATGATTGAAATGCTATAAAACATTGTACTTAGGAAACTTTACTTCCCCTTTGCCGTATTACTTACTAGAATCTACCTCCAGGGAGCCCTATCGCTTAGATTGGAAGCCATTGCTGTGGGTGCTTCAGGAGATCTGCAGAGAACAGCACTTGGGGCTTTTCAGTAGCTCTTACAACTTCCTGGCAAATAAAAAGGAAAGTGGTAGATTTCTTGGACATTTTATAACATCATTCTGACAAACTAGGGCAGGGAGCTGCATTAGAAATGTGCATGCAGTAAAGGCAGATCTGTTTTCTATTTTAGTTGCATAGCACGTGCATAGCCTCTACCCTCAAGGAGCTGATAGACTACTGAGGAGAAGGAAATGCACAGAAATCCTCATACTTAAAAATATTGGATGAGGAATGAATATATAAGTGCTGGCAGGAAATAGTGATCAGTGGATCCGTTTTTTTCAAAGGAGTTTATTACATTTTATGATTTAAAAGGAAAATTTGGAGCCTTACATGTATTTCATAGTTCAATGTGAAAATTAAAATTTACAAATACACATGCAAAGTATGAATTTCAGCATGTTTTCTCAAGGCTTTATGCATGTACTTCTTCGTTGTGGTGTTGGTAGTGGTACTGGGGATGAAACACAGGACCTTGTCACTGACCTACATCCCCAACCCTTTTTAAAAACTTTTTTATATCAAGACAGGGTCTCACTAAGCCATTAAGTTGCTCAGGCTGGGCAAAAACTTATGATCCTACTCAGCCTCCCAGAGTGCTGGGAAACAGGTGTGCACCACCATGCTTGTTTTCTATGCACCTTTTTAGTCAATGCAGGGGTTGTTAACCTAAGGACATGACTTCCTTGAGATTATTCTGCATAATTTTGTGGATATGTATGTACCTTTTGTTTCCTAGGGAAAAGATTGTTGGTTTCCAACAGATTATTAAAAGGTTCTATGACTGAGAAGCAAATCAGTTTATAGGCTGTGTCCTCAGTCTCTGGGCTTTACCATACCTTTCACTCCTCTTCATCTGTATTTCAGTTCATCTCATGTCACAGTGGACAACAGGATAAAAATGACTAAATACGTTTTTGGGGGGTTGGATATATTGCACTAAAGTTTATATGTGATGTTCTTAATTTGGAAAAACGGACAAATTCAACCATTCATCCATGAGCTGTGCTTGCCATCTTCTACACACTCTTCATGCTGGGTATGTGGTTGTGCACTCCAGAGGCATAGATCCATTTCACACTCACACTTTTCATGAGAGATGGCTGCTATCGACATTTTATAGAGAAGGAAACTGAGGCTCAGTGAACGTCTTCCTAAGACACTCCCATACAAGTTAGGTTAGCTCCCTTTGTTAAACTTGAAGACTGTGGTCTCCTTTGCTAGTATGAACTGTTTCGTCTTTCCCTCAAAAAATTTTTTTAAAAACTCCTTTTAAATTACAATTTGCTTTTTTGTTTTGTCTTGGGTCTTTATTTTGTTGTTTTTTGTTTGTTTGTTTTGTTTTGTTGAGACAGGGCCTTGCTATGTAGGTCAGGCTGGCCTTGAACTCACTATGTGACCAAGGCTGGCCTCCAACTGATGGAGATTCAACTGCCGCAGCCTTCTGAGTGCTGGGATCATAGGCGTGTGCCACCATGCCTGGCCTTGCTTTTCATAATCCCTCGTGTTTTCCTTTTTTGAATGTCAGAATGCCTTTTGAAAGGCAGGTACAGCTGTGACCATAATATTTATCATAAAAGAATATATGTTAATTAGAATCTAGATCACTGCATCAGATTTAGAAGTTGCATTCTTAAAATTTTGTTTAACAATCTTACAGAAAGAAGTTACCACATACTTGGCATCTTCGCAATATATCAGTACGTACAGCAGAATGTGGAAGAACATAAATTGCTACACTTTTTAACTTTTTAACACTACGTACCTTGTCTTTTCTATCCCTCAGCCCAGTGTTTTCTATAACGAGAAGTGTAACTAATGGGAAGTATTTTCATTGGACTGTGTAAGATGCAAAAGGAAAGATAAATATATTATATTATTTGGAATTCTCTTTTTTGTTTTTGAGACAGCAGCACTCTGTTGCCTATACTGGTTTTCTTCTCCTGGACTCAAGGGACCCTTCTACCATGGGCCTCGTGATAGCTGGAGCTACAGGCATATGCCACCATGCCTTGTTATCTCCACTCCATTATAGGATGCTGAGTAGGAAGGGGCGCTGTTTGCAATTTAGGGTCATCGATAGGACCTGAGGATAATTTACACAGATTCATTATGTAATTAAACACTTTAGATTATGCCATAAAATATTTGGAGTCTAATTTTTCTCTTGAAAGTACATGGCTGAACAAATAATAAACACAAGATCTTTTATAGTTTTAAAGAAATGGGGGTTTAGTAGAGGGGGAAATGGGATAAAGTAAATTGTATTTATTTTAAAAAATCAAGAAATGTAAGCTGGGCATGGTGGAGCACAGCTGTAATCCCAGCACTCAAGAGGCTGAGGCAGGAGGATCATTGTGAGTTCGAGACCAGCCTGGGCTACATAGTGAGTTCCAGGTCAGTCTCAACTACATAGTGAGACCCTGTCTCAAAAAAAAAAAAAAAAAAAAAA
>NW_022900942.1:28498278-28533667 GCF_012274545.1 Fukomys damarensis | reverse complement strand
AAAAAAAAAAAAAAAAAAAGAAGGAAATGCAAATTGTTTATATTTGAAAGTGTGCTTAAAAAACTCACAAAAGCATACTTTACTGTTTGGTGTTCTATTTTGTAATTTTAGGCAAGGCATTGACATTTCTTCTGCTACAGCCACCAAGCCCCAAACTTCCTCCACACAGCACTATCCGGAGAACAGCCATCGACCTGATTGGGCGAGGATTCACAGTTTGGGAGCCTTACATGGACGTGTCCGCTGTTCTGATGGGGCTTCTTGAACTTTGTGCTGATGCTGAGAAACAGCTTGCCAAGTATGTGATTTCCATTGAATTTAATTTGTTACTGTTTACTGTTACTTCTCTCACTCTCGCCTGTCACTCTCTCTCTCTCCCTTCCTTCCTTCCCTCCCTCCTTTTGTTGGAGGTCATTGATTAGCTTTCATAAATTTATGTTCCATAAACAAAACTAGACATCATCTCATTATATGAAATTTTGGTTAGGAAAGATGGAAAGGAAGTATTCTGTAATTTGACACAATTGAGATTTATCCCTGACCCAGTGAATAGTGTGTGACACAGTTTTCGAATTGTGTATCTTCTGTCTTGAGATACTACTGGCTAACATCAGAAATATTTTTACTGATTGAATGGATGGCCAAATTGTTTGAGAAAGTCCTGCTTCACTCTCATATTAATCTTTAGATCACCTTTATTGGGGTTTCAGTTGCTTAGAGTCACAAGGTTTCAGTGAGCCAGGGAAGCTGTGATGAGAAAGTAATGGAAGAGGAGGAGAAGCAGAGGGTCTTGCTAAAATGAAAACAGTGAGAATGCACATGGCAAGCCACTGGCTGGATATGATGGGGAATGACAGAGCTGCTGGTGGTAGTAGAGGCAGAGATTAGAGTTGATTTAAAAATCAGTCTCCTGATACCTAGGAGAGTTTTTTTTTTAATATGTAATACATAAGAAATTTACCATTATACCTCTCTTACGTACGTACGTAATTCAGTGGCATAAATACACTAACAGTATTGCACAACCACCACTATGACCTAATTTCCCACTGAGATCACCTCAAATAGATACCCTGTATCCATTAAGCAGTCTTTTTGTCTGTTCTGCTTCCCAAGAGCCTTGGAAACCAATTCTGCTTTCTATCAATATGCCTATTCTAGATATTTCACGTACATGGAATCGTACAACCTGTGGTCTTTTGTGACTGACTGCTTTTGTTATATGATGTTTACATAGAACATCCATATCATTGCTTTATTTCTTTTAATGGCTAACATGCCATGCTTGGTTATACTACGTGTTCCTCTACACACGTAGGTTGTCTCTACCTTTTAGTTATTGTGCATGGAACTCCTGTGAACACCCGCGTATAAGTATTTGACCATGTGTTTTTGTTTCTGTCTAAGAAGAGATAACTGGATCATGTGGTAAATGATGTGTACTTATTGAGGAGCAGTCAAACTGTTTTCGACACCATTTCACATTTCACATGTCCACCAGCTATGTACAAGAGTTCCGTTTTCTCCTCATCCTCCTCATAAGTTTTTGTTGTTAGCTTATAGTCTTTGCAGGGTATGAAATGGTAAAACTTTTTAACTGTCCCATCATGTCTCCCTATATGAAAATGTGACCAACTCTGATTTTCTCAATAAGTGACATCTTGTTATTGTTAACGTTTTTAAACACAAGAGTTCTGTGCCCTCCCCCACCCAGTTGTCACTCTATTCCTGATCTTTACCTCTGTGTTTCTCTAACTGTGTGCTTGGGTCTAAATTATTTGTCTCTTAAGATTAATATTAAATGAGTTTATATCTGCAAAGTGCTTAGGAGAGCACATCTTAAGAGGTTAAATGGATGTTACCTTGTGGGGATAGTGTCCATGGTAATGCCACTATATGGACCTGGCTCTCAAAAGATCAAGTGCTATCCCATTTCTAGGACGAGCAGTTTGGAGCATGGTGGTTGGGTTAGTTTCTGGATATGAGAGACAGGAGGATTCCTATTTGGCTATAAGGATTAGAAGAAAATATGAGCCCGTGAATTTGTTCCTAGAGTGCAAGGCAGGTGGCCTTTATACAAAGCTCCAAAGCACATTTTCAACCTTTGGCCTCCCCTGACTGCAGCTGCTGCATGTGCTGTTACCACAGCTTGTCTGGTTTATCTTGAGCACTTTCTAATGTTTTTGATTGTTCCAAATTTTGCTTTGATCTAATTATATAGTTTATTTTCAGATCTACTCTAAAAATAATTTCAACAGTGTATTTAATTTAACCTTGGAGAAGTGATAGGTTTTTAATTTCAATTTTGCTACTTATACCTTTATTGTTTTTAAATAAATTTACATTAAGCTTGTATCAGCAAAATAAAGATGCACTTAATGCAGTAAACTACATGTAGTATGCCCACAGAAACAAATACTGTAGTTTTGAGTAGGTAATTTAAATCTTGCTATAACATCCTTTCTGTCATGAAGATTAGTATGACTTTCCGTACATGGCTGTGAATAAATGAATGTATCAGCATGAAGCCTTGAGGAGTCCAATGTAATTTTCATCATGATAAATTGTATAATAAGCGAGAAAATGTTTGCTTATTAATCTATAACGGGATTTAGATTGAAAATGCCGGTTACATCCATGACACAGTAGTAGAAGCTGCTGAGGACTGAGATGGGGGAAGACGGAGCAGTGGCGTGTGCAGAGGGTTAAGTGTGCATCTTACCCTGCTGTGCTGCCCCTTGTTGTGCCTGATTTACTGTGTACACAATAACCCTGCTCAGCTGCCTCCCTCCTGTCTGCGATGTTAAGCTTGCTGCATGAAGAAGCTTTTATGTTAGGCTAGTACTTTTTAAAATTTCAGTTCACATTTATTGAAAAAGCAAAAAGAGAAAGAAAGAAAGAAAAAAAGAAAAAGAAAAAAAGAAAAACCACCATAGGTAATGCTACCTACTTTACTCCCATTCTTGTGAGTTTAGGAGGATGGGTCTTGGGAGGGGCAGTCAGCTCAGTCAGGCCTTGTTCTGCAGAACACAAATAATAGCAGAGTTGCATTTTGCTTCTCTCCCATGTATCCACATCCCCTGTCAAGGATGACTGCTCAGAGATCTTAAAAAACCAGAGATGCACATACAATTTTATATCTAATATCACAGTAACAATGGTCGTTTTCTACTGTTTTCAAATATTTTGCCAAATTTTAAACTATATTTATTAATCAATGAAAAGGATGATGTTAGTTTTGAAGTAAAAGTAAACAAAGGAACAGAAAAAGATAAATTCTGTCTAAAGACAGCCATGACACAAAGGGGATAGGAAGTAAAAGGGGTGGGCATTTGGAGCCTGATGGGATGACTCATAGCTGGGTATTTAGAAAGTAAGAAAAGAATGCATTTACATTTTTCCTTTGAGCAATTAAGAGGGAAGGAAGGGCAGAGCAAGGATGAGCAAAAAGACAGAGGTGGGAAAGTATGGTCATGCCCAAGGCAGGGTGAGTAGTACCTTTAGTTGATGGTGAATGAGAAATAAATAATTGGGTTTTTTTGTAAATAATTGTTTTTAATTAATGTGATTCATTAATTTCCTGCAGCACTTAAACTGGGCTGTTCCCACTTAAAACTAACAATTTCCTTCCCACTTATTTCTAGAGAAGAGAATAGAGTTAGACAAGGATTGCTTCAAACTTTTACTATAGAAACACCATTACAGGGAGTTTTTTGTTTGCTTTCAGCCCTTAACAATTTACCTAGCAGTATGAGGCAGAGGCTCTCAATAGAGTCCTCTTATTGAATGCTTGCTGCCCTGTGGTGTACAAGTCACAATGTGTGCATCTAGATACACAGAAGCTCAAGAAAATAAGAGTGATTAACCCCATTTTGCAGATGAGAAGAAATGCATCTGGAAGAGAAGCTATCTGTTGTCCACAATAACATTGTAGTTTGTGGAAATATGAAGGATCTAAACCCAGGTCTAGATAACTCTGAAAGCCAGTGCTTCTAGCATTGAGCTTCTTACATTCAAAATCTTAATGTCTCCAGAATCAAAGCCAGCTTATTCAAAGGACATGAAAGTAGTCAAGTCAGAATTTTCAGAGTGCATTCAGATTTTTTAATATATTTAATGAAATTGTTTTCATCAAAGATTTTTGTACCTTCTAAAAATAAAAACCATATTTAAATATCAATAAACTATAAATGTTTGGGCCCTATAGTATGTATTCATTCTTATGTATTTATAATTCCTAGCAAGTGATTTGCATGCAATAAATTTAAAAACAGTAGAAAATACTACTTTATAAATGTGGAGAAAAACCCTTGCACACTTGGAGAGGTAGACTTGCATTTATCTTCATTGGGGTTTGTAATTTTGTTTTTCATTTGCCTAGTGCATGGTGTAGGGCGTTTATTCTGAAAGAGAACAGTAAAACGGTACTGGCCCAGCTGCTGAGGAAGCTGGTTTCTCATCACAAACTGCCACAGCTTACCGACATTAGTGAATTACAGAACACCTATTGCTTTTAGGGGATCATCACAGCTTGCCAAACATTAAAGGAGAAGCATATACAGTAGTTGCTGGAAAGCACACATGCTTTAATAGCATACAGATGAGTGCCATACCTTCGAAAGATTCTTTTTGAACTGTATAAAGTTAAAGAAAAAGATTTGACATTTTATTTCAAATTTTAACTGTATTTTTTTAATTCAGGGGGTGGGAAGAAAGGAGCATATCTTACAAATGTACACATGCTGTAGGATTCTGTATACAGGATATTCTTCCTGTTCTCCTTATTTATATTAGAAAATGTATAATCTGAGAAATTCATTTAAGTAAACCATGTTAGTATAGTTTGTATTCACTGTAAATAGCGTCTACATAGCATATAGGGAATAGGTCTAGAAAATGTGTATTTGGTGGAAGAAGAATTTCTACCTTTGGATTTCAAAAATGAATGCCACCTGTAAGTTAGGAAATTAAGATCCAATCAGATAAAGAGAAATTAAAGATTTCTTATTAAATTGAGGACAAATACTGACATATCTGTTTTACCAGGAAGGGATGAGATGGAAATCTCAGTTGCTATATAATTAAGCGTATGTTACTGTTTAGATCTCAAATGTCCCCCAGTGTCTCTTGTGTTTAGAAGGTGACTGGATCATGTGGCACTGTAGCTCACTTGCATTGGGAGGTATGGTCTAGGAGGAGGTGGGTCACTGGGAACATAGCAAATAAAGGTATATTCTTGTCCCTGGTTCCTCCCCCATTCCTGCTCTTCCTGTCCATCAGGGGTGGAACAGCCTCCTCCAAGGGCTGAGCATCCTCCAGCATGCTCTCCCACCGTGCTGTTCTGACTGAGGGTAGTCACCTCTGGACTAAAACACAAGTCAAAACAAACCTGTCCTCTTGAAAGTTGTAGGTGTTGGGCATTTTGTCCTAGTGATAGGACTGTCTGTAGCTAATAAAATGTACTTTCAAAATCGCATTAGTGTTTGTCTTTGATGCGTCTATTTTCATTGCCCTTTTACTGCTGACCAAGATTTACAGGCTATAGTTTGTTTTTCCCTTGAATATTCTCTTATGGTATTCTTTCATTTGACAGAGAGTAAAGACTCACAAGTTTAGATGGTGACATTTAACAAAAATGCTCTTACATGTAACTTTTAAGATGCTTTTATTGCAATGGAGCAAGCCTTAGAACAGGATTAATGAGCAGTCATGTGAAGAGTGAGCTCAGCCTTAGTGGACTATTGTTCTATTCATGTCTTTTATTTATAATATCTATCATCTCTGTTATTTCATATTGGATGTGTACACTGAAATGCTGAGTAAAATATAGAGCCTGTCGTGTCTGATTTTTTAGAATAAAGACTGAAACCACAGGCCTATCTTATAAGATAGTAAAGTGAGTGATCTGCATAATAGCCACATAAGCTGGATCAGAAGTGTGAGTTCAGCATTTATATACTGATTCTAGAATCAGATCTCTCATCTCTCACAGTATGATCCTTTCAAATCTCTCATAGTGTGATCTTTTATCACTCAGGTGGAATCCCATGTTAAAATACATCACACACATAATCACACACACTCGACTTTAAAGATTACTACATGTAGAATTAGACTTTGTCTGTTGGGACTACCAGATCAATTACTTTAACTTCATTGCCAGGTCAATTCAGTCCAATAACTGGCTTAAGTGATTTTTTTTCTCCTCCTGCTGAATTTGCCAGCTAACTTCAGTTAGTGCATAATTCCTAAGCTATCACTGTATCTAATGGCTGTCCTAGGCATGTTAGGGGGATATGTAGGATTAGAAGTCATGGTCACTAAGTACTACACAGAGTTCAGAATGCAAAACTAATTCATAAATCCTGGCAGAATAGGATTCAGTACTACAGGTGTAGAATGAATGGGTTTTGTTGTTGGTTGTTTTTATTTCAGTAGAAGATAATTGAGTGCTAGAGCAATTGCAGAATGCCATAGAGGAAAGACAGGAATTGAATGTAGGTGAGGGAGGAGTGTGCCAATGGGAAAAGAGATAAAGGAACTGCATTAGCAAATTCCCAGAGTAAATAAAAGAACAGATTTTAGGGATCAGCCTTGAAATTAGCCTAGCCTCAGGAGCACTCACATTGAAGAGATTGAGCAGAAAATTAATGAAACTAGATTATGAAGGGCCTTGGAGTTTAGGATTTTTCAAATCTGAAGCCAAGGAGTTAGAAGTGGTAGGGAACCACTGGAGGTTTCTAAAATGGTAGCCATGAAATACTGTTGGTGTGGTTGGAAGGTTCTAATGATGCGCTCAATATGTGTTGGCAGCCTCACAGCTCTCACATTCTCGGGCCTCCCACTTTTGCACTGCTGATGCCCGCCAGCTCACTGTGGAGCCCTGACCTCAGAGCAGATCTGTCTACATTTTCTAATCTTGTGTTCAAACTGCCGGATGATGATGGAGACACTCAAATGTACACATTGGATTTTTGTGCTTCCACTGAATTCAGTAGACATTAGGTTTAAATATCTTTGCTTCATTTCTACATTTCTCTACAACTTCTTTTCCAGATTTTGACACCTAGCACCAAACTTTTACTACTTTCCTAACCATAAGAAGTTTGCCATTTCTCCCAAATCCATAAAGTCTTCTGCTGAGATAGGAAAAGGATGATATATAGCTAGGACTTGCATTTGAAGCTAGTGATCTGCTTCATTTTCCTTTATTTCACTACAGTTTGTGCTAGACATCATTGTTCAGAAGAAACTTCTATTGTACCTATAATATAGGATGCTCACTTGGCTCAATCTCCTCCTCCCCTCCCCTCCCCTCTCCCGCTTCTCCCTCCTTCCTCCTTTTCTTTCTCCTCTTCTTGCTAAACATTTATCCTTGCTGCAGAGTGAGGACTTAGAGCTGGGCAGTGAGTTTGCTGGGATTCTATAATGTGAGTGGGAATCTAGTTCCCACTGCAGGAACCCCCAGTAGTACACGGTTTGGGATGCACTGGACTTCTCTGGAGTCCAGGAAGATATAACTTTGTCTTGCAGAAGCCAAAGCCTGTCTTTTAAGCACCTAGGAGTAGTCCATCCATAAGGAGGACAGACAGGTACCTAGAGCCATGAGGTACTTCAGAAGAAACCCCTTCCATGCTCTTTGGGCAGCTTTATCACTAGCATACATATTTATGTTTTACTTACAGCCCCCAGCATTTCACAAGTTCAGTTAGTAAGATATTGCCTATCTTACATCTGTAAAATTGGTCATTTTTGTACCCAAACATAAGACTTCTTGTTTAGTTGAATTTGATCTTTTTTAAGATTTTATGGACCTCAATTCTATGACTCAGTATGGTTGTTCTCTCTTTATTTCCATACCAGTTGATATCAGTACCTCCTGTATCTTTATTCAAACCACTATTGATATTGAATAAAACAGCTTAAATCTATTACAACATACTAAAAACCTCTCACAGGGATACAGTCTAGCCACTCATATAAAGCTGCTGAGTTAACTTATGTCGCCAATTTATTAATTTTTTCCAAAGGTTAAGTATGCTGAAAGATATAACACATACCCCCTAATCTGCATGGGTATGTTCCAAGAACTCTCCAGTGGATGCTTGCAAACATGGATAGTAGCAAACCCTATTTATGCTGGTTTTTCTTATTCATACATACCAATGATAAAGTACAATTTAGAAGTTAGGTCCAGTAGGAGATTAAAAAATAATAGAATAATACTACAATAAAAGTTCTATCAATGTGGGCTCTCCCAAAATATTTACTCCATGGTGATGTGGGTTGATACAATGTTTGTATGGATATAGAGTGAGGTGAATAATAGAAGCATTGTGACACTAGGCTACTACATAAGGGTTATTTGAATATGAACACTTCTATATGACAACAGCCTGATAGCCCACTTGACTACTAATAGAAAAATAGCATATACTGTGTAGATACTCTGGACAAAGAGATGCTTCACATCCTGGGCAAGTGGAATGAAACAGTGTGAGATTTCATCAAACTACTCAGAATAACGTGCAGTTTAAAATCTTGGTCCTGGAATTTTCTCTTTAATATGTTTGGGAACCTTAGAAAGCAAAAGCACAGATGAGGGAAGACCACAGTACACTATTGCCTTAGGTCTCACTTAACTTCCCTACACTTCTGATTTTTCATTTGCAAAATGCTTGTCTCATTCACCTCCTAGGAATATTCTGGGGCACATGAAAGAGACCATGAAATAACACAGGAAAGCCTGGTTTCAATTCTAGATCTTTGGTTCTGTGTCAGGTTTGTTTGTTTGTTTGTTTGTTTGTTTGTTTTTGTTGTTGTTTTCCTTTCTCTATATCATGCCTTCCAGATGTATCATGGGCTGCCCAGAAGATAGATATCCCTTTTTCCTAACAAACTGCTTGTCTGGGATGTTGCCTGGGAAATTTTTTTCAGCTCCAACAATCTGTGATTTTATTGACCTTATAAAATTTGATTTGGGTTTGTTCAAAATCACTCAATTAACATATCGTTTTGGGTTGTTCCAGTCTTTCAGTATTACCAACCCCTGTTCATCCAAACTGATGATAAAAGAAAAAAGAAAAAAAAAAAAGAAACTTCACTGGGTATCTAAAAAGCTAAAGTAGCTCTTGAGTTTTTAACAGTTTGACCTAAAATAGGGATATGGGATCTAAATTTTACAATAATTATTAAGCAGTCTAGACCCAGCACTATCACATAGTAAACATATCCTTTGCTAAATTTGCAATATCAAAGATTAATCCAAAAAAGAATCTGCTGTCTGTCCGTTCTACTACATAGCTCCTTCCAGCCACTGCCAGGACCCAAGTGCAGGACGCTTTTCCACAGAGAGACTTGCATTGTATTTATTTATTATTCAATATGTGTTTATTCTCTATGGTCACACTTTTCTTCCCCCCCCATTGTGTTTATTGGTATATTTTAGGCATACAGTACAGTTACATTCATCCTTGGGATCTTGAACCTTTACATGACAGGTCTTGGTTTTCATTTTTTTCCCCTTGTCCCTGCCCTCCCTTCACCCCCTCCTCCCCTCCCCACACACTTTTCTTTTTATTAGTAAACATCAAAGGAAGATTCCCTGGTCCTCTGCTGAGTACCTGCTTTGTATGTACCTCAAGTTGGAAAAAAGACAAGTTATATATTATCAAAAAGATAAGTAGTGTAATAGTCACAAAAAGTTATAAGCAGAATGTTCTGTAATCAGTTTAACTCCTTTAACAATGGTGGGAATGCCTATTTCATATATCTTTATTTTCAGCTAAAAGTTAAAATAATGATTTATAGATCAATTATAGATACTTTTAAACATTTTAAGAATTTTTAGTAAACATAATCCAATTTAGATATGAAATGACTATATTTAACTGGAATAAGATAAATCTGAATATACCTCAATATTTAAATATAAAAATTATTTAGCTACAGAAACTATAACTGGATCCGTGCTAAGTAACAAAATTACTTGTGTACAGTTAATATGCATACACATGCCACATTTAATTAAAAGTCTTAATTATTTTCTCAGTGGTTTATGTATAATATAAAGTAGGCTTAGAAATTAAACTATCATTTTTATGTGTCAGAGGTAGACAGTGTAACATCAGTGTCCCTTCAGCACCCTTGTATTTTCACAGTTTGGAAAGATTTATTTTAGTGTGTATATTGTCTTACAAAAAACCTGGTCAGTATCCTTCAGTCTGTTCTTTATACAATGAGAATTACTATCAGTTAATTTTTACATAAATATTCAATGTCCGGAAAACTGTTGGTTAGCAGATTGGTTCGAAAAGTACTAAGTGTAGAGTAAACTAGTAATACTGAGCATATTTCAAACTAAAACATAATAATGTAGACTAGAATTTCGTCTTTTTCAGTTCCCTTGATAATTTTATGGATAGGAATGAATTTTGCTTCCTTTCATGTATACAGCCTTGAATACAATCTTTTAATATGACCTTATAAACAGATAATTAACTTTGACTTTTTTGGGACAAAATTGAAATACCCAGCATGATATTTGTTGGTGCCTTTTTTGAGCTTTGAGATATGTATTCAGTACTAGTTCTTGATAATTTGTTAACAAGGCGTTTTTAACACTTTGGACAGATGCACATACTGTTTTCAATCTTCACGGTTAATTATTCGATTTTGTATTTGATGCCAGAACACCCTGACTCCTAATCACTGCTCATTGTTGCAAGTCCATTATATTCTAACTGTTTGAGTGCTCCCATTGACCTTGAACTGACATTATAAGCTGTGTCTAATCTTTTCAGTCTATATTTCTAATGCTTCTTTTCTTTTTTCCTTTTTTTCTGATCCCTGTTTAGCATCACAATGGGGCTGCCTCTGAGTCCTGCAGCTGACTCCGCCCGATCTGCAAGGCATGCCCTTTCCCTCATTGCCACTGCTAGACCACCCGCCTTCATCACCACGATAGCCAAGGAGGTGAGTGGAACTTCTCAGTGAGTTCCATCTTCTCATTTAGGGAATTATTTGATATTGCAAACTGGGGGTTTGTGTTCACAAATTATCTTTCCAGTTTGTTCTAAAACAAGACAAGTGAATAACTTAGTACTAAAGTGAATACACATGCATCTGTGCTTACACATTGAATCCAGTTGTACGTTCATTATTTATGCGTTTTTGTTTCTGCTCTCTCTTCTTATAAATATTTGACAGTAGTTTCTCAGCCTGAAATACACCAGGCACATACAAAATAAAGCATATTAAAGGTATTCACATTTTTCAAGTGTAAGTACCTGCTTGTAATCAAAACTAAACTTAGTACTGGTTCTCCAACTGTAAACAAAAAATGTTAGTCATAAACTTGCTAATTGTTTTTCCTATTACATGTCACAGATAAAGACTTGAATGCCAATTGATTCCTACATTCTTAGTGTTTTAACTAATTGCCCACATCTAACTGAAAAACTAGTAAAGAACAATGAACCAATTATAGAATCTTTTCTGTAGGTCTTAGTAGTGGGAGAAAAAGAGAGATATGCTCCTAATTTTTTTTAAAGTTTATTCCATCTCAGCATGAATAATGTGCAGACTCAGTGTCCGTAGGGTATGGGCTCTGTCTGAGTTGTTTTTCCTGTAGCTGTGATGAATTTTTAAAATACTAAATAAATACCTCTGAGTCAACTCTGATATCCTGAAACCTATTGGGCCTATGTCTGCCCCAGAGCTATCCTTAATAAGCATGCTATAAATACTTGTGATGTGAAGTTAGCCAGATGGGAGGAAAGAGGTGCTAATAGCAGTTTGTATAGGTGATTGTGAAGCAGTAGAACCTTGAATTCACTTCTAAAATAAATTAATGGACTAGAAGCATAGGCTTTTCTGACAGTGCATAGTGTTATAGGAAGGTTCCACTATATTTAAAGCATAGGCTTTTCTGACAGTGCATAGTATTATAGTAAGGTTCCACTATATTTACATAATATACATAGAGAGAGGATATGTGTAAATGATATATATAGATTATATATGTGTAAATGAATAATTTTACTAGCTTTGGAAATTTTTTATCAGTTTTTTTCCAACCATGGAATGTACACAGATAGTATTGTTGACTCCCCTGAATAAACCCTACATTAGCCTGACAGGACCTTATATTAAGTTTTTTAAACTTAATTTACACCATTTTCATATGAATATTTTTATATAATCTGTTAGAAAATCCATTCTACTCTAGCTTTTGTTTCCAAAGGTATTTTAAAATACTTTAATATAGCCATCTACACTTAGTGCCTTTTACAGAGAAGCTTTCTGTTTTACCTTCTAGTCTTAGATTATCTGAGTAATATACTAAAGTATTTCTTGCCGCTATCACTATCTTACATCTTGTCCTTCTGCCCATCACTGCATGGCTAGTCCAGGGCCTGTTAATGTTCTCTGCCTCATCTGAACTGTGGAGCTTACAATCTGTTTTAGAAAAACTCACGTCAAATTTATATTATTTAACATGCTTATTATTATAGGAGGCATGTTCATTTGGACTTCACAGCTTGATTACAAAGCTTCAGATAGTGTCTGGGACACAATGAGTGTTATATAAGTATCCTTTACCCTTATTATTTGAATTTAAGGATCATATCTTAAACTTCCTGGACATCTCCTAACTACTGTATATACTTTAGTGCCAGATATGCTGAAATCACAAATCTTCATTCATTCTGTCTTTTTAAAATATTATAATGACACTGTATTAAGGTCTCATATAGGACTCGGGAACATATAGAATTTTGTTAGACATTACATACTGTTATGATATGCCAATCCTTTTTTGTGATCAAAAGCATTACTTTTCTTTTCTTATTCGTCAAGTTTCTTGGTACATTTTAGGTATGCAACATGATGACATTCATCATTGGGAATTTGTACCTTTACATGACATATCTTGGTTCTTATTTTTTTCCCTATTCCCCTGACTTCTCTTCAACCCCTCCACCCCTCCCTATTTACAAAGACTTTGTTTCCATTTTTTCCATTTCTCATATTTTTTCCTTTCCCTTTCCTATCTGCTACCTCTCCCACTTCCTTTCCCCTTTGGACCTTTTCTTTCTATTTTACATTATCTGTTATTCATTTTGACCCTTTTTTATACTTTTAGTTTATCACACCAGAGAAACTATACAGTATTTATACATGTTTGTCCTATTTATTTCATTTGAGTATGTCATCAATGTGCATCCATTTAGCTGTAAATGTCTCTAGTTTCTCATTCTTTATGGCTGAGTAGTCAAAAGCACTTCAATGATTTGCTGTTTTTCCTATTGTATCAGTAAGTAAAAATAAGCCAGTGGCTACAAACTTAAAACTACATCAGTGGCAAACACAGCTAACACATAGAAATATTTTTATAGGTACACAGACACACGGCTCTTGCAGCAAACACCCAATCACAGCAGAATATGCACACTACAACTCTTGCCCGAGCCAAAGGAGAAATTCTGAGAGTCATTGAAATTCTTATTGAAAAGATGCCTACTGATGTTGTGGATCTTCTTGTAGAGGTAAGAATTACCTGTTTTAAGTGATACATCAGCACCCTAAATTAAATATTCCAGTGTGTTAATATGACATGGCATCTTTATTTCCAGTATCTCTGAAAGATAGGGAGAAAGAGGGAGGAGAGGGAAAATGGTGAATGAAAGAGACAGAGACAGAGAGAGAGAACTAAAATAATTTAACTTTTGTTCAATTTCTGAAGGAAGAACTCAGTTAAATTTCCTCAGAAATCAAAATGATCACTCTGTCACATGAAATTGGTTCCTAGTAGAGTATTTTTTAAGGATTGTGTTCTCTTTGACAGGGTTCATCATAAATAAGCAAGATGTGTAATGTGCTTCAGTAAAAGTTAACTATATGGTACATAAATATGAATTGACTCCAAAGTAAACAAGTTTGTTTTCATTTTGTACTGTATTATCTTTAAATTCTCTCACAGATAAGGCAAAGAATAGTCTGTATTATACACATGCATAAAACTGCTTTTGTTTTATTTTAAGTAGATGCTAAAACTATGGAGAGTTTTCATGATCAAATGAGGCCTAATATAATTTAACTTTTTGAAAATTAGGCATTAGAAATTAACTTCAGGTTTGTGTCTTTTCTGTCAAAGGTTATGGACATCATTATGTACTGCCTTGAAGGATCTTTAGTTAAAAAGAAAGGTCTTCAAGAATGCTTTCCAGCTATCTGCAGGTAAAGAATCTTTCAAGAGCATGCAAAATATAAATAATTTTCAGTAAGAAATATTTTTTTAAAAAAAATTTAAAATACTTTTAAAAAAATAATCTTACTTACAAAGCCAATTATTAATTGATTAAAATTAATTAATATGTGCTTTCCAAAAACAATTGAGGCAGTTTGTGCGCAAAAACACATAGTAGAATCATCTGTTTGAAATGGGGCTATGACATTTTGCTCAGAACTTTAAAAATTAAGTAAAAGATGGCATTCTCTGATATCTCTATTTTTACATTCATTACTCAAATTATTATTTACATTACAGAATGAGTTCAGAAGTTTCTGGCTTTCAGCCAACAGAATTTTGTCACCTTTTCACTTATTGATAAATTTTATTTTTAATACAATGGCCGTATTTGCACTTTGTTTTATTGAGTATAGGTGTTTTTGCTACAAGAAAACAGGGATAGACGCCAAGAAAAGCTAGAACTGTTATAAACAATATGTATTAAATATATAATTATAACTCTAAGAATATGTATTTGTATAACATAAAATTGTTACAGATGGAGATTATTTTAGTGGCAAAATATGCTTATTTTTTAAGTTAAGTTCTCAAAATGTTTATAACTTGAGGCACATTGTATTAAAAGATTTTCTTTTTACCTCCGTGTTGTGAATAGAAATAGTATTGAAATCCGTTGAAGATAGTTGCTTTTATAGAAAACTCATATGACATTTGTGTAACATTTTTCTTGTGATGACAAGTTTAATGATAGTCTTACTTGTTTTTGCTAATTTCTGTGAGTACATGGTGAGGCAATGCGTATAGACAGTAAGTTTCCTGATACCAGTGGCACTACATTAGGCCATTGTGTGTTGTGTATTTCCTGGCGTCTCAGCATGTGCTTGCCAAATTGGTTGTACTCTGTGATCCTTCCCATATCTGTTTCTAAATTAGCAACAGACTTTTATGTCCTAGTTTCTTAATTTTTCAGTCTTTAATTATGCCACATAGAAGTTAAACTGTGAACCCAGATAGATTACCCTATAGCACACGTGGACAGATGCTTATTTTCTTGCGATATACATTACACAAATTAGAATACAGTTGTTTGTAATGTTGTGCCACGTAAATTCTGGTTTATATACTTCTTGTTAAATATTGTATTAAATCTTGTGCAATTAATTGATTTTAAGAATACATGCAGCTGTTATTTTCTCAATCAATTGTTCTCTAAAGAAACATTTAAATGAAAATGTACATGTCTGTCACTTAATAGAGGTGAAGAAGTGGTTGTATTAGGCCTTACTGATTGGTAACAGCATGTTCCTTGTAAGCTCCAGCCACAGCTACGTAAATAAGCAACCTGGAGTTAATGTGAGCAAATTGCTGAGTGTTTAAAGGGCCTTTGCTGAAGCTTGCCTCCTCCACAAGCAGCATCTTCAGATCCTTAAGTCTCTTTATCTGCTGCGTATTTGATCTTGTTTGTCATTGTGTTGTCCTAGAAGAGGAAGGAGGCATCTTAGCTGAAAACTAGGTATACATTTGTTTCCTGATTTGGCCTAAAACAATTGTGTTTTATTTGTTAATTTAGTAACATTTATTGAACAGCTGCTGTGTATCAAGTACAAGCTCAGATCTAAAGAAGCAATGATGGCTAAGCTAAGGTATTATTCTCAAGGAACACAGAGCCTAACAGGGATTTAGTTAGAGACAGACAGGTCTGTGTGTTATACAGGTTTCTATGTTTTATGCTGGAGTAGAATACTTACCAGATTCTGAGTTGGACAATGTATAGGCATATGGGAATGTCAGAAAGTTTCATAAAGTGGAAGCTGTAAAATAATATCTGTGAAAAATGCTTTAATAAAACTGGCTGTCAAATGGAGAGGGACCAGGTATGATGACATACACCTGCAATCCCAGCACTCAGGCTGAGGCAGGAGGATCTCAATGAGTTCAAGATGAGCCTGAACTGCCTGGTGAGACCCTATGTCAAAAATAAATAAAAATAAAAAAATAAGTGGCAAGAGATTTGTCCTCTGAGGGAATTGGGATGGAGGTTGTGGTAGGAGTGATGGTGCATTGTGGGAATGCTTCACAGAAGAGTAGATGGAGTAGGCTTTGCAGAATAAGTAGGTGTATGTCATCTAGAATTACACAAAATACCAGGAAGTATGCAGCGAGTTTGGTAAATGCTGTGGAGTAGAGCGGTGAGAGTATAGGTTGAGCACAGAAATCTATCATAGTGCCAGAAACAGGGCTTTGAGTTTCATATAGAGTGTCACCATTGGTTGACAGGCAATGGAAAGTCAGGAAAGTTTGAGCAAAAATGTGTAATCCCTTTGCCAGAAAGTAGTTGGTGTCTTAGTTGCTTTTCTTGTGACTGAGACAAAAGACCCTATACCCAAAGTTAAAGGAGGAAAGGTTTATTTCAGCTCACTGTTTGAAGAGGTTTCAGTCCATAGTCTGCTGATTGCAAGGCATGGTGGCATGGCAGAGGGGCATCCCAGAGAAGAAACAGCTCACGGTGGGCAAGCAGCAAGCCTCCCTTTCCCTTTCATCCCTCCAGGTGACCAGTCTTTTGGATGATGTCGCCCATACCCAGAACTATGCTACACCAACCAGTGAACTATTAGCACCCTTAATTCCAGTGATGTCACACCTTTTAGAGCTTTCACTGACAACAAACAGCCAGCTGCGGCGTGTGGGTCATAAGTTCACCACCACTGCCAATCCAACTAGTTCCAAAAAACCCCACCTATGAGTGCATGAGGCTCTAGATATAAGCCTCATGAGAGAGAAGGGATTTCTCCCCACAAGCGAGCAGGTGATTCTGCATGTGGGCATCATCCTCTGATTCAGTCCTAACAGGCTGTACCTGGTGGGGGAAGTGTCAGGTCCTGCAGGTTAAGGGTTCAGCCCCCAAGATTGGCCCCACCCCTCACTTTAAATGCCAGTCACAAATGCTTGTTGTTTTCCCTTCTGACCCACTGGCTGTAAATCAGGGTTCCCACAGTTGCCTTTTGGGTTTTATTGATTTGCTAAATCTGCTTAATAGAACTTAAAAGAAGTACTTACATTTACCAGTCTATGGTAAAGGATATTACAGAGAATACCATAAAGAGCTGCATAGGGTGAGGAGTGGGAGTCACGCCCTCTCCCGGAACCTCTAGGTATTTAGCTGTCCTAAAATTCTCTGAACCTTAACCTTCTGGGTTTTTATCCAAACTTCATGGCAGAGGTATGATTGTTCATAGGCTGTGTGGGGAAACCTAGAGAGCCTTGTATGATCAAATTCTTTGGCTTCTCTGAACAGCACTCCTTCCTCCACGGTATGGCAGAGACCCCTCTGGAATGAGGCAGGTCTTGTGACCTACTTTTGAACAAGAGTAGATGAGAATATTTCTTTATGGTGGACTCCAAGACATGAAGGAAGAGATTAGGGCTTCTGTGACCCACCTTAAGGGTGCAGTTATGGACCATAATATGTTGACCAAAACAGAATGAAGTGAAACAAAAACATGACATGTATGCATATATACACACACACAAATATATAATTTTTATTGTCACTTTCATATCTCTAAAAATCATTAAATGTTTTAGTGTTATAAATGTGATCTTCACATTTAAAGCTATATTAATTCAATTAAAAGCTAATGTATTACAGTGAAGTCATTAAAGATTTTAATAGAATATAAATTCCCTTTACCAGGGTCCTAAAATGAATTCGTAGCACACTAAATAATCCTGAGTTCCTTTTTTTTTCTTTGTTTTATTTTGTTATTTTTGTTTCTGTAGCATGACCAACAGTCTTGTGATTCTGCTTTGTGTGGTTATGTTTAAGATTTTCTTTAGTTTGACAAGTATTTCTCAGATTTCTATTGTATTTTATTATGAAAGTCTTTGGTTTATTAATGGTTATATATCATAATTTAATAAATTTTCACTCACCCATTTATATTAACTGAATTTCTTGTTCTTTCACATCTTTCTTTAAAATATGAAGTATAAGCTACAAATTACAAAACCATTGAGAAGATTATGTTTCATGTTTTATGATTATGCAAAAAGTTTGGCTTAAGAAATTTTGTTCATATGATAGCTTTCCTGTCGATTTTTAAAACTTTTTATATCTTCTGCTTGAAAATAGAAACAGATTAGAAAACACATAAGTAAAATACGTTATATAGCACTGACTAAGCTTCACTTGCTAATAAGAAAACAGGAGGCTGTAACATTGTATAATTAATAAAATAATATGATCTTTTTCATTTGTATAGCAATTTACAGTTCAATAAATGTTTTTATTTTTATTTTTTATTATCACCATTTTTTGTTTTGTTTTGTTTTTTGAGACAGGGTCTCTCCATGTAGTCCAGGATGGCCTCAGACTCACTGTGTATTCCAGGCTGGCCTTGAACTCACAGTGATCCTCTTACCTCATGTTTTTAAAACCATTAATTTTCAAACCAAATTTTTAGGAAAGGCATTTTATAAATTTTAAACTTTTGGAAAATTAGAAACTTAACTATTTGTAAAACTAAGATCCACTTGAAATTATAGGTCCTCATGAGGAAAATATGAAATGTGTGTAAAACAAAATATGTGAGAGAAACAAAACCTAAGTCTTGTTTTGGGGGTCATGTTTTATTGTTTCAAACCTTGGATCATTGAATGGTTATATATTGAATAAATTCAGAATCTCTAGAGATGCCTGAAAACCTTCCTTTAGCTCATGCCTTCCAGATGTGCAACACTGTTTTATAAGTCTTGCCTTTAGATGGTACCACAGAATGCCTGCTAGAGACTTTAAACCTTATGTGGTTCATTTATTCCTCTGGATATTTTAGTTTATATCCCTGCATTAAGTTGAATTATCAAAAAGCTACATGTTTAGTCCAAGTTTTCTGATCTTCTCCAGAGTTACCTTTCCTGTGTTCCTAGTCACATTTCATGCTTACAGATTGCATCAAGGAACCTTCCAGGAGGGAACGTAAGGAAACTGCTAGTACAATTTTTGTAGGGCTATCATGTGGACGTCAGTTGGTACATCACTTAGTGTCTTTATGAAGACTCAGGACCTTTCTTTTAAATCCGATGACAGTCATTTTTGTTCATTTTGTACTAAGAAACCTAGAATGCATTTTGCTTTTTATTCTTTGCCCTTATGACCAGTGTTAAATTTAAAATTTTACTTCAGCTATAAGGCAGATCAAAGCCAAATTCTTTCCTTAATTTTATTTATTTATTAATTTTAGATAATGATGGTTTATATCACAACACACCTTACCCTTATCATTATACCCTGACTCCTATCTTCATTTTCTATGTTTTTACCATATTATACTCTATAGGTTTCCATGAATCCTTTATGTGGTGTGTGTATAGGTAGGTATGTATGCAAATGTGTGTGTGCATAAGAATTATATACAATTTCACTTTTATTTCAAAATCCATGAAATCAAAAGCAAAAGCCTAATATCAACTATGATTTTTTTCTAAAAGTAAAGACTTCTTTGAATTAAATGAAAAATCCTAGATCATCTTGGAATAGTTTATATAGCAATAGCTATTCTATAATATATCTAGTAAAAGACCAAAAAAAATCATGTGATAATAACTACTGTGTAAACTTTATAGTCATAGACTTAATAATTCACATTTTCATTCCAAGGATATTATGAATAATATAGTGTCATCCATTAATAATACAAGAAAATTACTTATATTTTACTGTCCTGGACACAAAAGAGTACATACATCCTTCAAAGCAAAGTTGAACAAAATATGACTTCTGTCAGATTTTTCATCACCATAACAGACTATACTATTGTATAGAATAGTATAAATTCTACCCTTTTTAGATCATGGATATATTAGCAACAAGATTATTGTAAATCGTAGTAGTTTTATATTTATGAAGAAGCAGAGCTAGAAATATAACAAGCTAGCATTTAAGAAATGAATTCCTGTAGGTTCCTTGCTATCTTGGTGGCCTTTATTTTACCTTCATCTGTCACTTAGGTGATCTTCAAAAGGCATCACCCAGCACTCTAGATAATTACTGTTAGAGGCAGAATGAAAGCGGACTCTGAGTAATATATGACATATATTTAATTGCCCAGGATATAAATAATGTATCTTCAAATAAAAATACTCTAGACACTAAGACAGTAGACACTAAGACAATTTTCAAGGATTGGAGGTTAAACATTACTGATGCCTCCTCAGAATTCATTGTTAAAATTTGTGTACAAGGTCCTCTATGTGTGAACTTGAATCTCCTTGTAAACGTCCCTTATATGACAGACCAGTCAATATGAACCATGCTATGCTTGGCTCACCTTGATTGTTTACTCTTCTTTTGGTCACTATATCAATACTGACTCCTTTTTTTAATTTTCCCCTGGTACCAGGGATTGAACTCAGGACCTTGTGTTTGCAAGGCAGGTGGAGTGCCACTGAGCTAAATCCCCAGCCCCAATACTGACTCCTTTTGATGCAGTTGTGTAAAATACAAAAGTGCAGAGCTATACTTTTGATATATTCTGCACAGATGTTATTGAACTAATAAAGCTGCATCTAATATACACACATTCCAAAAAAGAATGCTCATTATTCATTTTGCAAAAATATTCTTTACTAATGTCAGAGTAAAATTTAAGTTCTTAGTTGCTGCTATCAAAACTTAGAAATAAAGACAGGGCTGAGAATGTGGCTCAGTGGTAGAGCACATGCTTAGCATGCATGCAGTGCCCAGCACCACAATAAAAGGAAGCTATACTTCTGCCAAGTATTACATAATCAAAATGTAATTTTTTAAAATTTGATGCTATTTTATTATGGTTTTTAAAAAATCTGGTACCAGGGATCAAACTCAAGACCTTGTGTTTGCAAGGCAAACAGAGTGCCACTGAGCTAAATCCCTGGCCCTATTTTACCATGTTCTTGAGGACTGATAGTGGCATAATAAACAACTAAAACTGGATAAGGGATTTTAAAAATGAATTGTAAATTGGTGGAAAATGTGATTAAATTTCAGTAAGCCCCCGCATGTGATTTTGGGTCATCTACAACTGCATAGTCATGAATATTATAAGTAGTTTGAGGTAAGGGGCTTCTACTTTCATTTCTGTTTCAATCCTCAAAGCTAGTAGTAGAGTGTCATACCTGGCCAAAAACCATAACCTCCAAAATTCCAGAGATCCTACATGCATTGTTTTAGGTTGAGGCAGTTTATTTGATGTATATCTAAGAGTGATTAAATTTTTATATTTTGTAAAGACTTGCCAAATAAATAAGTTCACAGATTCAAAAGAAATCGTTTGTTAGTCTCTGTCCCAATTTTTACTTTAGAAGGTATGAACATTCAATGTAGGCACTCAATAACGGTGCCTGAAGAATGACACCAGATACTAGGCCTCATGTGTTTAATCCTTAATTTTGTTGTAATAAATGGTATTAGTTAATTCATTTAAGCCGTGACCTTGCCACATTATTTCTATAGAATTACAAGTTGTAGAATTTTAAATCTGGAAAGGAGCTTCTGTAATGAATTACTTTTATTTTAAGAATGGGCAAACTGAAGAGGTCTTATCATCTCTCATTTTAAAAAAACCTTTCCTTCTCTCTGCATCTACTCTCTACTGTCCAGTCTTTCATTTCCTCTTCTCCAGGGAGGGACTCTGCACTCTATTTTGTCACCTCTTCTGCTTTCTTGACCTGCTGGAGTCCAATTTTGCCTCCCTTGTTTTGTTTCTCTGTTTCCTCTCTTATTCTTCTGCTTTCCTTTTACTTCTATTTGTCATGCTCGCACTGGTTACAAACAATTTTTTGATTGTCAAATGCTCTTCAGTCTTTAGGGTAGTGGTTCTCAAGTTTTTTGATCTTAGAATATCATAAAAATGGAAGCCCTTGAAGAGTTTTATGATGGTTGATAGAACTATGGATAGATTTCTAGTGTATTCAAAATTAAAACTGTGCAATTAAAAATATATATTTACTAATGTATTTAGAACAGTAGACTTATTTCATGTTGCTATAAATACATTTCTATGAAAAATAATTACTTTCCAAGAAAAAAAATGCTGAGAAAAATATTGTGTGCTTTTTTTTTTTTTTTAATTTGAGACAAGATCCTGCTGTATAGTTCTGGTTGGTCTTCAACTCACTATGGAACCCATTCTAGTCTTGACCTCATGACAGTCCTCCTGCTTCAGCCTCTTGAGTGCTGGGATTACAGGCATGTGCCACCATGCATGGCTGTATAGCATTTTTGCAGATTTCTTTAATTCTGGATTAATAGAAGACAGAATTTCATATCTCGGTATATCTTTAATCTGTGGCAATATGTAGTTTTGGCTGAATTTATATATTGAAGATTTAAGAATTTGGCCTCAAACTCAACATGTCGTTCTTTTTAAATGTTAGTGCCAAGCTCATCAAAAAAGTCAGTGAATATTTTGAATCCAGATCAAGTGTTCCAAAATTCTGACTTTTATTTGAAAGTTTGAATTTTATCATCGTTGACAAATTCTGTAAGTCATTTTTATGGACAGCTTTACTTTTCAAGAAAATGTCTCCCAAATACTCAAGTCCAAACAACTTTGCTTGTCTTTCAGGTATGCTTTCAAGTAAAAATGTTCCATGAAAAACAGCTAGTTCATCTTTCAACTCACCTTTACAGGTGTTTTAGTCTTTTTTCTGTTCTTTCCACAGGGCCACACTTACTCATACCTCAGAACTTTTGTATCCTCTCCCTATCATGCTCCTCCTGCAGACTCTCACACTGCCTGCTTAAGGTCATCACTCTGACTGCCAGCCTAGGGTCTAGAATAGCCTGCTCTCTATCACCATCACATTGCCCCAGACCCGCACAGGACTTAGATCTTTGAACTTGTTTATGTTTTCATTTACTTGTCAGGAACTTAAAGAAAAGGACCATTTCTGATTAATTACCTGCTTTGTTTTTAGCAGTCTTAACTTTTGAATGAATGAAAGCAAAGACCCTATGTTGCCAGTAAGGACTCCAAGCATCTTCCCTGGAACAAAAAGCCTGGACAAACCTTATTAATTAATTGCAAAATGAGAAAAAAGATGGTATTCAGAAATAGAAATTTAAAAAGTACGAGTTTAAGTGGTTTAACAAAATGAAAGAAAAAAACTTTTTAGTTGTTTGGGTGACTTCTCAAAAATTCCTAAGTGTTTTAGCGCCTAAGTCTTTAGTGAGGAGGCATGAATGTGTGTCTGTCTTCTGTGACTCACTGAGCCACTGAAACCTACTCAGCTACATCAGGTCAATTGGGCAACCCCTACCTTCAGAGGTCTTGAATTTGGTGTGGCAGAGACAGAGGTAAATCAGTAAAGTGTCACAGCACTGGGATAAAGGGTCCGGAATACACAGAAGAGTCCTGGATGTGATGATAAAGGACAAGGAGAGAAAGGAGGGAACTGATAATTGTGTGTAAGAGGGGAGAAGGAGAATTGTTGATCTTCAACTAAATTTTGAAAGATGGGTGCTATAGTTAGTTCTTTTTAAAACTTTTAATTGGTACATTTTAGATGTACATAATGATAACATTCATCATGGGGAATTTGTACCTGTACATGATATAACTTGCTTCTTTTTTCCCAGTCCCCTCCCTTCCCTCCAACCCCTTCACCTCTTGATTTATAAGAACTTTATTTCCATGTTTTTCCTTCTATTCACTTTTTCTCTTGATCCTTCCTTCCTTTCCCCATCCCCCTTCCCTTATTCCTCTAACAGTTTGAACATTTTCTTCATGTTTCACAATATCTGCTTTACATTTTTTCCTTATTTATTTACACTTTCAATTTTTGCCACCAGAGAAATAATGTGGTATTTAAAAGTGTGTATCCAGTTTATTTCACTTAAGATTATAGTTTCAGGGTGCATTCATTTACCTAGAAATGTGTCAGGTTTTTCCTTCTTTATGGTTGAGTAATACTCCATTGTATTAAAAAGACACACATCTTTTTCCACTGGTCAATTGATGGGCATTTGAGCTGTTTCCAAGTTTTAGCTATTACAAATTATGCTGCTATAAACATGGGTGTGCATATATCACTGTGGTATGGTGCTTTTAATTCTTTCGGAAAGATACCCAAAAGAGGAATGCCTGGGCCAAAAGGAACCCCTAGTTTTTGTTTTTTGAAAAATCACATTGATTTCCACAGTGGTTGCACCAGTCTACTATCCCACCAACAGTGGAACAGGGTTCCTTTTTCCCTACAACCCCACCAGCATTTGTTATTGGTTGATTTCTTGATAACAGCCATTCTTTCTGGAGTGAGATGGAATCTCAGTGTTGTTTTAATTTGCATCTCTCGAATGACCAGTGATGTTCAACATTTTTTCATTTATTTATTTCTACTTCTTCATGTAAGAAATGTCTATTCATTTTAGATGCCCATTTTTGGATTGGGTCTTTACATTTGGAAGGTCCAGTTTTTTTGAGTTCTTTATCTTTTAGATATTAGTCCTTTGTCTGAGGAATAGCTAGCAAAATTCTTTTCCCCATTCTGTGGGTTGTCTCTTCACTCTCTTTTGATTTCTTTTGCTGTACAAAAGCTTTTTAATAAGGTGAGATTTCAGTTGATTCTTTGTGATATTTCCTGTGCAATTGGAGTTTTGTTCATAAAGTCTTTGCCTACACCAATGTCTTCAAGAATTCTACTTATTCTATCCCCAGCAGATTGAATGTTTCTGTTATAATATTTAGATCTTTAATCCATTTCGGTTTTAGTTTAATGAATGGTGAAAGATATGGATCTAGTTTTCATCTTCAGCATGTGGAAAGCCAGTTGTTTCCAGCCTCATTTATTAAAGATTATATTTTTCTTCCAGTGAAGGTGTTTGGTTCCTTTGTCAGAGATATGGTGGCTGAGTGTGTTTGTAGTTGTTTCTGCATCTTCTGTATTTGTTCTGCTGATCCTCAGGTCTGTATTTTTGCTAGTACCATACTGTTTTTAATCTCAGTAACTTTGTAATATAATTTCAAGTCAGCAATTGTGCTGCTCCCTGCTTTCCAGGTCTCTTCTGATTCCAAATGAAATTTAGGATTGTTTTCTTTAATTCTGTGAGGTATGCTATTGGTACTTTGATCAGAATTGTGTGTTAAATGTGTATAACAATTTTGGAATATACCCATTTTTACTATATTGGCTTTTCTACCCAAGAACAAGGAATGTCTTTCCATTTTTTGATATCCTCTTTGATCTCCTTTTCGGGGTACTGTAGTTTTTGATGTAAAGGTCTTTTACCTCCTTCATTAGATTGATTTGTAGATACTTCATTTCATAATAGTATTTCATGCTATTAGGAAAGGTGTTGCTTCACTGCTTTCTGTCTCAGTGAGTTTGTTATTTGTGTGTGAAAATACTGTTGATTTTTGAGAGTTGACATTGTATCCAGTTTGATTATGAAATCTAAAGTCTTTTGGTGGAGTTTTTTGGGGTCTCCTATGTAGAGTATTATGTCATCCACAAATAATGATAATTTAACTTATTCCTTTCCTATCTTTATTCCTTTTTTTCTTTCTCTTGGTTAATTGCTCTGGCTAATGTTTCCAGAACTGTTGAATAAGAATGGAATCCTTGTCTTGTTCCTGATTTTAGAGTGAAATCTTTCAGTTTTTGTCCATTTAATATGCTGTTGTCAGTTGGTTTGTCATAGATAGCTTTTGTCAGATTGATATAAAAACCATCTTTTCCAAATTTTCTGAAGGGTTTTTATTAAGAGTGGGTGTTGGATTTTGTCAAATGCTTTTTCTGCATCTATTGAGGTAATCATATGGTTTTTATCCTTGGCTGTGTTAATATGTTGTATTACATTTATTGATTTGCATATGTTGATCCATTTCTGCACCCCTAGGATGAATCCTATTTGGTCATGGTATATAATTTGTGGTGGGGTTACCGGGAATTAAACTCAGGGCCTCATGCTTGCCTGGCAGGTGCTGTGCCACTGAGGTACATCCCCAATCTCATGATGTATAATCTGGATGATTTGCTCCATCCTGTTTGCCAGTATCTTATTGAGAATTTTTATATGTATGTTCATTAGAGAGATTGGCCTGTAGTTCTCTTTTTTGGTTGGATCCTTCTCTGGTTTGGGTATCAGGGTAATGCTTGCTTCCAGGAGTGAATTTTGGAATATTGCTTCCTTTTCAGTTTCATTAAAGGGTTTGAGAAGTAGCATCATTGGTTCTTCTGTATATTTCTTGTATAATTCAGCAGTGAATCTATCAGGGCCTGGGCTTTTCTTTGTTGATAGGTTTTTAATTACATGTTTAATTTCACTGACTGATATTGGCTTATTCAGAATTTTTATATCTTCTTGGTTCAGCTTTGGTACTTCATATGCATATAGGAATCTATTAATTTCTTTTCTGTTTTCCCTCTTGCTAGAATACAGGTTCTCTGACTGGGTATTGATCTTTTGGATTCCTTCAGGATCTGTTGTGATTTCACCCTTTTCATTCCTAATTATATGGATTTGAGTCTTTCCTTACTTTTGGTAATGTTGGCTAATGGTTTGTCAATTTTATTTAATTTTTCAAAGAATTAACTTCAGTTCATTGAGTCTTTGTATTGTTTTTTAGTCTCAATTGCATTAATTTCTGCTCTAATCTTTATAATATCCTCCCTTGTAGGAGCTATGAGCCTGACTTTCTCTTCTTTTTCTAGAAACTTGAGGTTCAACATTAGATGTTTATTTGAGCTCACTCTTTTTTTTTTTGATATGGAAATTCACTACTATAAATTTCTCTTGGAGGACTCTTTCTTTGCATCCCATAAGTTCCAGTATGTTGTATTGGCATTTCGTTTAATTGTAGAAATTTTAATTTCTTTCATATCATATTGACCGATCCATTGCTTCTTCAGGATGGTGTTATTTGATTTCCCTGTGTTTATGAAGTTTTTGTGGTTTCTTTTCCCATTGATTTCTAATTTTATTGCCTATGGAATGATAATATGGATGGGATAATTTCAACTCCTTTGCATTTATGTAAGCATGTTCTATGAGATAGTAAGTGGTCCGTTTTCCCACTGAGATGAATATATATTCTAATATGGGGTAGAACACTCTGTAGACATCTACTAAGTGTATTTGTTCAAAAGGTTTGTTTAGTTATGATATATCTTTGTTAATTTTTTTGTTTAGTTGATCTATTTGTGACAATGAGATATTGAGGGCCCCCAGTACTAGTATATTAATGCTTATTTGATTTTTCATGCAAGTTAATATTTGTTGTGTGCACTGGTATTTGATGGATATATATTTATGATTGTTAGTTCTTCTTGTACTGTTCCCTTTACAGGGATGCAGTGAACTTTTTTGTCTCTCTTAATCAGTCTTGGCTTGAAATCCACTTTGTCTGCAAATAGAATAGCTAACCCTGTTTTTCTCCAGGCTCCTGTTGGAGGATTGGTTTTCATCCTTTAACTTTCAGTTGAAGACTTTATTTTTGAATTAAATGTGTTTCTTATATGCAGCATATTGTTGAATCTTATCTTTTGATCCATTATACCAGTCAGCTTCTTTTGACTGGTGAATTGAGAACATTTACATTGATGGTTGTAACTGATATGTATTGACTTATTCTTGTCATGTTATTTTCCTATTGTTGTTTGCCTTTTTTCAAACCCTCTGTTTAATTACTTGCCTGGCCTGGTGGATCTATTCTGTTGAGGTTTATGGAGTTGTACTCCTTGTTATCTTTTCTAGAATGTCCTTCAGAGTATTTTGGAGTGGTTGTTTGGTAGTCACAAATTTCTTCAGGTGTTCTTTGTCATAGAAGTATCTTATTTCTCCATCAATTTTGAAAGGTAATTTTGGGGGTTCATCAATCTGGGTTAGAGGTTGTTTTATCTTAGGGCTTGAAATACTTCACTCCAATCTCTCATTGACTTGAAGGTTTGTGTCGAGAAGCCTTCTGTGATTCCGATGAGCTTTCTTTTACAGGTGATTTGTTTCTTTTCTTTAATAGCTTTTAGAGCTTTTCTGCTTTTGTGTTGAATTTCTGAAATCTTGACTATTATATGCATTGGTGTAGTTTTTGTTGTTTTTTTTTTTTATCCTGGCCAATTGATGCTCTATGTGCCTCACTTATCTGTATGTCAAATTCTTTTTCCATGCTTGGGAAGTTTTCTGCCATTCCTTCTGTGAACAGGGTTTTTTCTGTCATTTACTCTATTTCCTGCTTTTTCATTACTGCAATCAATCTTTTTTTTTTTTAACTGCAGTCAATCATATGTTATTCTTCTTTGGATCATCTAGTAGCTTTTGAATTGATTTCTTTTATGATCTCTTGCTATTTTTAAGAAATCTGTCTTTCTTTTCAGGATCACTAACCACAATCATGTCTTATATCTGATATTCTGTCTTCACATTGGCTCCTTCTGCTTCATATACTTTCAGTAGAATTTTTTAACCTCTTGGATATCTATTTGAATCTGTTTTATGAATTCCATTTCTTTCCTGTGTTGGGCATTCATAGTTTCCATCATTTTCCTAAGTTCCTCTTTTTTTTTTCCTTTTTTAATCCATATCTGCTCTAGAGTCACCAACTATGTCTTTCATTATGGTCACCGTATCTGAAGTTATTTGAGAACTTATTTCAGATTTGATATTTTTCTAGAGCCTCATTCATCTGCTTTGTTACTTCCACTGTTACCACTTCAGAAAGTCCAGATGGGTGGCTCTTGTATTGTTTCACCTCACTGCCCCCTTGTTTGCCTTTGTTGAGCTGGGACTCTGGAGTTGCATCTTGCTTAAATATCTTCTCATTTTCTTTTCTTTTTTTTTTGATACCGGGGGTCGAACTCAGGACCTAGAGCTTGCGAGGCAGGTGCGGTGCCACTGAGCCAAATCCCTGGTCCCCTCATTTTCTATTTTGTTGTTGTTGTTGTTTAATTCCAGGGTTGATACTTGTTATTGCTTATGACAGGTAGCATCATGGCTAGTATCAAGCAAACTTAGGAAATGACTACTTCTCACATATTCTCCAGGGGTAACTGACTTTTGGGTTTTGAGTATATTGCAAGATCCTGCCTCTTTAATTTATTGGGGATAAGAATTTGCTGCCTATTTGGCCTAGCCCCTGGCTCATTGGCACTGGCCTATAGTATTGTTTGTGAGCCTTGGGCAATGTCAGTCTTAGCCTGTAGTGAAGGATTAGAACAATTATGTAACCTTGGCTAAAGTAGTAAAATCAGCAATAACAATAGCATCAAACAGCCTAGAAAATGACAAAGTGTGAAAGCTATTTGGCGCCTTTAACGATATGAACTACATCTGTGGTTATATAAGAAAATCTAAAATGAACCAGAAAATTGTGTACAGTAAATATGCCCTCAGTATGATGATTTTACGATTTAAAAGGGGATAGGGGAAAATATAAAAAAAATAGGAGAGGAAGAGATTAGAAGCAAAGCTGAAAGACAAAGATTATGTGAACTTTAAGAAACTAGGAAGATAAAGAAGGAAGAAGTAAAAACGGAACAGAACAGCAATAAAAAACTAGAAACAATTTTTATACTCATATAAAAACAAGAACAAACAATGAAGATAAAAAACAAAACCAAAAAAAAAAAAAAAAAACAAGAAGTAAAAAGCATAGAAAAAAAAATGTCCATTTCAGGGCATGTGTCTGCTGTTACTGGTAGACAGAGTAGGCAGACAGAGCCTTGCTCTTTGTTGATTCATCCCAGTAAACTAACTGTAAATTTATGCTGGGGTAATGGATAATCCCAAAAAGCCTGCACTTTTAGTTCCACTGAAGTTTAGTTTGGTTTCTGGTTGTGGGGCTGGAACCCTATTTGTTCAGCCTGCAGCACTTACTGCTTCCTACTGGCTTGAACTTGGTTCCATCTCACCCTGATACTGGAAGCCACTAGATTGAGTCAGCCCAGTGTTGCTATGAGTTCCGAGCTCAGTTGGCCCCTTCTCTAAGATGGCTACCAGCCAATAACCCTCTCCGTAGAGGAGCCTGAACCCAAATAACTCACCAGCCACTGCAGAGTACAGAGTGTCCATTGCTCTGTCCCACTGGTGTGTTTCTCTGTGGAGGCCTCTGGGGTCACCAGTAGTCACTGTTCATCTGTAGGCTCAGGCTCTCCTATTCAGTGAGTCAGGGCTCAGGGAAAAAACATTGCTTACCATCCCTTTCTTGTGCTTTTAGATCTCTCTCTGTGTTTTCCCCATGTGCTTCAATTCTTACCTCAGATCCTTACTAGGTCCCCAGGACCCACTTCCCTTCTTCTCTTGCTCATGTTGCTATATTTCAGTGCCTAGATACCAAATATCAGAGAGCTATTCCCCACTACACCATCTTTCTGCAAGTCCCTAGATTTTTATCAAGCACAGAAATCTTCCTGTCTCCAAGGTCAATGCTTGTTTCCATATGTAAATTTGATCTCACAAAAGAAATGTCATTGTGAATCTATGATTAAATGAATTGATGATTACTTTTAAAAACATAGTTTGCATACTTTTACAAAGTATGATAAAAAGCAGTGAATGTTTAAATTTTTGAAAAAAATGTATTACAATAAAAGACACTTTGTATTAACCTCCCATAAAATGTTCCCCCTTCCTTTGAACATAATTATCCTATTCTTGCTACTTTCTGAAACAGTTCTAGAAATCCTCTTTCATGAATGTCTTTAGTTGTCCATTTATGATTGCCTTAATATCTTGAATTGATTCAAAATGTTGACTTTTCATGGTATTTGGACTTTGTTGAAGAGCCAGAAATCTCTTAGTGCCAGATTCAGTGAATAAGGTAGATGAGGAGGATTTAACAGCATTTGCTTTTAATGTTTTGAATGAATTCAAGATATCCAGGTTGCCACAAAGAGACACTTACAAAACAAGACTTCCAGAACTGTTTCAGAAAGTGTCAAAAGTGTGTTTGAAGTGAAGAGGAATGTTTCAGAGGAACTAATGGCACGTGTCTTACTATAGTTTTTAAACTTTTATTTAAACATTTACCATATTGTTCAATCACACCTTGTACATTGCATTTTTCAGTTCCAAGGATGAAGAAATTCTCAAGTGATCTCTGCATAGAATTGAATGGTGTTTTTAGTGGCTCGATTGCTTTGGCTTCTTAGTAGATCTATAACATTTGTAGTGGCAGGGAAGGAATGAACATTAAAGGTTTTGGGGTAAAAATTTCTCTAATGTACTTCAAGTGAATAGATCACCTGAATTGCAATAGTATTGATATTTAAATTTGAAGTGTTTTATACCATTTTGTTGGATGTAATGGATTGTCTTTTTTTAATTTACTTTTTATTTTTTGGTACTGGGGATTGAACTCAGGACCTGCTTGCAGGGCAGGCAACAGCACCACTGAGCTAAATGTACAGCCGTAACGGATTGTCTTTCAATTGACCTTTGTTGGAAGACATCTTACTGTGTTTTTACTTTAAAAATCCTCTAAATAAAATATTGTTTACTAACCAGTGTTTCCATTAAAATGCACAAGAGCTGCAGATACCATGTAGTCATTATAAAGACTGAGATGATCCATTTTTACTGACATGAAAAAATGTCAGTAGATGGCTGGGGATTTAGCTCAGTGGTTCTAGCGACTGCCTCGCAAGCGTGAGGACCTGAGTTCGATCCCCAGTTCCAAAAAAAGAAAAAAGAAAAGAAAAATGTCAGTAGAAATTTAGAGAGAAAGTAGTAAAGTTACAGAAGTGTATGTAAAATAAAATCACTTTTGAAGAAAACTATGAGTACAGATATTCATGCATGTACTGCATACATATGAAGCAAAAACTGCTCTAGGCAGACTCATGGTCAGGATGCTTTCGATGGTTACCTGAGAGTGATTTGATGCAAGGCAACTTTCACTTTCAATTGTTTCTGTATAATTTGTGGTGATTTTCCCATTAAAACACTTCCCTTCACTGGGCATGCATTCCTTTAAAGCTGATACATCCTAAGATAACTCAAATAAAAGAATTAAGAAGTAATCATTGGGAAAACATTAAAGATATAACACAAGATACAAAAATTAAAAGTAACAAATACTTTTGAACCGAATAAAAATCTAGATAGAAAAGTTTATATTTGCAGAGATGGTTTATGTTTTCTTAAACTTTGTTATTATGTAGACAGACTGATTGATTTTGCTTTTCAAGTGAAAAGCTGAATCAGCTCTGTTCACCCTAAATGGGCACTTAAAATCCAGTAAGGAAATGAACACTGTCTACTTTAGAAGAGTGCATGAGCTCATTTTTAAAGAAACTCCTCCAAACCTGTGGTTTGTTTTCATCCCATATGGTAATAATAATAATGGGATACAAGATAGCTTCTTATCCTAACTTCCAGTAAAATTCTCAAATTAGTAATCATTTTACAATATACTTTTGATAATAAAATAGATGTTACTTCTATACTCACAAGAAGAAGTCCCTCTAAAATCATTTCATCCATTTCCCTATTCCTAATAGATGGCTATCTTTGAATTTTAAAGTTCTTCATATTAAAATAAAACAAAACTAGGGCCGGGGATTTAGCTCAGTGGTTCTGTAGCCTGCCTTGCAAGTGCAAGGACCTGAGTTCAATCCCTGGTTCCAATAAATAAATAAATAAATAAATAAAATAAAGCAAAACAAAACTGTAGACCTTCCATCAGAATTCTACTTCATATTGCATACCAGCAAGAATCCGTAACCTTAGATCTGCCTAAAATGATATAGAGAACCAAAGTCTATATTATTTGCATTAGCAAATTGAGATTGAAAGTAGAGTAATTTGCAGTTATTATCAGATTATACTTGCAAATCACAAGTATTTTAAATATGAAAATTTAAAATATTTGGTAGCATTCATTGTTTTATTAGCATGTGATTACTCAGCACTAATTTGCCCCAGGAAAGCTGTAGATTTGCTACATCTTATTTATTCTTTCTGTGGAATATATTCAGAGCTGCAGATGATAATGACAGCTAATAAGATTATTAAGAACTTACCACAATAAAAGCTTACTATGATTCAGGCACTTTTCTAAGTACTTTACCAGTATTAACTTATTCCATCCTCCAACAACCATAATACATACTTGTCAGGAGCAATTGTACAAAATTTTAATTGTGAAATGATTTGAGCTGATGTCTTCCGCACAACCACTTTCACATATACAAATCTTTCATACAAACAAGCGGCTTGTTGGCCTGGAATTTGAGGGTGGAGGTGGTGTAGGGTCATGTTCCACAGGGCATCTTCTCCTATAAAAGGTGCCTCCTTGAACACAGCAGTGACATCTCTGAGGGCTGTTCACCAATACTCAGAGGATTTGTTCCTGAATCTTGTAGACGCCTCACATGCACGGCCCTCAGAAGAGCTCTTTGGCATCTTATACTTTCCAGCCAGGGGCACTGGAGTAGTTGATTGTCACTGGTACGTACCTTCTGGATGCCAAATGACCAGAATTGACAGGAGCTATACTACCTCTACCCCCAAATTCCAGGCTCGTTTGTCTGAAAGATTTGTGCACATGAAAGTGGTTATGGGGAAGGTCGTTGCTGCCCTGCAGAAGTCCTGTTATTCTTTCCTGCATAACCAACATGCCTGTGTTCTGGACTCAGATATTTTCCCATGGGTTATTGGGAACATGTGGATATTTCTTTTCGTATCTAGTATACATGATGCATTACAGGATGCAGTATGTATTTGATTAGATTTTAAATAATTTTTCTTTATATTAATAATTAAACCTGAATATATATCCTGTAGAATATAATCACATAATCAATCTAGGAAACACAATTTGTGCAAGTTAGAAGGAAAAATGTGATATCATTGTTTCTTTGTGTTGCCAAAAAAGTTATAAGAAATTTGATAATACCAGGTGGAGTACTGTTTTGGTGAAAATTGAAGGAAACCTGGCATTGTCCATCAAAGTTTAAAATGTACATATTCTTTGATCCAGCCACACCGAATTGTCCTACAAAAATACACATATAGGGGGCCAGGGATTTAGCTCAGTGGCACCACGCCTGCCTTGCAAGCACAAGATCCTGATTTCTATACCCAGTACTGCAAATAAAACAAAAGAAAAACAAAAACAAACAAATAAAACCCAAAATACATATAGGCATATAAAGATCCATGTAAACAATGTAACCTAAATACCTACCAGAAAAGAAATGGTTAAATAATGTAATGGACATCACAGAAATAAATACAGTGCAGGTATGATTATTATTATCTCCCATTATTAGAGAATTAAAGGACCTGAAACTCCTGTGTATTGGCAGAAAAGATGTCTCATTAAATACTGGGGGAAGAAAACTAAGTTGCAGCATAATATGTATAAAATGACACCATTTTTGTATTAAAAGTTGGGAGAAGCTTTGATAAAGTCCTCTAAAATTTTAACAGTTGTTACTCTAATTGGGGGAGCAGCATAGAGGGAAAGATCCTTCCCTTTTTTAATAAAATTTATTTTAATGGTTTACAGTCGATGTTTATGGGGTATAGTGTGATAATTTGACATAAATAAATAAAATAATGTTTATTTTTATTTCATTTTGGTACCAGGGATCAAACTCAGGTCTTTGTGCTTCCCACTGAGCTAAATCCCCAGCTGAAATAATGTTTAGTGATCAAACCAGGCTTGGTATCATTTGTAGCTACTTAAATATTTTAGGCTTGATTAATAGGTGATCATTGTTCAGACTGTGAGGTACAGTGTGTTACTTTAGTACATATACACAATGTGTACTGATCAAATTAGGCTAATTACTTTGTGATTGGAGCCTTAAGCTTCTCTTCTAGTCATTCATAGAAGACATAATATGCTATTGTGCACTGTAGTCACTCCAGTGTGCCATAGAACACAAAAACTTACCCATGTTTCTACCTAACTGTATTTTGGTACCCATTATCCAGCCTCCCTCTGTTCTCTCTGTCCCCCCACCTCCTTCTCAGCCTCTAGTAATCAGTATTCTACATCGGAATCAACATTTTTATCCCACATATTAGAGAATATGTAGTATTTGTCTTTCTGTTTCTGACTTACTTCATTTAACATAATGTCCTCCAGTTCCTTTGTTGCAAATGATAAGATATATATATAGCTATATTTATATAGCTATATATATATATAGCTA
>NW_022900942.1:28496874-28498162 GCF_012274545.1 Fukomys damarensis | reverse complement strand
ATTGGGGATTACTCGGGTCCTTGTGCTTGCAAGGCAGGCAGCTGAACTGCTGAGCTAAATCCCCGGCCCCTAGATATCATTATTTTTAATGGTTGAAAAATATTTCATTATGCACACACATTTTTTATTCATTCAAGTCTTGATGTGCAGTTAGATTGATTGCATATCTGAACTCTTGTGAATATTGCTGCAATAAGAATAAAAATCAATGTGCAGGTATCTCTTTAGTATGTTAATTTCATTTATTTTGTTATTATTTTTTAATTTCATTTATTTTAGATGTAGACTCAAAGGCAGGATAGTTTTTAGATCTATTTTTATTATTTTTGGTTTTTTATTGGTACATTTTATGTTTTTTGTTTGTTTGCTTGTTTTTTGAGACAGGGTCTTACTATGTAGTTGAAACTGACTTGCAACTCACTATGTAGCCCAAGCTGGTGTTGAACTCACAGTGATCCTCCTGCCTCAGCCTTCTGAGTGCTGGGATTACAGGCATGCGCCACCACGCCTGGCTTTGGTACATTTTATGTATACACTATGATGACAATTATCATTGGGAATTTGTACCTGTATGTGATATATCTTAATATATCTATGATATCTTATTTTGTCCCCATTCCCCTGCCCTCCCTTCAATCCCCTTACCCCTCCCTATTTATAAACACTTTATTTACATTTTTGAGGAACCTCCAAACTATTCTGCATAATGGCTGTACTGATTTATATTCCCATCAGTAGTGTATAGAAGTCCCTTTTCTCCACATTCTTAAAAAAAACAAGCAGTTCTGCTTTGTTTTGTTTGTCTTTTTGACATAGCCATTCTAACTGAGGTAGGTGATATCTCATTGTGTTTTGATGATACTTTTGTGTGTGTGTGTGTTTTGTTGATACTTTTTAATAATCTATTTTAACTAATAATATAAATACTAAAATGTTACTATGTAATGGAGTATGTGATGTTTTAATAGATATATTTTTGTGATGTTTAAGTCGGGTGAAATATATCTGTCCCTTGAACATGTGAATGTGTGTGTTAATGGGCTTGCACCTAGAGCCTTGTATATGCTGAGCACATCCCCAGCTCTGATCATTTCTTTATGGTGCAAACATTCAGAAGATTTACTTTATTTTTTTTTAATTTTATTGAGTTTATTGGTACATTTTAGGGATACAGTACAGTTATATTCATTGTTGGGATCATGTACCTTTACATGGCAAGTCTTGATTCTCATTTTTTCCCCTTACCTCTGCCCTCCCTTCACCCCCTCCTCCCCTCCCCATCTACAAA
>NW_022900942.1:28476712-28496121 GCF_012274545.1 Fukomys damarensis | reverse complement strand
TTTGTCTGAGGTACAGCTGGTAAAAATTTTTTCCCACATTGTAGATTGTCTCTTAGTTCTGCTAATGGTTTCTTTTGAAGTACAGAAGCTTTTTAGTAATATGAGATCCCAGTTGTTGATTCTTTCTGCTAGTTCCCGTGCTACTGAGGATTTGTTCATAAAGTCTTTTCCTATACCAATGTAGAAGATTTACTTTAAATCAATATATAGATTAAAACTATAGGGCCAGGGATTTAGTTCGATGGTTCCAGTGCCTGCCTTGCAAGCACAAGGACCCGAGTTCAATCCCTGGTACCAAAAAAAAAGAAAAGAAAGAAAGAAAACCTATATATGAATTAAAACATTTTCTATATATGTGTTTTTGTGGTCATCATATTTTTGCAAGTACATTTTACCTTATTACTTTTTGAAGAAAATCAGTCAAATGTTTGTGAAGCATTTTGAGTCATGGCTAAAAACTAGAATAATAATTGTTCATAATACCTCAGTTACTTATAAAGATACATGTACAAAAGTAACAATTGTGCCTGATACATACATAGTATGTAAATCTTAACTGCAGCTAGTAGTCACTATAGTTAATGAACTGAAAATGTATTTGGGGGAAAAAGATAATTAATTCCCATTTTTATAGTCCCTTAAATTTAAAGTAGCTTCATGTTAAGCTAGGGGTTAATTTTGAATTAATCAAGAATGTTTCTTGCTACATATTCATGCTCAAGGATGCGCTATATGGTGTAACTTAACACCCTCAGATCATTGAGATTACCAGAGTCAGAGTAAAAGCAATTTCATAGGTTCCTTTCTCCCAAATTGTGTTACTGGTAAAGATGCATATTTTCCTTTTTCTATCTTTTCTAAATTGACTTTTAAAATTTGGCACATTTTCTCTTATTTGAAAGCCATTTTTAATAATGATTTAAAGTTTGTCAATTCACAGGGAACTGAAAATAGAGACAGCTATTGGGAATCTTGGGTACTAGATACTTAGTAAACTCCCGAACAGACTGATCTGCTGTAAAGTAAACTGTATGCCAGAATGGGTCCGACTCATATTTGTATTTCAGATTGCAAGCCATCCCTTTTGGGGGTGTGAGCACACCCATTGCTTCTGAATATTTGGAGTCACAATTGTGGCTTGGGGGAAATGGATTGTATCACTCCTCCCCAATAACCTAGTTAATGTTTAATAATGATGAATAAGGAATATTTCTTTTAACTCATGCTTTGTATGATAATACTATGTTAATTGAAATTTATGCGTGGTGATAGTTGACAAATCCTTTGAATAACTTTTATTCCTAGAACATTTATACTGAAAATATATTTCATTGTGTATAACATTATTTATTTATATTTGCCTTCTTGAATTTCAGCCCATGTAATCTTTTCTCATTTCCCAAGATAGAAATAGGGAGTATAGGTTTGTAGTTGTTAGTGTCATGCTAATGTACCCAAACTTCAGGGGCCTTAATAGCTAATTTCTTATAAATCTGGAGTTATCTGAAATTAAAATACATTTTTTAAAATACATTTTTAAAAGTTTACTGGACCTTGATTTCTGTCTTTTTTGAGAAGTTTTGTTTCTTTTTCTATGCTCATCTATTATTTCAGGCTCTATAAAATATTCATTCATCTTAAAAAAAATCTATGATTAGCACAAATTATACAGTAGTCATTGAAGGATAAACATAATATTTTTTATCTTCTTATTCATTAAATTTCTTGTTCCATCCCGTTTGCTTGTACTATATTTACATATTTATATAACATTAAAAGACAAAAATATCTGGTGGAGGAAAATAAGTTACCAACAAAAAAATTAAGATCAGTATCTTAGAGGTGAGAAGTATAATTTTTAAAATAGTATATTGGGTTAAAGAGTAATGGAGAAGGGCTGCTGTATACATAAGGTGTCCTGAAGTGGTATCTTATCAAGATAACCTTAAAACAGGGATTTATATGCAGGGAGAGCCTGAGTAACACAGAGATTTGGCTGGTGAGATTTTTCAAGCAGAGGGAGCAGTAAATGTCAAAGCCAAAAGTAGGAACCCTCTGAGCATGTCGCAGAAAGTACAAGATTGCTACATCTAGAGCAGAGTGAGCAAAGGGATGAGGAGGAGACATTACTCGCATAGTATCTGGGCTTTGAAGGGCGACTGTGAACAGAAGAGAGAGGTAATGTGGTTCGTGGTTGACAGGGATCACTTTGGCTGTACGTGGGCCATAACAAAACTGTAGAGATCAATGATTTTAAACTTTCTGGATCATGACCACTTTAGCCTCAACAACAACAAAAAATAAATATTTTATAATACTACTCAAATACATTTTACGCTTTCACTTGTTTAATAGTATCTTCTCTGACTTAACTGAGTATCCTTTCGGCCCAACTAGTAAGAGAGAAGAGCTGTTGTGCTAACTTGAAAGATTGCTTATCAACTTTTTGTCCAAAAAATGATACCAATATGACATCTTATCATCATTATGAACTAAACACTAAGGTTCCATTTCTAGACACTCAGCACACATAAATCTTGACTCTGAGAACCCAAATTTTAGAGTACACAAGACTTTCCTGTGGGATTAGAACAAGACTAGAAGAGTATTAAAAAAACTATTACGGGGTCAGGGATTTAACTCAGTGGTTCTACCACCTGCCTTGAAAGCACAAGGACCTGAGTTTGACCCCTGGTATCAAAAAAACCCCACTATTATTGGTACCACTATTATTGATACTCCTTTACTTTCAGAAATGTGGGCAAGTAATGCATAGTTCACCATCCTTTATTTTAAGTGCTCGCAAATGAGCTGGTTTCAGAGGAGAGTAGTCTTGGGGTAGGGGGCCCTGGAGACCTCTCCATAGTGAGTGACCCTTGTGAAGTGACTGCATACATGCCACAGATTTCTGTCAGAAGAGTCAAGAATAAAGAGTTAAATAAGATATCCTAAAATGAAAAAAAAAAAAAAAACCTAGCCATAAACCCTTCACTGTCCAAGATTCCTTCTGATGTTGAAGCATTTGTCTAGTAGTAAATTGCAAAAAATGAAGACTGCAGACCTGAAATATATGGTCCTTTCAGGCAGACTAAAGGTTTGATGCCAAGAATAAACTTAATCCGTTTTTTTCTCCCATAAGTAATGATATTTCTAGATAATATAGAAGGATGAAGTGGCTATCCAGAGCATATCAAATGGGCAATGTAACAAAAACTCTAGATTCTAGTATAACTAAGACTTTGTCCAGAAAAATGTATTTTATCAATGTTTTGTTTTGAAAAGGATTATTTTGAAAAAGATTGTATTTCAAATTTTTTCAGTATTCAGAAGAATTTTGGTAGTGTGGCTATTAAATATGTGCAAATAAAAGGGAAATCACTAGTGCAAATTTTATTTCCCTGTGGCCATTAACCTTCATAGAATAAATATTTGTTAAAATATTTGTTTGATATTAAAATATATGTTACTCTAATAGTATATAAATTACATGTGGGTATTTGTATACAAAGATAGATGTCAATATTGGTATAGATATAAATACAGTATTGCCAAGTATTTGGGCCACTGTAATTATCAAATAATGAAACAGTAAAAAAAAACTCTTCTAAATAATTTACATTCTCAAATATAAGAACATTAGATTTTGAATGCTGATTCCCACTTTGTCACGGTAGAGTAGTATGGTACTTTTGCCAGGAAAAGCTTTGTGAAACTGACCTATTACTAACACTTAATACTGAGGAATTTGTTTTAGGAACTCCCCATACCCTTCCTTCCCTCACCTTATGATACACGGAGAATAATGGTATTCCTCACATAGCAAAACCCAGCCAGGCATTCTGTAGTATCCTCCATGTAAATGGAAACAAAGCACTGACCTTCCACTAATAGGAAAGGGTCGGTCATTGGGCGAGGTTTAGGGAATTGGACCAAAGATCATTTAATCCATTACTTGATAACCAAAAATCTTAAAATGTAATAGTTTCTTTTTCAGATTTATGAAATATGTATGTGCTCTGTAATGTCTGTAGATGACAAAATAACCTCGTCATAATATCCCTGATCATCATCTTGTACCCCTCAGCCTCTCTTCCTAGAATTTCAGAATGTTGTCCAATGCCCTAGTAGTTTTTTACTCTACATCTATCTTAAGAAAGCATTAGAGAAATGACATGCTTTTTCCTGTCATGTTTTACTTTCCCCGTCTCACTTAAAAAAAAGAAAAAAACTAGAAAAGTTTGGTCATATGGAAGCAGAGGTAAAAACAACAATGAAGTATCCAAGAACTGATGAAATTGTCACAAATATTTAGGGTAGGCCATGTGTTCACTTGCACAACTCACACTGAGACCATAGGACAAGGGAATGGAAAGTGTAAATTAAAATTATTTGCAGATATAAAATCATACGTAATTTATACTTTTAACACTTTTTTTTCTTACTTTCAGACTCTCGATCAATGTACATGAAATTAGTGTGAAAAAACATAGATGAAAAATTCAAATACTTAATCCAGCCATGAGAACTAATCTAGAGAAAGTAAAAATAAATGATATATCATCTATTATACCTTCAAATCATCCTCCCTAAGTTCTATTTTTATGCAATGCAAAATAAGTACCAAAAGTGCTTATTCATATTGCCTGTAGCCCGAGTCATCATTTAAATAAACTGGTAATTGTGGAGAAAATCTAGAGAATTTGCAAGATAACTTTTCTGGTGAATAGTTTTCTAGTTTCACTCTACATTACTAAAAGACCCTAGGCATAATATATATGTAGCCTTTTGTGATCATCTGTTAGAAAGCGTATTTTGCTACCTGCTACATTAATAAGCCATGAGAATATAATTAAATTTTTGTCACAAAACTGTATTTTTAGATTTAATCATCTTTTTTGTACTTTATTGTTCAAAAAAATTTAAGGATGTTTGTGGATTATGAATTGTTTTCTACTGAAGGTAATTATTAACATACCTAATAATGTTTTACATCAATTTCTCTTCAGTTGATTTTTTAAAATTACTGAAATGAAAGAGTTTTGAAGTCTTTGTTACATGTTTTTAGAAATACATAGCAGAACTGGCTTTCATCTCTGGGGTGTGTTCCTATCCAGTTCCACGTGCAGGTCATCTCACCTGGGTTTTTGTTTTTGTTTTTGTTGTGAAATGTTCAATTCAGGTTCTACATGGTCAGCTATTATGAGCGGAGTCACAGAATAGCAGTTGGAGCACGCCATGGTTCAGTGGCCCTGTATGACATCCGGACTGGAAAATGTCAGGTAAATAAATCATTGTGCCTTCCTCTCCATAAAGTGTGGAAGTTATTGAAAGGAGGGGGAGACTAGCACTTCACCAGTTGACATGCTGAGCTGCTGGAACATTATGGATAATGCTAAAGGGATCAATAGTTTAATGAAGGACTCAAAGAATATAGAGCCCCACTGTCTTTATTCACTGGGACTGAAGCGCTGCCGGATGGTTCCCAACAGTGCCTGGAGTGAGCTCGCATCACTCTCAAATGACTCTGCAATGTATCTCTTATTTTCTTATTTTTTCTGCTTTTCTTATTTTTGCTGTGTGTTTTCTGAAAAAAGTTTGATGGTGCCTTGTTCTGATGTAATGATGGGACAAAAATTAATTTTCTGTCTATGTAAAATTATTTAGATGGTAACTGGTTTTTAATTGTAATATATTTCATTTTAAAAAAAGAAACCACAATAGCATTGAATACAGCTCTATTTAAATGTAATTTGATATTCCTTCAAGTAATATATTACCTTTTATAGTTTTTCTATCTCCTTCCTTTCCTTCCTTCCTTCCTTCCTTCCTTCCTTCCTTCCTTCCTTCCTTCCTTTCTTTCTTTCTTTCTTTTTTGGTACTGGGGGTTGAACTTGGGACCTTGCACTTTGGAGGCAGGCAGTGGCGGAAAGACTGAGCTAAATCTCCGGCCCCTCCTTATTATTATTACTTTTTAAATCATCTCGATTTTTATCTTGATTGCCTAAATCTCAAAATATATTTGTTGAGTAGATAGGGCAAGTCTAATCCAACTTTATATACAGAGGAATTGTAGCTCAGAGCTTTAATCAGAGCCTTATCCCAGATTTACACTGTTAGTGAATGACAAGACCAGGACTAGGCTCCACCACGATTATGGAAAAATCATAATGTTCATGATATAGTGTCAAGTCATAGCTTCCTATGTTTGATTTTAACATTATTAATGCTGATTATTCAGCAATGTTGTAGTATTAGCAAGTTGCGGAAGGGTTATGAAGAAATTCATAAGGATGTGGTTAAAATTTTAGTGTCTCTTAAATTTAATAAATTATTAACTAATCCTCCAAAAAATTTCCTGAGAGGTTGCCACAACATAGTTCTAAAACATGGTAAGAAGTGTTGGGTCTAAAATTTTTAGGGATCAGATAAATTTAGCTTGAATGTTAAACACATCTTTGTGTGTGCCTCGAGTCACTCCTGTGTGAGTGTGCACTGTACGTCTATGGAATTCTGTCAGTGTGTGTGATAACTCCCTCCGCCCACCTCCCACCACCACATTGGGTGACCATGTTCTTTAATTGGGTTCTCATTGATAATAGTGAAACCACTCTGAGTGCTTGTTTAAAGATTAAGTTGCATGTTACTATAATGCTTTTTTAGAAGAGACACAGATTCTTCAACTAGCATTTTTTAAATTTCTTGAGTTTTCCCCTTTCTAAAAAATGTAAAATAAAATCATTTTTAATTGATACATAAAAATACATAAGTTGTTATTTTTATACAGGTATTGATGTATGCCATGTGATACTTCAATACATGTGTCATTGTGTTAGATTTAAATCAGGTAAATATGTATCTCTTTAAGCATTGTTTCTTCATGAAGAAAATATTGAAAATCTTCCTAGCTTTTTGAAATGTATAGCAGGTGTCATTATCAGAGCTTTAATCACCTTATTCTTATCTTAGTTATGCACTGTGCAGTAGCCTAGCACAGCTTCTTACTTCTTTTTTATTTTTTTATTTTTTTAGAGCTTTTACTTCTATCTAACTGAAGCCTAGAATCCGTTGATCAACCTTTCCCCACCTCCCTCTTCCCCTACTCCCCACGTCTGGTAACAACCACACAATTTTTTTAGACTTTTACACATTGGAATACATTATTGCTGGCAAACTTGAGAGAAATGAGTCACAAATATCTACAAGATAAAGACCTAAAAGAAGAGACAAAATCAGAAAATCTAGAGAAGATTCTATTAACAGATGAGACACAATTGCCACCAGCAAAGAAGTGAGCCACCTTGAGCACGGAGCCCATCTAAAGAAGAGTTAGAGAATAGAGAGTTACACACTCATGAGAAAAGACCAAGCTGCACTTAAGTACACAGCGCTTTCCATTTTTCCTTCTAGTAAATGGTCTAGGTGATGATCTTGGAAATGTGCGGTAGTAATAACTTGAATACCTGCTATTTTTTTTCAGTGGAGGTACTTGAGCTATACTTATTGAAGGCAATTTTTCTTAAAAAGAATGTGGAATGCCATTCATATTTCATTTTCTATACACCATTTTAGTATATTCAGATGTTTGGTGTCTCTATGATTTTTTTCCACCTCATCTACTTAATTTTGGCACCCAGAATTATCGTTAGTGTTGTAGAGGTAAATAGCCTTCACCTTCCAGTTGTATGTGAAAAAGAAACTTAAATTTTCCTTCCCTCATTCAGAACATGGAAACAAAGCTAAACATCTAAATTAATCCAAACTACTCTTTCCAGTTACCATTTATAGCCAGTAACATTGAACTCTTAAATGAGACTCTTAGCTATTTTATTAGTATTATGATATTTGAAATAAATGAGCCAACAACAGCTCAGAGAAAATAAGTATAGATATCATATTTAGAAATGGTGTTTTAGAGGGTAAATCATTTTTAACTAAGATATAGTAAAGCATTTCTTGAGGAATCTCTTTGAACCACATGCAGAGAATGGAAAAATTTTTCTAGCGTAACTGAAGACAATAGAGATATGTCACACACATACAAAAACAAAACAAAAAAAAACAACAAAAAAAAAAACCCCAAAACAGATAATTAGAAAATATATGGCTATAAGAGGGTCCCAGTTGGGTGGAAAAACAAGGCATAACCACCTAGATGCAGGAGGAGAGAAAGTTCACAGCTAAAGTGGAAAGGTTGCCAGAGGCTGAGTGGAGCCCAACATGGGGAAGTCCATGTTCCATAGAGTCAGAGAAGCCATAATGCAGGGACTGAAGGGTCCCCTGTTGTTGCTAGATTGAATGGTAAAGAATAAAAGAAAGCTTAAGTCCCTTTATCTTATCCTTTGGCATTTGCTTCTATCTTAAAAAAAAAAAAAAAAAAAAAAAAAAAAAAAAAAAAAAAAAAAAAAAAAAAAAAAAAAAAAAAAAAAAAAAAAAAAAAAAAAAAAAAAAAAAAAAAAAAAAAAAAAAAAGCTTTTCTTCGGACCTGTTCGTTGTTTCCTAACTAGATTAGGAAATAATGCAAAGCCATAAACTCAATATGGCATATGTGAAACATGAATTTTCACTTATATAAGTGTTTGGCAAACTATGGCCCAAATCTAGCCTGCTTCTTGTTTTAATATATAAAGTTTTAGGGCCAGGGATTTAGCTCAGTGGTTCCACCACCTGCCTTGCAAGTGCAAGGACCCAGTGTCAATCCCTGGCACCGATATATATAAAACTATATGTATAGTTTTATTAAACCACGGCTATGCTCATTCAGTCACATATTATCTGTTACAGTGGCAGAATTGAGTAGTTTGTATGTAGCAATGGATCACTATTTGTTACCTGCAAGCCTAAAAGATTTACTGTGTCCCTCTACAGTAAAGATTTACTGACCCTGACTGAGATAACAGGATAACTATTTTAAAGGCAATTAAATGTAATGCAATATAATGTTTAAGAATAATTACAAAGGGATGCATCTTTGAATCCCATCCCACCACTTATTAGATTTATGACCTTGGGAAAGTTTCCTAACTTCTCTGAGCCGAAATTTCCTCATCTGTAAAACATTAACAGAAATGGCACCTAATATTGTGAAATATTAAAGAAAAAATTACCCAAATACTTGTTGAAGATGGTAAGGCAGACATTATGCCAGGGGGACCATGGTGATAGTATAGAGTCCAGTGCAACAGGATCTCACAAAGGGCAAGAAAGATCGGGCTCAACTCTGACTTCCACAAGATCAAGTGGGAATTTATAACCATGAACCAGGGTGGGGTCAGTAGATAGAAAATTTACTGAGGAAGCATCAGGAGTGAGGAGTTTCCGGTAAAACACATTTGTTGCTGAAGGCAGCCCAGGGTGGTCAGATACCCAAGGGTAGGGGAGTCTCTAAACTGACAGGATTCCTGCTCAAACTGAATGCAACAAGGTCTGAGAGGGAAGTCCAAGGTCTAGCCCAAGGTCAGGCCTATTCAAGCAGAGGACTCAAAGGAGCCTCACCTAAGTCTGGGCTGGAAGTAAATTATGTAATTTGTGTAAAATTTTGAGCTCAATGGTTGCTTGTGTGGTTAGGATTCAGTAAAGGTTGACTATTATTATGTTAGAATAAACTTTTAAATACATTTCACTATAATAAAATCATTTTAGCTTTAGGAGATTTTAAAGATAAACTTGAGGTATTTGTGGACTCTAGGGCTAATAGGTCACTTTTGTCAGTGGGGACTACTTTGGTAGAAAGTTGAAGGGCGGCTGCCTGAGGCCATGTGAGGACTTCCTTCCTAAAGCAGTCTTGCCTGTGGTGTTAGGCCAGGTCTCTGCTGATTGTGAAGATCAGAGACAGGATGCAGTTCACCATTTAAAATCCTCTTTGCTGCTGACTTCAGTTTTAACTTGGTACCTGCGAAGCAATTTAGGAATATACTACCTGACTTGAATTTGACTTACTTTAAAAAAAAAAAAATGTAGGGCTGGAGATTTAGCTCAGGGATTCTGCCACCTGCCTCACAAGCGCAAGGACCCAAGTTTGATTCCCACTACCAAAAAAAAAAAAAAAAAAAAATCTAACTCCCTCTGTTTAACTTTTGTTGACAGTGCTTTTACTAAGCTGGCAGATTAGAGCCCATGACTCCCTTAGAGAGCTCTGTAGTTTTTTGTTTGGTTAAATCAAGAATGAAAATCTCCCCATTAGCAATATTTGCCTTTGGTTTGGCAGACCTAACATCCTGTCTCACTGATTTCCAGTCCGTTTTGAATACGTCTATTGCAAGATTTTCTTAATCTCTTAGCTAGTTTGTACTTACAAAGTTTGTAGTACAGTACAACACTCCTGATCCACTTTGGTAAACCTAGATACTTTCTTACCATGCTTGGTGAAGCACTAGTAGGGGAAAAAAAAAAAAAGGAAGAAGAAAAAACAATGATATTGAGAGCAAAAACATGTGCCTGAAGACTTCTTCTCTGTCTGAAATTATTAAAAGAATTTTATTATTAAAAAGCTTAAGTTCCTTATAAAATCTGGTCCAAAAGTCCCATATTTGTAGTATCTGGTACATAGTAGATGCACAATAAAACTCACATTGGTTAAATTTAAAATGCCTGAGTCTGGAATTTTAAAAAATGAGAAATATGACATGGTAAAAGGAGTACAGACTATTTTTTCATCTATTTATGATTTATTATTCATTTTGTTTATAAATAAAATCTTAGGATGGCTCCTCTTTGCATAAGATACCCTGGTATATGCAAGCAATCATAAAATAAATATAAACCATATTATACACAAGCGATCGCAAAATAAATGAGTAGACCCTCAAAGAACATTTCCTGGTATGGAAAACAGACACCCCCAATTGAAGTAGAGTGAACAGTTTCAAGGAGGACAGTCTCAGTGTTCAGGGGAAGCACAGGGGGGACTCTAGCCCAGATCCGTGTAGTTGTCTGGGGAGAATTAGTGAGGAAGCATTCCCTAACAGGGAGCACGTCTGAACAGAGGTGGTAATAATAAGGATTCCGGCAAAGTAGGGAAAAAGCAAAGGTGATATTCCAGGCAGAAGACGACACATATGCACAGCCTAGAAGACCAGGAAGCGTAAGGGAAGTGTGCTTGTAAGCAACTTCAGAGATATTTTGCTCACACTCTTGGGAATGGTTTGTAATATAAAAGTTTTCAAGTCAGCATTATACTGGGAATTACACAGACTTTATGTGAAAAAGTTATTCTAATCTGTAAGCATGAATATTCTTATTTGTGATTTATTAAATGCTAAATCATTAACAGATTTTGTAAATAAATTATACAAAGTGAGCAAAATGTTAAAGAAATAATTGAATGCCGACATTTTCCGTTAACTAAAATACTCTTTTTAGGAAAACAGGGGCATGGAAAATGTGAAGTTGTTTTCAGTGTGGGATTTAAAGCATTATCTGAAAATAAACCAGTGTAGTTTTCTATAATACACTTAATCCTGGCAAGCACTCGAAGGTGCTAGACTCCAAAAGAAAGCCAATATTCAAGACTAAACAGAAATTTCAGCAAACACACGTATATTAATAGAAGTTTGGAAAACAGTGTGTTCTTCTCTCTAAAAATAACAGATCTTACTTCTAGTTAGGAGGAACAATGGGCCTCAGGGATCTTGTGGACAGTAAGATTGATGTTTCTTTAAGGCTGAGTTTTAAGCTTCAGGCACAGTTTTCACTGAGCAGAAGTCTATAACGCTTATACATCCAGGGCACTTATGTGGTGATTGCAAAAATTGCAGTGAGAATTGACTACAGTACTTAGACGGTGACATTTTAGGTATTTTCTTTTTGCTCTTTTCAGCAGCTGGTTTTATGGCAGGTGCTTCCTATGACATTCTGGAGCAACAACTAGAAATATGGCATCGGGGTGACAATAAGATGAATGGTTGGAGAAGACAATGGCTTTCTGGCACTGTTGAAGAATTACCTAACAATCTTTCTGTTTTAAAAGTGAAATGCTATTTAGAGAAGGACATCTAGGAAAAGAAGTAGATATCTGAAACAGTGCTTGAAATTAGACTGTCGTTTATTCTGAAAGTTTGAACTTTTTAAAATAATATTTGAACTGCATAGAGGATTTTTATTTTGTTTTATGTACCCCAATACCCACTCAGTACTTCTTATATTAGTGCTTATACTTTGAACATCACTATACAAGAAAGTTGCATCAAGAAAGAAAATGAAATCCTTAATAGGGCCTGTAATTGGAAATGTGTAAGACAGACCATTCTCCTATTTACAAACCCAAAAGTTACAGCAGACATTTTAACATGTTTGCAAATGGATCAAGCAGGCTAAAATTGCTTGTGATTCTTAACATTCACATCATTTTGCTTATATTTCTCAGTGCCATTCCATTTCTCAGTCATCCTCTTCCCCCACCAAGACCATTAAAAAAAGGAAGCATAAATGTATATGTGTGTGTGCGTATGGCTATTTTCCACATGGATGTAGTCCACAAAATTTGGAAATGTTACGTAGGGGAGTAACATGGTAGGTGATTCCAGGACTGCCTACAGATACGAAAATCCACAGATGTTCAGGTTCCTTATGTAAAATGGCGTGATACGTGCACATAACCTACCCACATCCTTCCACAAAGTTCAAGTCATTTTTAGATTACTCATAACACTTAATACAATGTAAATGCTATATAAATAGTTATATTATCAAGAAAAAATGAGGGGAAAAGTGTGTACATGTTCAACACAGATCCAATTTTTTAACAGTATTTTCATTCTGCCATTGGTTGAATCTGTGAATGAAAACCTATACATTGAATTCATGCTTCAGTCACTGCCCTGTATTCTTTATGTCCTCTTTCAATGTGTAAAGTATTTAAACATGTTCTGGCATACTGGTCACTTAATACATATGACTACTGAATGCGCTAAAACATGTGCAGTGAGGACAGGAGTCTAATTCATTGTTGGCTGTAAAGAGATGTGGATGGTGATTTAAAGGGTCTCAGCAAGATCCGCTAACACTTCTCTCAATAGAGCTTCTGATGGACAGCAGGTGTAATAGGGGAAGAGGAACATATACAGATACCTAAAAGCCTTGATCCAATAAAGTCAGCCTCAGAAGTTGCTCAGTTATTAAAAAGTGTTGCTCATTTCATTTTAAGTCCTGTAAAGATAATTTTATTTTCCATCCCTTCTCATATGGGACCAAGGATTGTTTGTTTCCATATTGGGTCAGTGACTTTAGTTCTTTCTTGCTAAGACATGCCAATTTCTGTTTCTCTAAGTGGATTGAAAAATTAGAGATTCTTACAAAGCAATCTTAGAATATAATCCTAGACTTCTGTGCTTTGCCCAGTCTTTTATAGCGGTCACATTTATACCTAATTTTATGTGTACATATATCTTTTTTAAAGCCTTCTTCCTACTCTTATATAATTTTACATATTACATATTTAATCCAGCTCCATGTTTACATTGGCAAGTACAACTAGCATAGAGCTCTGCTGGTAAGAGCAATAGTGAGTGGACTTACCAGAGAGAAACCTGCCAACCACTACCATCCCTCGTGTGGGGGACACCATGTGAAGATAGAGAACAAGAACAGGAAGAAATTCATAAAGAACAGATTTATTTATTTATTTATTTTGAGATACAGTCGCTATGTAGTTCAGACTAGCCTTGCACTCACAGCGGTTCTCCTGCCTCAGCCTCCCAAGTGCCAGGATTACAGACATGTACCACCATGCCCAGCCAAGAACAGTGTTTAAGCAGATCCTTCAGTGGGTGTTCTGCAGGCAGACATGCAGGAGGAAACCTTTTCAGGGACAGATTGAAGCATCGACAAGGCTCAGAAACATCAGTTAGCTGCCGATGCATTTCAGAAACTGGGGCTTCTGTTCTGCCTAGAAAAGAGTACAGGGGTGCACAACTGTGATAGAGGAGGATAGGGATGAAGGGTGATATTTAGGAGGGTAAAATGATGGTGAGCCTTCCCTGACACGCTTCAGTTTGGTGTCTTGGGGTCATTAGTAACAAAGTCAAATGCTACAGATACCAAGAAGGTAGCATAAATAAATTTTTCCACCCTTGATAGTGCCATCCAATAAATCACTGTCTCAATTTGGCTCTTTCTATAACACTATAGTTTAAGCTTTGAATGAAGTGCCAGTCAGCTTTGTGCTGCAAAGAAGAGACCAGTCAGTCAGGTCTTAGATGCTAGCATATGGTGTCATTTGCAATTGTGGACTTAGGATTGCCTGACCCTCTTGATTTTTTTTTTAAGCTAAGTTGAAAATTTGGATTTTTATTTTAACGGCTTTCAATTTTTCGGTGTTGGTGGCCGATTTTCAAGTCTTTAGAGTGCACAAATTGATACAGTGCTAAATGCGTAGCATTACATTCAGAGAAACCACTTGAGGGTTTTGAGCAGATCAGCAACAGGTTGAGGTACTCTATTCTGGAAAGTCACCATCAACCCTGTGGAAGATGAACTGAAAGCTTGCTCTTGGAGGCTGTGGTGACAGTCCAGGGCCACGGGGTCAGGGCTTGGTTAGCATCTCTAGTGGCTTCATGAAGAAAAAGAATACAAATTGTAATGTAGAACAGGTAGATTTAGGTGAGCTTTAAAAGAAAGTATATTGAGTACATACACTAAGTAAAAATATAAGTTGATGCTATAATGATGTAAAAGCATTTTCTGAGAAAAATGAAATGAAAATGGCTAAAAATTGGTTGGGAAGATATGTAAAAGGAAAGTTTAGATGCAGGAAAGAATTTTTAAAATATAAAAATTATAGGATTATTTGGAAAGGCTGTAATTAGAGATTTCAACTAAAAAGTAATAGAAACCACAGAACAGGCTTTGTTGAAGAATTTATTATTTAATATAACAAAGTATCCAGATGTAGCTAGTGAAGTAAGTAGCCCAGTGGTTTCCCACAGACGCCAGTCTTTCTAGGAAACTGTTTCAGTCTTGGCCTCTCTGCCTGGGCTACCTCTGGGTACAAGATAGCTACCACCAAGCCAGCCACCCATGCAGAGGATCCTGTGCTGGACAGCAAGGGGAAGTTTTAAATTCAAATACACCCTTTTAAAAAGCCCATTCTCATATCTTGTTGACCAAAATTGCATCACTTACCCACATTTGAGCCTGTTGCTGGCATGGGAATGGAATCATACTGGCTAATCCAGCTCACCTTCTGCAAGAGGAGAGGGCCATCATCTTCCTCAAATTCAGGGGCTTGGCCTGAGGAAGGCAGCCAACACTTGCCTGCCCATGGGAACTTGGTAACTGGTTTCCTGGGGTATTCTAAAGTAGGAAGACAGGGTTCATAGCAGAGGGTTTGGCTACTTGCCCTTCCACGTATTCCTTTTGAGGCCTAGATCAAGTTACCAGCTTCTTGAAGCCAGCTTGTTTGCCTGCAAAATAGAAATAACTTTAGGTCCCCATGTAGATTAATCAAACTGATATATGTAAGATATTTCAATTTATATTACATTTTAAATAGTAATGGTAGTAGTGAGTTAGTTGGTTAATCATCTTCAAAGAACAGTCCAGTTTTAGGTGTCTGAATCTAAAAGAACTTTTGTCTTGGTCTAAGAACAAAGCTCTTATCAATAGGAAACATTTTAAAACTAAGTAGAGGGTGCTAGTAAAGTTACTGAAAGTCTCAGCTTTCCTGCTCGTCATACAGCAACAGTGAGCTGGGTGAGAGAATGTATGAGCCACATTCTAGTTTCTAGGACAAAATACCTGCTACCCATCACTTAAAGGAGGTTTTTTTTAACTCATAGTTTCAGTCCATGATCAGCTGGCTCCAAGGTAGAAACAGGATAGTAGAAGAGCTTGATATAGTAAAAGGTGCTCAAGCCATGGCAGCCAGGAATCAGGAAGGAGAAGTGGGAGATGAGCATACACTTTTCCAGGGACAATGCCAGTGACCCACCTCTAACGAGGCCCTGTCTCTTAACAGCACATTCAGCTACTGAACTCATCAACAGATGAGTCCACGGATGAGTACAAGTACCCCCATGATCCAACCACCTTCCAAACACGTGAGACTCGGTGCGGGGGGCGGGGTAGTTCTAAACCAAAACAGAGAATGCAGGGTAAGCCCAATAGATTTGGCTCTGACTCCTTCCCACACCCTACTCAGAAGTCGAAGCCCCAGGCCCATCATGTCCTTCAGAGGAGAGAACAGGTTTCCCTTGCAAACCTGACAGGGCCTCCAACCCTCCCCACTCAGCTGCTTCAGGGTCAGCTGTTAAACAACCACATTTGATGATAAAATAGATGCTGTGAAGTAATCAGCTTTCATTCCTTTGGATGTTTATTTATGCGGTTCTGTTGTTCCCAAAAGTGACACCTTAATCTACACTATTCACTACTGCAGAAAAAATACTGAAAACATAGTTGACTTTCAAAGGAATGACAGAAGCAAGAAAACATATATATCTAGATATCTAGATATCTAGATATATAGGCTAGCACAGTAAATTACACATTTCTTTCTCACATATACTGAAAGCACTCCTTTGTACTCTTAGGAATAAGTAAGCCAGATTCCCAAGCCTCTCGGATGTCTCTAGGTGAGAGTACTGGCATATGGCATTGTTACTGTGTTGCTGTAATTTATGTAAATGTGTTGTCAGAGATGAATTAAAACTTATACTTGTAAATCTACAAGGACACAGCTATAACTCACATGGATTTATTACTTGTAGATAAGTATATCAAGTCTCTGGAATTACTGCCTCTCTACTAGACAGAGGTTAAAGAAGAAGGTAACAACTTACATGCCATTATACATATACAGCAGTTTGTCATTCATTGGTAGTGGTATGAATACAAAACACAAGTGTGTAAAATGCCCTTGACCCAGCACAATCCGGTAAATTTCAGGAAGAATTCTGTAAAAAGCATTCTCAAAGGGCACCAAATATAAAGTCAGGAAATTAGTTTTAGACCCATTCACCAACTTTGTTATTAACTTTTCTGAGCCTAGGTTAGGTATAAGACAGTTTTTTTAAAAATCTACTGAAACTACCCAAATCTACTCTGCGTGGCTTTTATGAGGCAATAATGTTTACATGTATTGTATTCATTCAAGAAACATTTATTGAGTACCTATTATGCATCAGGCACATTTTTTTTTTTTTTTTAGTTGAAAGAAACAGTATCATCCAAAGTCCTTGTTTTTTTTTTGTTTTTTTTTTCTTGTACCAGGGATCAAACTCGGGTCCTTGTGCTTGTGAGGCAGGCCACTGAACCGCTGAGCTAAATCCCCAGCCCTAACATCCTTGTTTTTGCAAAACAAGAGAATAAAACCAGAAAAGTAAGATGCTTTTTAGAACTATATGAAAGGGCTTTTGAAAATTGCAAACCCCATTCAAGGGGAAATAATCATTAATTACAATATAAAGCCAAGATCACTTTTCTATGATGATGTATGTGTGTTTAGTACTCCATGAATGGCACCAACTATCTAGGAAATCTTTTTAATTCACTGGCCATTGTCATTTAGCATTGGTCTTCCCAGACCAAGTGGCAAATTAGAATCACATAGTAAATTTCAAAATAGATTCCTCCTACCTCAAACCATGAATCAGAATCCCCAAGACATCTGCATTTCCAGAGTGGCCCCTATATAATTCTAAAGCATACTAGAGGTTGGAGACTCTAGGTTTCCAGTAAAATAGCAAATTACTACTATGAAGAAAACATAATGTTTGAGTTGCCTTGAACTAATATTTAAGTTTTCAATGCCTATGAAATCAAACAGTTTTAAAACAAGGAAAAATAACATTCCTTAGATCTAGAGTCAGGTAGACTGATAATGGAGCCTTTGGATGAGTGCATTTTATTTTTGGTATTATCATTGTAAAAGCAATGTAGCAACAACACACAAGATTTAGAGGGAAAAAACCCACCACAGGTTCCCCCACAATGATTTTATGTTTATGCAATACTCATGTAGGTAAATACTTATGTATATTTGAAATGATGATCTACATGCCCCCATATTTGCTTCATAATATTGCCTAACTTCATGAGATTTTAGTTAATAAGGTTTTAGTGACTCCTCTCTATCCAGAAATTTATCTCACTATCCTGAGCTGACTTGGAGCTAGAATCCGTACATTTTCATATTGCATTTGAGAATTTTCCTATTATGTTAATGTTAATTTTTCCAGCCAGACCTCTAAGTGAGTAAGGCTGAATACACACATAGCCTTCTTTCTCACCACAGTCACCTTTTTAAAATGCCTTTTCTGTTCTTCAAATTACAACAGGAGGGAGCCTCTGTGAGATAAAATCACTGAGAAAATGTACTTAAAAAATCACCAGTATCTGGTCAACCCTTTGTAGCTTTGTCCCTAATTGGGACTCTTTCTCCACCTACTCAGATGTAGCACAGAATTCAAGATTTTCCAGTCTCAGGATCTCTCTCTCAGTTTGGTAAGATCTTCTCTCTTGCTGTAGCATCCTTTCAGATAATATGCCAACAACAAATATTAAGTATTTAAGCTATAATGCTAGTGCCATATACTATTAAAATAATGTATTTCTGTTTAAGTATTTTGAGGAAATAAATGCTTCCTCCACAGATGCAAGAGAATATTTTTGATTGCCTTGTTTTTTCTAGTCATGAAACCAGTAAAATTTCAAGGCATGAGGTATTTCTATATTTGGGGAAATATTAAGCTTTGGTTTGCTACTGTATCCCTAATAATTCACTAAAAGAAATTATGCACCAGTATTTTGCTGTGGATCAAGGGACCTACTAGCAGTCAGGGCCATTCTCCACCAAAGCCCCATAGAAGGTCTCCTCAACATAAGGTTATACATGCTCCAAACAACATGGAAGGGATTCAGTAACCTCCTCCAGGAAGCTCTTCTCTGGCTCAAGGCCATGATGAGAAGGGGAGGAGGTTTAGTTTTGTTTGCAGGTACTCACATTTCAGCCCTGAAGACCCCTTGGGATTTCTGGGCTATCCTCTTTACATCTGCTATTTTTAACATGAAGGGGCATCACTTGCAGTGGCTCCCTCCAAAGGCGATTGCTCCCCACCTGCAAGTTGTGGCTAGCACCCACAGACCACTTTAGCATTTCAGAGGCTCTGGCAGTGGCACAGAACCTGGGTAGAAGCCCAAAGCATAATGGTGTATGATTTTCCAGGCCTCACTTTCTTGCATTTGTTCAGTAGATATTAGTGGTGGGTTCAGTGCCAGATACTGACATAAAATGGTGAGCAAAACATAATTTTTACCATCCTTGTGGAGCTCTGAGTAAAGAGGGTGATCAAAATAATAATTATCAACAAAAGAAAGTATTGCATTTTAAAATAAATACTGTGAGGAAAACTCCAGAGTATGATAAAAGAGTGTAAAATCAGGAGAACTAAGGGTGATGTCAGTGCTTTTTTTTT
>NW_022900942.1:28468323-28475225 GCF_012274545.1 Fukomys damarensis | reverse complement strand
TGCTAGTTCCCGTGCTACTGAGGATTTGTTCATAAAGTCTTTTCCTATACCAATGTCTTCCAGAGTTCTGCCTAACTTACCTTCCAGCAAGTTTAATGTTTCTGTTTTAATATTTAGATCTTTAATCCATTTGGATTTTAATTTAGTGCATGGCGAAAGATAAGGGTCTAATTTTAATCTGTGGCAGGTTGGATGTCAGTGCTTTTTGAGGCAGTGAAATTTCATTTGAAGGTGCGTGTGATGAGCAGGTGAGTTAAAGAGAAGATAGCATTCACAATTGCTAAAGTGAGAAAAATGTTAGGGCATTTAAGGAGTCACATGGAGTGAATGGGGAAAAGGTGGTCTGAGACAACATTGGAGAAAGGGTACAGAGCCAAGTACTCCTTGAAAGTCATGAGGAGGAGTTTTCATATTACCCTGAATGCAGCCAGACATTGGTAGGGGCTCTAAGCAAGTGACATGACCTGACTTAACCTTTTTGAAAGATCACTCTTGTTATTGCATGGGGAATGGATTGGAGGACTAAAGTGGAAATGGGGAGACCAGTTAAGAGGCTATTTGAGAAGTTTTCCAGGCCAGAGAGCACAACAGACTAATCTGGTAAGGAAACAATGAAGATAGAAATAGACCAGTTTGAGACTGAACTTTGTTGTAGTAATTAAGAGAGTGAGGGGTTGAGGATGATTTCCCAATTTTTGGCTTGAACAATAGATTCAGTAGGAAATGCTCATAGAGAAGCTGGTCTGTAGAATAAAGGGTAGTAGAAAATGAATAGTTCAATTCTTGATGTTAGCTTTGAGATATCAAACATTCTTGTGGAGCTGTCATGTATGCACACTTGGGAGCACAGGGCGTAAAGATTTAGACATTATAGACATCACTGGCATGTTGAATATAAAGTGAGAAGAAAAGAGAGTGGTGACAAAGCCCTACTTGAAAATTTTCAACAGCCAGGCATGGTGGTGTAAGCCTACAGTCCCAGCACTCTGGAGGCAGAGGCAGCTGGATTCCTGTGAGTTTGAGGCTAGCCTGGCTACATAGTGAGTTCAAGGCCAGCCTGAACTACAAAGTGAGACCCTGTTGCAAAAAAAAAAAAATTTTTTTTCAACATGTAGAGATGATGTGGGACAACTATATCTGGCATGTGAGCATGAATGTTTTGACAGTATGAAGAAACTCAGAAGGCTGTAGTATCTGAAATACCAAAAGAGGAGTATGTCATGGGAGAAATGCTATAGAAAGGTTAAGTGAGATAAAAGTTGGGAGCAGTCCATCAGTTTTGGCGATAGGAGATCATTGGTGCTTTCCCAAAACAGTCTCAGTGCAGTGATGGGGCTGGAATTTTGGCAGCAGGGCCCAGGTGGGAAGGCAGACCTTCAAAGAAGCTTGGCTGGAAAAACAAGAGAGGTAAGAGAATGTTGCTTTGTTGTGGGGTGGTTGATGTTTATAGATGTGTCTTTTTAAATATTCTGTAGGGTATTTGATTGCTGAAAACACCTGACCCACATTTTACCAAGGGAAAGACCTCAGCAGTAGGAAAGGGTTTAAAACAAATATGAAACGTGTTAGATTTGCCATGAGAAAGTAGGTCTACATGTTGGCTTTAGTATTAATTTAATGTCAACCCCAAGAATCCAGGTGGCATTTAGGTCTATTTGTGAGAGTAAAGAAGAGGCCATTGAGACAGACTTTTGAAATCATAGATTCAGGCAAATATCAATATCCTAAGTTTATATGACACCCATACCTGTTGTTAAGTCATTTGTTCAAGGATTCTAAAGAAGTATGTTAATTTGGGAGATTTCCAAATCAGTGAGTTTCAGAATATTTATAAAAGAAATTACTCAATAACGTTATCCTTACAAGATTAAGGGGTATATGTGGGGTTTTTTTGTTGTTGTTTATTTTTTTGAGAGGAGGAGGAATAGAGTATTATTTGCTTCCTGATAAAACATTCTTTTAACGTCAGCAAAAAAGATATCACTATTGATAAATACAGTTTTTAAAGGATTTTTCTTAATTTTTTGTGAACAAGAGAGATTATGTTTCATTTGCATTTCTTAATTTCTACCAAAAAAATTAACAGCTTCATGAGCTTAAGCTATTTTCATATGGTTTAGGCATCTCACTGAAAGAAGAGCTTCACTCTAATTTTTCACCTTTTCCATAAAGCAGATAGCTGTTTACAGCAGCCTTTGTCTGGCTTTGGCATCGATTTTAAATCACCTGGATTGATCATGTGGTTATGGGACTTTAAAAAATCCCACCAAACACCAAAGCCTCTAAACACAATTAGAATTGAGGGGTTTTTAACCTGCTAACATTATGTCCATAGGAGTGCATTCTAAATTATCCTTAACTTCTGCTCCTTTTAAGTAGGGAAAAAGCACCATCGTAGTCTATAGTGTCTAGGGTTGTGTGAATGCTCTCTACACACATAGAAATGTTCCTCGTTTTTGAAATGAGGAAGCATCTAAAATCCATGTCTGTCTTCAAGTGTTTCACTGCCTAAGCAATTTCCATAGCCAATGAGAGAAAAGTATGCAGATCAACCAGCTGTCATGTCACACAGTCCTCAGCTGCAGGACAACAGCAGGACTTAGGGAAGCTGATCTCAAACAGATTTGACAAAGAGGTGGAAGGTCTAAAATTAAATAGGTCAACAGAGATTCTCTAATAATAGGTAGATGTGAAGGGATAACAAGGGATCCCCTAGGAAAACTGCTTTTTAAAGACTGCTGATAGTATTGCTTTTCATTTTGCATTCCCTACCATTAGTGCATCTATGTCTGAATCATCTTAGTTGATAACAAAGTAGGTCCTATTTTTCACTAATCATATTTGAGTTATTTCTCTAAAAGTGATATTTTAATGAAAGAAATATTTATAAAGCTATAAACTACCTTTAGAAGCAGATTTTCCTTTTTTAAAGGCAGTTCTATTTTTTGTGGCATGGTATAGTGTCTCAATTTTGTTGTCATGGTGACCAGGTGATATAACTTTTCAAAAATGGAAACTTGGTTTTTAACTATATTGTACTAACCTGCTAGTCATAAATGTAGAATTCATAGTAGACAGTTTATACTCAGTTTCTCTGCAGCTAAAGTCTATTTTGTAGACAGACATCAGGTTTCAGTAATTAAACACACAGAGTAAACTCCTCACCAATCTTCAAATAGTAAACCATCATAAGCATCAACAAAGGAGTTGTTGTTGTTTTTAATTTGTATTCTTGCTAGTTGAAAAACATGAGAATTATAACTTTGGGGCATCTTTTGGTAGAGGTTAAATAATACCAAGCCATTTTCTACAATACATGTGTCAGTATATAAAAGAAAAAAGAAACAAGATAACCTCATGTCACTAGACTGAATAAAAAGTTATATGTTTAAATTCTATGAGGTCAGTTCTTTGTTTTCCTAAATTCAGTCACATACCATTTTTTGCAATTGCAAGTTTTTCTGTTTAGTATTCTTTTAATATTGTAACAATAGAAACACACGTTGCAATCCTTCTTATAATATTGTGTAGGAAGAACATTTACAGTTACTTCAAACTTGAGCTAGGGCTTTTTTTTGGGGGGGGGATCAAACTTGGGTACTTGCATTTATGCATCAGGCTGCGGAATCACTGAGCTAAATCCCTGGCCCTTATTTTAAATTTTAAATATGTTATTTAGTTGGCTTTGTTTTTAAAGCTTTAATTTTTCAAAGCAGAAATCTTAAACTCTTTTCCACTAAAACTTAAAATGTTTTTATTCTCACACATTTTCTTCATGTTTCAAGAAAGATGGCTTTACATAGTAACTTAGAAATAACACCAAATGATTAACAGAATGATGGATGTGATGAATCACCTTTTTCTTGGGAAATAATAAATCACCATATTCCTACTCATGAATTTTTACTGAAAAATGTGAAATATTAGCATCATATTTTAACAAGGTGTCAGACACAGAAACTGACGGCAAAATGTTACTCTCAGAACCAGTGGAATACATAAAATGTTATACTTCTCTTTTGGAAACAAAGTAATTTAAATATAATTTATAATTTCTAAAATTTAATACGGTTTTAATTTTGATTTATCCTTCTGGTGATAATAAGCATCTGTTTGAGCATTACCAACACTACACACAACCCCAAAGTTAAGACAGTACAATCTACCAAAATAGGAATTTTTTATTCACAAAGGTTTTGATTAAGCTTCAAGTATTGGATTATAAACTGAAATGCTTCCTAAGACAGTATTTGCCCTTTTCATATCTAAGTAATTCTATCTTGGTCCCTATTTATAAAGCACTTTTTGCCCTTATTGTGGTACCATTTTTAGGCAGACTTTTTATTGAATTGTTCAGATGTTTGGGAAGTCTTGTTGAAGGATGAATTTGTGATTGCATTAAAAGGTTAGTTGATTGTTAGTTGCCCATCAGCTTGGCTTTATTTTCATTTGGGGGTGTTTTCCTACAGTCACCACAGTGTATTGTGGGAATTGGAGCAGGACAGTGTCCTTCCCCTGGCTGTATTGATTTGCCCTTCAGCTGTGTGCAGTGCAGAGAGAAACTCAGGCCTTGTTGATTATCTACACAGTGTCTCTGGGAGCATTATTGACCCATTGCCGCTGACTGCCTGTGGCTCTTGATTTTTCACACCGTCTCCATGACACTCATAATAAAACATACTATCTTATTGCTGCTACTCAGCTCTGGGAGCCGACCGATTCAGCCTTTGAACACAGTGTTTCTGGAGAACATTTAGTATATGTGGGGTAAAATGTTGCAGCAATTTTAGGATTCTGTTTTGTGTCATTTTAATAGCTGCCTCTATAGCAAGATTTCACACACAGGATTACATTTCTGTTGCCTTTCAAAAGCCACTACTAGCTTTGCATATGATGGCAGCATGAAATTTTCCATGTTGAGTGTAAAACTAATTGTAATATACTACATTAATTAAAAGAATATTCAGTATTAACATTAGATTTGGCATGTTGCTGTAACATTTATTTTCAAAAGTAAATTTTAAAATGTTACAAGGATTATCCTATGATTTATTATTATGTTATCCATTTATTACAGTGAACAACAGGTTCTGGAGGACTTTTCTGATTCTACTTGATTAGCATGTTTTGAGTTTGCTTTGTAAAATTTCCCCTAAGACAGATTTAAATTTCTGATAGTGTATCAAGTTATGTGACATCAAGTAAAATCTTTTAGTTATCTTGAAAGATTTTTTTTTTTCTATTTAAACTATAATTTGTAGAAAATGGGTTTTGGTGAGCATATATCCTTTTGTCTTATTATGGAGATTTTCACTTATTTATATCAGATTATTTGAATTTTTCTTACTTTTCATAGATTTCTCAATCCAGAGTTAGCATTAATTTTTTAAGCCATTAGTATTGAATGCTTGTATCAAAAGGAATTCAGAGTTCTTCAGAAACAGGATTTATTTATTTGGTAAGAGAGAATAGAATGTAGCTGTTTCTTAAAGGTACTTTAAATATTTTAATGCATTATAACTACTGTAACTATATCAAAAGTGATATAACTCATAAAAGAGCAATAACTATTCTTATAGCATACATTTTTATAGAAAAGATAACTCAAAGTAAGAGTCACAAATCAGGTTAATATTACTGGTTACTTTTTACCGAGGCTAATTTAGAATATTTATGCTAAAGCCGACAAAATTTTAACAAATCTCATCTAATAAATTGAGTCTTTGAGAATTATAACAGAACTAATTTCTATTTAGTAGTTGTATTTAATTTCATGAATTCCCTCAACAAGGGTCTACTTCTGAAATGTCTCCTCTACACTAATATTGCAGTATGTTCAAATGATAAGAAGCTTATCACCTGAAAATGTTTAAACTCTTACACTTTATGTCTTTGAGCTTTGGCATTAAAAAGAAAAAGAGAGAAAAAAAAAAGAGATTTCTTTTACACTTTCATATTATCAAGGCACCGATGATTTTTTTTTAGCATTTGAAGTAATAATTCTTTATTGATTTATGGTTTTAGTTTTTATGTTTTAGCAAATTCTTGAAGGTAGGTTTTATGTTTGAGTGTTACAGAGTTTTCTAAATGTATGCTTTTTAAAAATATCAAACTCATACAAGAAGCATTTTTAATCAAAGCTTTTAGCAAGTATTGTTCTGGGTGCTGGGGTCACGCATAGTGTAGCCTTAGTGGGCTGCCTCTGTGACAGGTGTGCCCCAAACCCCAGCAATGGAAGCTACCTCCGATTTGACTCTAGCTGTTTCTCAGCTAATTTACCTTTGGTTTATGTCCACTTGTAAATAAAACCCAACGACAGAAAAATCAACAGAAATACATTCCAGTTCTCATTCCATCAAATTAGTGCCATTCCTTTAAATTAAAAAATTAAGTCTCTTACCATTATTTTTCATGCCTCATCTCTGCAGCTTTGAGACATGTGATAAGGGTAGATGCCATCAGACTCCTCTCTACCTCAAGCAGAGACCTTTTTCAACTCCAGGTACACAGGATTAGGCAACAGTTGAATCACCTCTGGGAAAAGTAACAGGGTACACTTCGTCCATTGTTATGCAAACATTGTTCTTTCAGAGCTGACCTTTACTTAGATGGATTTAATACCCGCAGTGAGTCAGGGTCTGCATTCTCTATTGTCTGAATAAAGTATCAAGCTTCCAATAACCTCGTTCACAATTGTTTTGAATCCTACCTGATGGTTTTTGGTAGCGAAAGGTTTGGGTTCCACTTGAACTGAAATATGTCCGTGTGTCTTTGGACATTCAGAACCACTTTAAAGTGTACACAAGCCTTCCCCTAACTGAGGCATAGTTATCAGGTATTGCAAAGGTTAAGCCTTATCATCTGCACCAAAAAAAAAAAAAAAAAAAAAAAAAAAAAAAAAG